>NC_143575.1:121341170-121689646 GCF_048544385.1 Mastigoproctus giganteus | reverse complement strand
CCTTCTTGGTCTCTAATCTTTTAGCGTCTCAAACCATTAATCGCGTGGTCCCATCTTTTTCTCTCTCCCCCGGCGAGAGGACAGGGAACGGTCTTTACTGTCTCCTATCCTCCCCGCCGCTCCTCTCTTCGCCTGTTGGAGCATGGGATTGCCCCACTGATTATCTAGGGAGGCCTTCTCTATCGTCCCCATATTCCTGTCTTTTTTTCTCCAGCCTTCTGTTCCCCCCCCCCCACTCTTTCTAATACGCTAGCGTATATCCCACATAAGTTCAAAAATTTAATTGCATTCATACTATCCTCATTTGGCTTTTCTACTCAATTTTCTTAACTCCCACCGAGCGAGAATTTTTTTAAAATTTTTTTTAGGTCTTAGCCAAAAATTTTTTTTGGTCTTAGCCACTGAAATCTCAGGAAATTAGGTGGCAGGATCTGACAGAGTAAATATCTAAATACTGGTGTACCTCGTCTGCCTCCACGAGGCATGGTGTGGACAACGTTGGACCCCCCAGCAGGGTCTAGGGGCTAAATGGACAGAAGAACACCGATACACAACACTACACCTACAAAATCCACACACTTTTAAATCTCTGGCCTTTACAGTGAAGTGTTACACCTACAATGAAAGCAACGCGGAGATGGGGAAACTCCTGGTGCTATTAGACACGAACACACTATGCTGTACACTATACTTACCTTCAGCTCCTGAAAAAGTAAGTAAAACACTTACATTTGAGCTTTTGTTGCTATATTCTCAATGAATTTCATATATTTTTTTAAGAAAACTGTTGCGTTTATTTATTTATAAATTCAGTACCTTTATCAGGCTGTATTTTTTCAGTTAATCATTCTGCAAATGTAAACTGAAAAGCTTTTAATATATATCACCTGTTTTATTCTTAATAGGCATAGATACCCATACTTAGAAAACATGACTGTTAATATGTATTTAATGTTATTGTAAAATTATTTGTATTCTTGAATATCAACTAAATCTTCTTGAAACTGATCATTTATATGATTAACATAACCTTTCCTCTTAAATTTTCTTTTCACAGTTTTATTCTTCTTCATTGATGTAAAACTTCTTTTATTTCTTTAACAGGTAAGTTTGTTTTTCTGTAATTCAACAATACCTGAATAATTTCCAATTACCCTTGGAAATTATTCAGGTTTAAGGTACATAGCTTAAGAACAGTATTATGTATTTAAAAAAAAAAAAGACTTTCCTTTGCATAGACTGTAAACATCTTTCATTATATTTCTTCCAGTCTCTTTTTTTTGTTTTCATAAGATTATTAGTTTTTGCTTAAATTTTACACTTTAAACAGTAAATATTCATTTTATTTATTACTTCTTGTTTTTTATTATTTCTTCTACAGAATTATTTATTTATTATTTCTGCTACAGAAGAAATTTTATCAATTCCTAATCAAATAGGAATTTATGAATTCCTATTCCAAAGCATTATCCAAATCGTTTTAAAACTTTAATTTTATCCTTACTCATCCATCAACCTACATATTATTCAAAATTGTGTTTTATATAACATCTAAATCATTTAATAATTCTTGATCTGTAATATGACGTTGAGCTGAACCTTTAGTTTTAATACAATATGACACTTGACTCAGCTGATCAAAATCTCAGTTTTTGACGATTTTGTTATTGAAAGGAATCAAAGTAAAATAATTGACTTATTCATTGCAGGCAGAAATGCCTCTATCATTTAACTGACGCAAAGCGTTGTGCAGTACTTAAGGATAGAATAAAAAATTTCGACAAGCCCTCCAACGTGCTTCCGTTGTAAAGTAGATCAGGAAGTAGTAATACAATGGACGTCATGTCGGCAATTTTACTGTGCGGCCTGTACCAAATGCGATATAAAGCGGTTCAACAAGCAGCGACATCAAAAGTACATTTGCCCATTCTGCAAAGAAAGTAAAGAACAAATGACAAATGCAGCGGAATGTGTGGATATCCCGGATGACACGGAGATCGAAAATAAACAAACAAACGTTCAAACATCAAATTTTTGTCAGACTCACGCTGCAAGTCAAACTGACTCAGTAGCGGATAACATCTCCATGTGAAATGGACTCAGAAGTCCGCAGTCAACAACTAATCATCACGACACATGAAAATCCTGTGGAATGCAGAAAAGAAAGCCAAGTGGAAAGTGCACTCCCTAATGATGAGCAAAACAGATTAATGAAAAACATTGATGACATCTGTACAGAACACATGAAATTGTTCTCCGTGCAACTGCAGAATTTCTGGAAAACATAATGTGGAAATTCACATCAATCTCTGACAGTCTGCAACATTTATCTGAAGAGAACCGGCAGCTTCGTGTACAGAACAATGACATGAAACAAGAAATAGGTCTCCTAACCAATCAAGTGCGTCAACTAGCAACCTTATTTATGCCCAATGTAAAGAGTATATCCAACAACGCCGCACTCAACGTGGCTCAGGGGACCTCGGAAAACAAGCCACAAGAAGTAAAAGTGATACATGATTCCAACGCTAAAAGGAATTATATTCCCCAATTTATGTGTAATGTAATGGCTCATATGCCTGTCACCCTTAGCCCAATGACAGCCGTTACACAACGAGATAAGAATCAGCTTAATAGCAGAGATGCAGGGCTCAATGACTGAAACTCACCCAAGCCTGCATCTAACAACACTGGGGGTAGCCACTCAAAGACCTCTCAGGTGGCCCTCTCCACAATACCGACACAAAATACTATTAAATCTAAAAGGTTAAAGGAGACAATCCATACTGGAAAGGGTGCATCAAGACACATTTGTAGAAGTAGATTTGGTTCTTCTCAGCAAAAACGATTCTGAGAATAACCAAAAGATCCCACCAGCAGGGCTTATAGGCAGACTCGACTCCCTGGCATCTCTCACCGACCAACATGTCGGCTCAAAAGAAACCCGGATGACATACTCAACATATCAGAAAATGGAACATGGAAGACAACAGGGCAATAGAGATGCCACAAAACTTTCCTCGAAGGGGACTCGTTCGAATTCGTACAATATCATAGCAGTTCAGACTCGTGGTTGAATCTTTATATCTCGACTAATAAACCAAACAGCATTAAAGCGATGTTTGCAGAAGTACATGGGATGAATATTGATGTTAGACAGAGAAGAACCAGGTATCCAACCTACGCCTCTTTCATCTTACCTGCCACCCAGAAAAGATGAGCTTCGTACTGGATCCAAGGCTATGGCTCCCTGGAACCCTCTTCAAACCCTTTCTAGATCAGAAGCCAAGAATCGCAATAAACCACCGACATCAGCATCAAACGCAATAGCAATTAAAACCACCAAGGTCCCAAGCCAACAAAACTCATGAGAAATCAGATAACTTCACTGAGAACAAACTTACCATAGGAAACAAACTGTCCACATATCATTCAATCCAACTCTCAGCAGATTATAATGACAATCCCGAGGGCTCCAGACCTGTGAAGGATATCCCTGTACACATTACAATGCACAGTAGACCAGTGCGAACATAAAAAAAGACTTACCACTGCTACAAACTCCAGTTACTATGGCTACCACCATTCGAATTGTCTATCAAAATGCAAGGAGTATTTGTAACAAGCTAGACACTGCCGAACAGCTTCTCCTCTCTAAAATCTTTGATATTCTCTGCATTGCCGAAACGTGGCTTGGGAATGGGCCGGACTCCCTTGCCTCTGCTCCTCAGGCTGGGTACCAGATGCTCTGTTCCTCCAGAGAGGATCCTAGAGGAGGGGGGAGAGTCGCAATATTCTATAATACCACTATCTTCATATTGGCAGGTTCTGTGGTAACCCAATCCCTTGAATTTGAAGCTGCTATGGTGTCCCTCAAGCTCAATACAAACTTGATAGAAATAGCAACAGTATACATTCCACCAGGCCCAAACAGTGACATCATTGAAGATGTGATCCACTGGCTGGTAAATCACCTGCACGCCTCTGCTAAGCACATTATTTGTGGAGATTTCAGTCTTCCACCTACTTTCACACATCTTAGTAGGAAACTCATTAGCACTACGGATTAATTGGGTATCGGCCTACTTAATTGCCACCCCACGAGAGGATCTAATCTCTTCCATCTGATATTCTCTTCAGCACCATTCGATCTTGAAGACAGTCTTCACAATCTATTTCAATCCAATCCCGAACCCATTGCCATACTCCTGCACTTAGCCGCACCTAACTTTGATATCCAAGGTCCAAAATGAAAAAAGACATCGAAGCATCCAAATTCATTGAATCACCGCGATGTTTCGAAGCTGCGTCCTCGATACCTTGGGACGCTCTCAATAATTGTGATCTCGAGCTAGCTCTGGACCTCATGACCAGATGGATTCGAACCATTGCAAGTTATGGTGCTATAAAACTGTCTGCATCACTCCCCGTTCGAGAGCTTGGTGAACACCAGCATTGAACAACAGCTTTAAAGAAAAACAAAATCTGCATAAGAGATGGAAAGAATCAGGCGCTATACAAGATCGTATTGCCTTCTCCAGAGCCCGAGCAGTTTTCAACCGCCAGAAATTATTTGCAATTAAAAAGCATTTAAATGCAACCCTGCGAAAAGGCATATCGTTTTATGACTCTCAGCACACCGGAATTCCTAAAACACTGGACATTGAATTGTGGATGGACCACATTGCACGGTTCTCAAACACTGTGGTCCCGATGCACCTAGGCAACTTACACATCAACAACGTCCCTACTGTTATGCTCGCCACCGTTCGTATCACCAGGAAGCAGCTTATAACTGCTATAAATGGATTGCCACCCACTGCAACTCCAGGCATCGATCTTGTGTCACAATTCATGATTCAACGTCTTAGCTCGTTTATCATCGATCCTCTACTATCAATTTTAACCGTGTCTTAACGCAGCACTACTTTTCCCCCCTCTGGAACAGATATACTGTGAGGCCACACCCTAAATGTCAATCTGAAACCTTCATTGAACAGTTCAGGCCAATCTCTTATTCTTCCAGTCTCTTGAAGCTCATGGAGAAGACATCACTTTCCACAATCACCAATCAAATCACATTTCTCATTCTCATTCCTCACAAACCCCCACAGATTCACTATGCCATTCCAGGAAGATTCACAGTCACCAATTTCACATCCATAACCAAAACCATTCTCAGGGCACTAGAAGCTAAAGCAGAGCTTGCCGTCACCTACATCGACCTGGAAGCTGCCTTCGATTCCATCAATATCCTCTCACTTGTTCACCTTCTAGAAAACTAGAAGGTGAACAAGTGAGCGGACCAACGCACAATCTGGAGAAAGATCACTGCGGGAATTCCCCAAGGCGGAGTTCCCTCCGGAGCATTATTCACTGCAGTTATTATCCCGGTTGTGCAACAGAGAGAAGACATACTACATACTATGCTATGCTGATTATATTAAGATATATAATCAGATTAACAACGGCGAACATCTCTCAAACATCAATAAAAAGATCAGTGAAAAGTTACATAACTTAGGATCCTATCTTCATCAAATTGGCCTCCTCATTAACCCTGCCAAATCAGCCCAAATTGTCTTTTCCTGAAGCGCCAACCCACTGAAAAAGTGGGTTGGCGCTTCACAGAAAAGACCTCTGGAACTCACTGAAGCTCTAGACGGCATTCCGTCCCCACTGATCAAGATGCATATGGACTTGGGAGTCGTCTTCGACTATAAACTGAGCTTCAACCCGCACATTAACAAGCTCATAGCAAAATTCTGTCAAATGCGCTGGACGACAAAACAATAACTGCTCCACGTCAGGGATCTGGATGTGACTCGTCGGTACATATACATCTCAGTATACTCCGTCGTATTAGATGCTACGGAAATTTGGGGATCCGCGGCTCCTACCAACATCAAGCGCGTGTACTCCGCCGAATACTGGCTCCTTTGTTGGATCACGCAAAAATCGTCGTCGTCCGTTGGATCACTCAATCATCGTCCACCCCAACAAAGGACAATTGCGATGGCGATGTCACTTAATTTTGTCCGATCTTGAATTAATCAGATATTTGAAAAACGCCTTGTCCTCACTGTCAAAATGACAACTGGAATGGTCTCAGAGCCAAGCATCTGGGAACTGTGTGGCTGGAGGATCCCTCTACCGGGACTGAGATCAGCTCCCACGCTCACAACCCACTATAACAGACCAGCGCTCAGTGACGGATTTCTCCCCAGGGAGATGCTCCCCACAATCCTTTCAATTGAAGGCAACATCTATAGGTCTGCGAAGGATCGGAGGTAACGAAGATCCTTAAGAGGCCTTGGCCAAAGTGCACATTGATAAGGGCAGCATAATAATACCCAATATATTGTAAATAATTTAAAATAAATAAATGCACAAGGCATAATACTTTAAGAGTTTGGTATCTATATAATATAGGTGTCTGCAATATAATATCTGCAATACCAGGGTACCTGCCCACTCACTGATGATTGGCCAATAGCCATGAAACAGCGCTGTCTGGGTGGTGGTACTCAACTGAGAATAAGTAACAATAGCCTTCTCTATTAGTGAAGCGTTACTTATTCGAAGTAGTGCAATATCATGGCAACTCGTTGTGAAGGCAGAGCACAATATGAGAAGGAGCAAATGATGCCTACAACAACTACTTTGTAGTTTCTTAAGAGTGTCTATGGTGTATCTAAACACCTATATTATATAGATACCAAACTCTTAAAGTATTATGCCTTGTGCATTTATTTATTTTAAATATTGACATCTACACCTCTTGGCATCTCTCATATTGTGTGATTAACTTCACAACTGGGTCGTCATGTCTGCAACACCAGGGTACCTGCCCACCCACTGACGAGAGGCCGGATATAACGTTCTTCTTTCGTGTAATCACCTGACGAGGTTGTGCTGCTTCAAGGTTCTTCTGGATCGTAAGTTTTTAGATTAAGTTGTTTTTTTTGCTGACCCTGCGAAAGTTTCCAGGGTGGGATTAGTGCCTGCTGGCACGACAATTGTTACTTTTTTTTTTTTTTTTTTCTCTCTACAAAATGAGTTTCTATATACGTGAGAGGACCTTGGAATTCACTCTGGATGCAGAGTATGAACCGAGACAAGTAATTGAGGGTTTAGCGAAAAGCGTAAATTTATCTAGATTACAGGGGTTCACCCTCCTACCCTTGAGGAAATACCAGGTAGTTTGTAAAGACTGCGTGACAAGAGACACATTGCTGAGGGGCTTCCCTTTTGAAAACCAAGTGATACACCCCCATTTGGTGGGTAGTATCAGGAAATATATCACCATAGAGCGTTACCCAATTGAAATGCCGAACACATATCTAAAAACTTCATTAGAAACATATGGAAAAGTCTCGAGAATAGAAATGCACTCGTGGGAGGGCTTTCCAGAGCTGTATACGGGAAAAGTAACAGTGCAAATGGAAATGAGAAAACCAGTTCCAAACATCATTTATGTAATGGGAAATCGACTACTTCTGAATTACAGAGGGGTAGAGAAGAGGTGCTTAAAATGTGGTAGCCTGGATCATTTAGGCGCGAATTGTACAAATGGGCGCTGTTTCAATTGCAAAGAAGTGGGGCATATCAGCAGTGACTGCCCCAAAGCATGCAACAAATGTGGGGAGACAAGCCACAAAGCGGGAAGCTGCCCAATTAGGTCATATGCAGATGCGATCAGAGGAGGGGAAGGAAAAGTAGGCGAAGAAAACTCGGAAACGGGAAATATGGTCATTTTAAGGCCACAGGGAGTCATAAAAAAGATACTATCAGCTGAACCAGTGAATCCAATTACAGGAACAGGGGAAGAAAAAGGGGTTATAGACATAAGTCAAGATACCCCCACTTCAATGGAAATAGTGGAAATAGCAAGAGGTATGAAGAGAGGGGACAACAAAGACGAAGAAAGTCTAGAGGTAGAAGGAAAAAGAAAGAGGAAAGAGGAAAAAGGGAAGGACACAATACAAGATCTGAATGAACTAAGTTCAGATGACTCCGAAACAGAAGGGACATTAGGCGAGGGTAGTGATAAATTACTGTGGGTGGAGCATTTAAAAAAATACGTGCCAGTAGGATCGGAAACATTAACTGTTAAATTAGAAGAATGGGAACAGCGGCTAGGAAAGCCGAGAATAGTGGTAGAGCATGCTCAAGGAGGTAAAGTAAACAACATCCAATTCATGTGGAGAGACATATTTTTTGGAAACTTAGCAGGACAGACGGTACTGGGAGTAGTGCAGCAGCTAAACAATTCCCGAATCTCATGGTTATTAGGACATGAGCAAGAGTTAGGCAGAACCTTGTATGCTCTAAGCGTATCTCTGACACAATAGATCAGATTTCTACATGGTAATCATAGGTACTTGGAACATAAGGGGTTTTGCTCAAGAGCATGCTCAGCATCATGTATGGAGAAGATGTTGTTACTAGGGGTAAAAATTTTATTCATCCAAGAAAGTCATTTTTTTAACAGTGTCCAAGTGCGAAAATTCCAGAACAGATACAAATGTCTAAGCTTCTGGAGTTTTGGCTCAAGCAATTCCAAGGGGGTAGGCATCATAGTCTTACCACCGGTCATAGGAAAATTCTGCAATCTTCAAAGGGACATAGAAGGGAGAATAGTCTGCATTGACTGGAGAATAGGGTCGCACACAATAAGACTGATGAATGTATATGCACCAAACACCGCTCCAGAGCGGAGGCGGATATTTAGTAGTTTACATCTTTTTTTGGTGGGGGCCCGATTGATTATACTAGGAGGAGACTGGAATTGCGTGTTAGACCCAGTTAAAGATAAGACAGGTACGGGGGATCCAACAACTGGCACAGAGGGCTCCTTGGAGCTCAACAGCTTGAGCTTAAAACACGACCTGATAGATATATGGAGAAAGAAATATCCCATAAGTCACGGAGCAACCTGGTCTAGGGGAACGGTAGGGACCCGCATTGACCGGTTCTATGTCCCAAGCAAGATAGCAGATAAAATAAATCGGGTAAGACATATTAACATTTCGGGACCCCGCGCAATAACAGATCACAAATTAGTTATAATGGACTTTCCACTAAGCCTAACTGTAGAACAGGGGAAGGGCCCCTGGAGGTTAAAACCGGTGCTCTTGCAAGGTGACCCGCAGGATATTAAAAGACTAACACAGCTTTTGAGAAATCCTAATCACTGGACTGAAGGGAGCTGGGTGCACTACAAAAATTCAATAAAAACAGCTTTTCAAAAATTAACAAGGGAAAAGCACCTGGAAAGCAAGAGACAGCTAAGACACCTGTATGAAGTTCGGAGACTCCTAAAGTCTTGTCAGGATGATCTGGGGGAAAGGGAAATACAAAAAGAAATCCTGTCGCTATTAGAGAGGCAGGCAGAAAATGAAGCTATCCAGACGCGTATATGTTACAAGAAAGCTGATAAGTCGTCTGCTTTCTTCTTTAAGCAATTCAACAGATCACGCAGAGACAGCAGTTTAATCCATCAAATACAGGTAGGCCCACACCAATATCAGAACACTAGTGACATCATTAAGTGTTTTGCACATGCTTACAAAGAAATGTATACAGCATTTAAAGGACCAGGTTTACTAGAAAGCTGGGAATTACCAGGGTTCCTGGCAGTTCATAGACATGAACAGGATCAACCTATCTCCCTGAGTGAACTATCATCAGCATTGAAAGATATGAAAGGAGGTAAAGCGCCAGGTCCAGATGGGCTAACAGTGGAATTTTATAAGAGGCATTGGGAGGAAATTGGACCAGTCTTGGCGGTCATTTTCTCCAAATTCTTCTCGGAAGGGGCTGTCCCCAAAGAATTTATAGAAGCCCAAACCATATTCTCAAAAAACAGGGTAAAATGGGGAAAGAAGTGGGCGAGTGGAGGCCAATATCACTACTAAATACAGATTATAAGTTGTATGCCAAAGTATTAAACGCCCGACTCAAAAGGCATTTAGGGCACATCATAGGTCCCAATCAAACATATGCAATTCCAACAAGATCTGTGATGGCAAATCTGTCATTTCTAAGAGATTTGCAGGTATACTGCAAGCAAAAACAATACAGTGTAGTGGTGGCTGTACTGGATTTGGCAAAGGCCTTTCATAAGCTTTCCCATGAATATCTTAAAAATCTGCTGCATACGGTCCGAACGGGTTCTTTGCTAAGAACAGCCATTATCAGTCTGTACAAAGGGGCACAAACCACTCTTTTGATTAATGGCCACAGCTCGGAGAAAATAGAACAGCAACGAGGAGTTAGACAGGGGTGCCCACTAAGCCCTGCACTATTCTCGCTGGCATTAGAACCCATATTAAGGCAATTAGCTATTTCTAAAAACATTAGCGGGGTTCATCTTCCTGGCCCACACTCGGATTGCAAATATGTAGCACATGCAGATGACGTGATCCTAACTTTGGCGGATAGCAGTTCTCTACAAAGAGCGCTGGAAACCTTCAGTCATTTCAGCCTATCCAGCGGCCTATGTCTAAACAAAAGCAAGACGAAATGTCAACAGTGGGGAACTGAGGCTCCAGTACAATTGCCAGCAGGCCTCACATTCTCGACAACACCTATAACCATCCTAGGGGTTCGCTTTGTGAAATATCCGGTAGTATCGTGCCGGCAATTACTAGATTCTTGGGAGGTCGCTCTGTCAGAGTGGAATTTGGGGATGCTATCTTTCTCCGGAAGGGTGTGTATTATGTGGACGATTCTGATACCGATGCTGATGAATACTGTGTCAATTACATCATTTAATTACTGCGTGCAGAAAAAGCTTACTCGAAGACTATTTAAGTTCTTTTGGAACAGCAGACAGCAAGAAGTGACACAGCAGAAACTATACTGCAGGAAGTGTGAGGGAGGTTATGCAGTACCACGGTTAAAGTGGTTAAGGTGGGCATATGTGTTAAAGCACATTTGGACTGCCCTACGGGGAGCCCATGCAGCTGCTGCCTTAGCAAAGTACAATATGGGAAGGTTTACTAAACTACTAGGAGAGGAGCACACTGGTCCAACAGTAGAAATAATAACACCCTTCTACAAATTGGCAATCAAACACTTACAAGAGTTATCTGCAGGGGGTTTGCACATGGGTACCAAGCTTAAGGTTTCGGAAATATACTGGAAGCTATCCGACATGAATACACCGCCAGTACCGGTGCCACGCAGTTGGCTGAGACTAGATGTGATTCAGATGTTGGACAACCTACATCATCATATAGGTTATGAGTCACGGAAGGACCTGGCATGGAGAATAATACACGGACACCTGCCAGTGGAGAAGAACAAAGCCAAATTTCGAGGGCACACGAATGTTGAGTGTTTTTTCTGTAAGGCGTGTGAAACAGTGGAACATGCATTCTTCTCTTGTCCGGTTACTCAGCGCATCTGGCTTAGTGTACACAAAACAATGGGAATACCACGCTTGACCAGGGAACAAGTACTATTCTTACAGTTCCCGGCCCCCATTTCCAGAGCAACACGCATCCTGATATACCTCCTGAATGAAGGTAAATATCAGGCCTGGAAAATCAGGAAAAGAAAAGAAGGCGGCTCTGCACAGGAGGTGTCAAAATGCACCCTTCGAACGATGCATGGTGCAATAAGAAGATTTTTGCTATTAGAATTACGACAACTTGGTAAACAAAGATCCCTACAATTATGGTGTTTCCCCACACCTTTATGTCGGCTTATAGATGACAACATATTTGTGCAGCTTAGATGGTAAGTATGAGGCTAGGCTAGGGAAGCGTATGTACCAAACAGATTAGTTTAGTTATTAGAGGAAAGGGACCAAGCCAGCTGCAGGTGTTTGGTCTCTCTCCCAGATGAACGGCAGCCGAGCTTTGAAGGCTGCATGAAGCAACAGGAGTGTGGAAGAGGGGGATGACCCTAGAACCCATGTAGGGCAAGCCAACTCCAGGCGGCCGCCAACTAGGTGGTCACATGGACTGGGCCTTCCTCGGAGTGTGTCAGTGGGAGATTGAGCAGCCCAATCGGGTTGAGGTGAAAGATATGAGCGGACAAGGGTGTCTGTCCTTGTCTGCTCATTACAGGGCGTTTTTTTTTTTTTTTTTTTTTCAGCGATACAGGCCGCTAGGCAATCCCAAAGCAGGATCCATATAGGATTCTTGAAGGTAGTTTCCATACAAATATCTGGAAACTGGACAACATGTCTGGTCTACCGCGATGCTGCTCCAAATTACCAGACATGACTGGGGACTGAACACTAAAACCCTACATCTATTTTACAATGCTGCCATAATCCCAATTACAACCTACGCTGCCAGCCTTTGGTTTAGACGTACTGCACTCAAAACAGTACAAACCAAGTTATCCACTATTCAACGTTGCTTTCTCCTCAGCCTACTTCACGTTTGCCGAACAGTATCAACTCCAGCTTTACAGACTCTTGCAGGCACCATACCACTTGACTTGCATGTTGTGTTTAGAGGGCTTTGCTTTTACATCCGCAAAGGCATTTCCGTGGAATTTCAGGGAATCATTGTTAACCCTCAGACTGATCCCAAAACTGAGCGAACCAGATGCTGGAATTTGTTAGTGAATACCTGGCAGAATAGATGGAATTCTACCGAAAAAGGAGCTATCACCAAAAACTTCGTTCCCGACGTAACTGCACTACTTGCATCATCTACCAGAAAATGGTTTTCACCCTCACTGTTTACCTCCTACATACTAACTGGGCATGGTTCGCTTAACGCAAAACTCTACCAATTCAGACTTTCCAATACAGTCTCCTGTCGATGTGGGCTACCGGAAGACTCTCCTCACGTACTTTTTGAATGCTCCATTTACGATGATCTAAGATCGGCTCTTAAGGCAACAGTACCAAACTTGTGTCCCGGAGGTGAGAAGATACTCATTTCTGTCAACAATTTCCAGGCCCTTCAAACCTTCTGCAATGCTGCTTTTAATCGCAGGAAGGCTCTCAACCTCAATGTTAATTCAAGAAATGAAACTGAAAATGCATCATAAATCATAATACAACTGTGCGCTGCCTCGTCGTCCTGATGACGTCATATACAAAATTGTTGTGGCTTTCAAGAACACACAAAGATTTTGACAGATGCTGCACTTCTCTGACTCATCCTTTATCAAGACTCTCTTCAACTAAACCTCTGCTCAGTGATACCGTCATCTACCAGAGACTTCTGACACCACTCCAGATTAACAGAATTCAGAATTATATCTAGAACTTGTTCCTGCCGATCATGATTGAATGACATTACAACTTCTGTTTGACAATACACCTTTTCTCTTTGTGGACCACTTTGGGCAGCACTGCATACAGATGTGGGCAAGAAATGGATAAAGATTTTATTTTTATTTTTTTTTTTTTTTTTTTTTTTTTTTTACTTTATGCTATTCTCATCCTTATTTCTTCGTCTTCTGCTGTCCTTTCTCCTGGGAGTGTGTGTGTGTGTGTGTGTGTGTGTGTGTGTGTGTGTGTGTGTGTGTGTGTGTGTGTGTGTGTGTGTGTGTGTGTGTGTGTGTGTGTGTGTGTGTGTGTGCGTGCGCGCGCTGTTGCCGGCTTGCTGGCGCGGGGTTCTTTTGAATGGCTCCAAATCCTCTTTGGACATTCAGTACGTGACTGTTGAGGTTGGCCATGGTTCTTGCGCAGTTGTGGCCTACCTCCCCGTGGTGTAGACGGACACTGGGCAGGCTTTCCAGGTGATCGCCTGCCTGGTGACAAAACGGCCAGAAACAACTAAACAACACAACAACACACACACTGCACGAACATAACGTTACACACATTTCTGGCCTGTTACAGTGCTTTCTGTAACCATCACAGTGTACAAAGACGGAGATGAACTTTCGTTCAGGTGCCGTCCTACATAAGATACTATACATGTCTACATGTCTACATGTCAACATGTCTGGTCTAACCAGCAAGCCTACCCACCCACTGATGAAGGCCAAATAGCCAGAAACATGCAGGACTCCGATTGGGTAATAAATATCCCCGTCAGGGGGACACATTGCCCATTCGGGGCAAAGAGCTTTGAATTCAGGTGAATAACAACTAAAAAATCCCTTTCATTCTTCGACGGCATGGTTTTTCCTCTCCTTCTCTTACTGTCACTTTCCTACCTCTTTTTTCTTTGCTCAGCGTAATAGGGATATTGAGGATAACAGACATCTTTATCCAATACCTTTTTCAAAACAGCGGTGTCTGGGTGGTGGTACTCAACTGAGAATAAGTAACAATAGCCTTGCCGACCGGGCTAGCTGAGTGGGTAAAGTACCTGCCCGGCAACCCAAAGGTCGCGGGTTCGATTCCCGCCTCGGGCTTGGATCAAAGTACTGCAAAACCTTGGGAGGTGCAATATGGCCAGAGAAGCCGATACGCCAACAACTACCAAATCAAAGCAAAGCAAAAACAATAGCCTTCTCTATTAGTGAAGCGTTACTTATTCGAAGTAGTGCAATATCATGGCAACTCGTTGTGAAGGCAGAACACAATATGAGAAGGAGCAAATGATGCCTACAACAACTACTTTGTAGTTTCTTAAGAGTGTCTATGGTGTATCTAAACACCTGTATTATATAGATACCAAACTCTTAAAGTATTATGCCTTGTGCATTTATTTATTTTAAACATTGACATCTACACCTGTTGGCATCTCTCATATTGTGTGATTAACTTCACAACTGGGTCGTCATGTCTGCAATACCAGGGTACCTACCCACTCACTGATGATTGGCCAATAGCCATGAAACAGCGCTGTATGGGTGGTGGTACTCAACTGAGAATAAGTAACAATAGCCTTCTCTATTAGTGAAGCGTTACTTATTCGAAGTGGTGCAATATCATGGCAACTCGTTGTGAAGGCAGAGCACAATATGAGAAGGAGCAAATGATGCCTACAACAACTACTTTGTAGTTTCTTAAGAGTGTCTATGGTGTATCTAAACACCTATATTATATTGTAAATAATGTTCAAAGCAAGAGGTCTTTATGAATGTGTTGTAAATAAAGTCAAGATATAAATATTAATATAACATAATACAAATGTTAATATGAATATCTTTATTAATTCATTGTAAATACTGTAAAAAGCATATATCCTGTAAATAATCTGACACTGATTCTATTTTATTTTTGGCTCTGGGGGATAAGCTCGAACTTCGGTGTGAGCCCCATCTCCCCAAGGCGTGCTGTGAAGGGTTTATTGTATATACCACGTTTGCATACAATAAAGATTATATAATATATATATATATAGATAGATAGATAGATTTTCATGATCCGTGTACACTGAGTGGACATAAATCATCGGATATCTACCTAGTAACGGGTAGGCCCAACTTTCGCCCGAATAAGGGCAGTCAAACAACAAGGCAGTGAGTCCACTAGTTCACGAAAGCGTTCCACAGGTATTTCTATCCATGCTTGCTGCACCGCTGTCCATAATTCAGTCCCATTCCTGGGTGGAGGATCTAAAGCTCGATCGGACCTTTCCACAGCATTTCAAAGATGCTCCACAGAGTTCGTGTCCGGTAAACGAAGAAGCTATTTCATGGTGATAAAATCTGCCGAATCCAATTCAAACCATGGCCTACTCATCACAGCTCTGTGCGCGTGCGCCTCCCCACATGGCCTACTCATCACGGCTCTGTGGGGGGGGCGCATTGTCCTTCTGAAAGAGCCCATTGCCCTGTGGGTGCACGATGACCATGAAGAGATGCAGATGGTCTGCAAGGTTGGATGTAAACTGGACTGTCCAGAGATGCGTGTAGACATACCACAGGTCCCAACGTGTGGCAGTTGAACAGGCCCCAGACTATTACCGACGATCCGCCTACTTCAACAATTCCTTGTTGATATGAGCGGCATAGCTTCGTCCCCTTTCCACCATCTACGCACCCCCCAGTCCGCTCTAAAAATAACTGGAGACGCGACTCATCGGAGCAGGAGACCGATCTGAAATCATCCAAGGTCCAGTGCCGATGTTCTTTGTCCCAGTTGATGAGTAGAGTCCTGTGTCGTAGTGTTAGCAATAGGACTATAGTGGGTGGGTGGGCGGCTCCCAACCAGCCCGCACGCTCTACAGGTCCTCGCCGGTGTACTTCCCCTAGACCTTGAGGTGGCCCATGTGGGGATGCTGTATCAGCTCAGCAGAGAAAAGTCTACCACGTTTATTGATTTTACCACGATTTTATTGATTATCCTGCTAACACCTATTTCAGTGAAAAAAAGCAGACTCCTAACCTACTTACAACAGACCTAGCAAACTAGATGGTCTAAATCCACCAAAAGGTCATCACCCGCAAATTTATACCGAACACATGCAAAGTAAATCCCAAATCACCATTCTGGTACTTCTCAGGCTTTCTAACCACGTACCTCCTAACAGGGCATGGTGCCTTTCACAGCAAACTGAACCTTCGTGGACTTTCCGACAGCTCACTTTGCACCTGTGTTACCCAGGAGACCTGGGACCACTTGATGCATGACTGCCTACTATATGATGACCACAGATCTTCTCTCATCACACAAATTCATTTCATCCCGAGAGACCTGGAGCAACATCTCCTGGAAGACCACCATACCTATACAGACTTTTCGATCTTTACTCAGGGCCTCTTCACGAGGAGGAAAACCCTACCACAACCTCAGAATCAGACGTAACCAGACAATGAAACGGCCTAATCAGCCATGTGTCAAGACCACTACTTGCTTCAGCATACTGCAATCCCCGTGAAGACTTTCAACCTGCACAATAATTATGCCTTTACAATGCAGCCTCAATATAACCCCGATCTACCATGACTGCCGCTGCGCCTTCGCCCCCACCAAGTTGACTCACCACTGAAATGACTCCACTATCTGGACGGGACTTCTTTGTCCCAGGATTGACACTACTTGGATTTGATCCTCTCTGATTGACTCTACCAAATATATCTTCATGCCGCTCACTACTGAAATGACTTCATCACCTGAACGGGACCGGTCTGTCCCAGGATTGCACTACTCGAATTTCACCTTCTCGGACTGGACTCTGACAACTATGACTTCACGCAGCATTGCTGCCAATGCCACGTGGCGATCCTGAACCTGTGCTCCCTTGCACGGCCCTGTTTCTCCCCTGTCCTGGTGGGGAGGAGGTGAAGGTTCCTTTGTCTCCACCGCACCGCCCCCTCTTTCCTTCTGGTGGGGCGTGAGCCTGCCTCACTGATTTTAGGGTCATCTACTCTATGGACTCTATACTTCTGTCTCTCATCCCCCACCTTCAGTTTCCCCTCCCCCTCTAGCTTTCCAACTAGCGTTCATCCCATGTCAAAATTATCCTAGCCCTATACCCGAAATTCTTAATTCCACACTGTATTACATAAAACTCCTTTGGCCTGACCAAAATTCTAGCGCACCTTTTTTTTTTTTTTGTCCTAGCCACTGAAATCCCAGGAAATTAGGTGGCAGGACCTGCCAGAGTACTTATTTAAAAATACTGGTGTACCTGGCTTGCCTCCACGGGGCTAAGTGTGGGCAACGTTGGGCCTCAGTAGGGGTCCAGCGGCTAAATGGCCAGATGAACAACGGTACACAATGCTTCATCCAACAATATCCATACACTTTTAAATCTCTGGCCTTTGCAGTGTTCTGTAACACATAACAATGTAGACTACACGGAAATGGGGAAAACCCTGGTGCTGTTAGACCCGAAACACACTTTACACTTTATACACTCCCATTGTCCGGGGCCTTTGACTTGCTCTTGTGGCCAAATATACTAGAAAGACTCAGAGAAGCTAGCGTTCCAGCAAATCTTTACAGCTGCATACAGGACTATCTTCACAACAGAAGTGTTATAGTCAGAAATGCCTATCGACAAGTCTCCAGAAATGTTTACAGAGGATGCCCTCAGGGCTATGTCCTTAGCCCTTTCCTATGGAATGTGGTCATGGATGAATTCCTGAAGCTAGATCTTGGGGATGTTTCCACCCAAGCCTTCGCTGACGACTTGATACTGACAGTCACTGGAAACAACAGCCAACAGAGCCCTTAGAAAGCTAAACGAATGAGCCGGCTTCCATAAACTCCATGTATTCCCTGAGAAAACTACTTCAGTTCTACTCAGAGGAACCCTTCAAATAAGGAGGCCGCCGCAGATTAAAATTGCTGGTAGAACCATCAAAATGGTAACTGAGATGAAGTACCTTGGGGTAATTCTCGACCCCAAGCTCACGTTTTACCCGCAACCCGCATATAGACTACCTTCATTGCAAAGTCAGGAACTACACCGCAATTGTAGTGAGGATCAGCAGGTCTGATTGTGGAATAAATCCCCGCTCACTGCAAATGCTATACAAAGCTGTATTCATTCCCACTATAATCTACTGTGCAGTTGTCTGGTATCATCATGTAGTCAGTGTTTGTAACGAAAGGAAGCTCACCTCCATCCAGTGTAATATCCTTCTCACTATCACCCGTGCCTGCTGCACTGAAAGCAAACCAGCGCTCCAAAGAACTCCTGCCAAGTCTTGGCAGTAGTTCTCCCTCTGGACCTGTAGATAATTCGCAAAGGCATACACTACCGGCTCGCAAAGGGACCCTACGACCATCCTGGATTTCACTACAAACCCAGAAAATACCATCAAAGAAGTAAAAAACGGCCTTGCAGTCTACCTTCTTAACGGCTGGCAAAACAAATGGAATACTACCCCCAAAGGTTTCATTACAAAAAGATTCTTATCTGAAATAGCCCAGATCTATCCTAAAGCTCCAGCATGGTACAGCCTTGGGATATATACCACTTTCCTGATTACAGGCCATGGATCCATAAATCAGAAACTTGCCTCTATGAATATCGTGGATGATCCTCGCTGTCTTTGTGGTGATAACGAAGACTGGGATCACATATTCTATGTTTGCCCGCTCTAAGAGGACCTGCGAACGTTGCTCATATCAAAAATACATGCCTTGCCCCGAGGAAATGAACATTTTCTGATCAATGAGGATGACCAGTACCACGCTTTCTCTGCCTTCGCCAATGATCTCTTCACCAGAAGAAGATCACTGGTGCAATGTCCTGGAACTGATGCACATTGATCAACACCCTTTTCTCATATACTTAACAATTACACCTAGATTGTTACCACTTCTAGCTACTAAACTTGACACTCAGGTCGTTTGAATTGTTTCATCCGTGTCTCTCTTGATACGTGACTGTCTTCCCATCCTTTCGAGGACCCTCTTCTTCTACTTCCACTTAGGTGGATAATTCCCACCCAACCTGCGGAGGATGCCTTCCCTTACATCCTCCGTCGTTCTGTCTATACCTCCTTTCCTTTACCCTCTCCGGTACATCTTGTACCCTATACTTTTTTTATTACTTGGTCTCTTTTCAGGAAGCTCAGGCGACCTGAAGGAGACTAGCCAGAGAGAATTATGGGCAGCCTGGCTATCTCCTAGTGGTGTGTACGGGCAATGTGGGTCCCACTAGGGGCCCTACGGCCAAAAGCCAGGACACCCAACAGAACCCAGCACAATACTTCATTTACAAAACAAAAAATTTTTCTGTCTTTCGCAGTGATACTGTTTGTCACCACAGAGTTCATATGGCGCAGATGTGGAAAACTATTGGAGGCTTCTTTCCCCCCAACACTATCTCCCGTTGGCTCCTTCCTAGCAATAGACCTCGATGAGGTAAAATCACAGGCCATTGCTGATGACCTCATGCTAAAAGTATCAGCACAACTGGAGACATTGGCAAACCGGGCTCTGTCCACCCTTCAGGAATGGGCAAAGCAAAATCAACTTAGAATATCCCCTGCAAAGACAATCTCCATCCTGCTCAAGCGTGCCTCAACTTTAGGTGGCCTGCACAAATCAAGATTGACCAGAAAACAAATAAATTCTCAAAGCTGCTAAAGTACCTAGACGTGATTCTAGTTCCGAATCTATCATTTCAGAACTACCTGAAATATTTGCATACAAAAGTCAAACGGTACACTGCATTGGTTGCCAGAGTCACTCGCAGAGACTGGGGCCTAGACAGACGGGTGCTGCGTCTTTTCTATAAACCGTGACTATTGGGGTGATTTTTTTTTTTTTTTTTTTTGGTTTTTAGGAGCATTAGTAACTAAGGCCATATTGCTCCGGGACTATTGTGGTGAAGATTCACCCCAATAGTCACGTATGTATCTGGCGAGTCGTATCACAAAGCCACAACTGTTGTCAATAAACGAATCATTGACTCAATTAACCGATCAATCCTTCTGACCATTACTTGAGCTTGCAACACAATGAGCACACATGCCCTGCAAGTCCTTGCTGGTGTCCTTCCACTGGACTTAAGAGTTCATTCAACGGGGCCACACATATCCCAGAGATATGTTTGGGATTCACCACCAACCTCACGAATAGCAAGACTAGGGAGAAGAAAAAGCTGCATGCCCATCTGCTGCAGGTGTGGCAGGGTAGATGGGCCACCTCGAAAAAAGGCGAAATCACCAGAAAAGTTTATCCGAACATTGGCTGGGCTTTTCTGAACTCTCCACCCTGGTTCTCCCCGGGCCTACAAGTAACATACGTTCTGACAGGACATGGAGCTTTAAATGCAAAGATATCCCTACTCGGAATACAGGAATATTCCACCTGCACCTGGGGGGAGGGGTCTGGAGAGCTGGCAGCACCTCATGCATGATTGCCAGCTCTATGACGACCTCCGCAGTGCACTTATCGCCAAAATACAGTATCTACCATACGGCCAGGAGCACCACATCTTGGACACCAGGGAGGAATATCAGGCTCTCTCCAACTATGCACTGGCCCTGTTCACAAGACGGAGAGCTTTTATCCCAGCGAACCGTAATAAGGAAATGAACAAACCTCGAAGGTAATCGTCCCACAGAGAACCCTTCGATGATCAAGGCACTAAACCCTGAACTGAATCTAAAGTCGAATCATTGAGAAATTACGCTATAAACAACAGTGGCGCAAATACCACATGGGCGGGAAATGACACAAGAAAAACCCCAAAAACGCCGACAAGCAAACCCAGACCTTTTGACTGTAAAGAATGCAGAATGGACGGAAACCATTCCATGAACGATCACGCTTCGGTCCGATCTGTGCTGGGAACGAACTAAGACCACCAGTAGCTCCGCTGCCAAATGCTATATGGCAATCTGAATGGGGTATCCTAACCCTATTCATCTTTCATTCCCTATCCCCAGCAGGAGGGAGAGGAGACATGCTCTGTTTCCTCCATCCCCTGACAACCCATCTCTTCGCCTGATGAGGCATGGGCCTTCCTCACTGACCACCTGGGGTCGCCTTCTCTATCGTCCCATACTTCTGCTTCTCACCCTCCCATCCTTCAGCCTCCCCCACTCTACCTGTATACCCTCTCCATGGCAGGGGGAGATAACTTTTCTTCGTCTCCCCCACCTGCCATCCAAACTTCCCTCTGGTGTGGCATGGGCATGCCACACTGCCTAGCAGGAGTCATCTCCTCTATTGACCCCTTACTGCTACCCCCCAGTCTTCAGCCTCCCCTCCCTCACACTACGGGCGCCTCCGTAGCCAGGTGGGAAGGAGCAGCAGTGGTAGCACACGCTTCTTGATTAGACCGGGGTTCGAGCCCGTCACCACCAAATACGGAGGATGCGGAAAGGTCAGGGAATGACCACCGCATATCCCCGGAGCAATATAGCCTTAGTTGCTAATGCTCCTAAAAAAACCAAACAAACAAACCCTCACACTATTATCTTTCATCAAGCGTCAATATGCTATACTCTATAGCAGGGGTGGGCAACAGCCGGCCCGCGGGCCACATCCGGTCCGCGACGATGTTAAATCCCGCCCCCTCGGTAAATGCATAAATATAGAAAATCCATACCTGACTACACTCGCCGTAAACGTTCGGCTTAATTCGGTTCAATCGGGAATCGCGGCCAGTACAACAGTAACCAAGTGATTGTACGCAGCGTCAAAGAGTTATTTCCTAATCATTATTGTAGCATCGATCGAACGAAGTTCCTTTGGGTTTGACTTCTTATTGAAAAAAATAATATTGGTGCGAGATATTTTATGTTTTATGCCTTTTCTAATTATTACAATTTTTAATTTAATATAATTTATAGCCCATAAAATGAGCCAATTAAAAAAAAAAGAAAAATTGATGCCGAATGCCGCATTTTCAATGATAATTGGACATTCAGATATTTTTTTTTAAAAATACATTAATAATTTGGTAATTCAAGTAATATAACATTTTTTAGGTTCTGATTTTTTTTATTAAATCGTTCAATCTATTCCGGCCCGCACCATGATGCGAAAAATTTCATTCGGCCCGCATCATGATACGAAAATTTCATTCGGCCCGCTGACGAAAAAAGTTGCTCACCCCTGCTCTATAGCGTCTAAATTTAGCCCACACGTCTAAATTTAATAACAACAAAATTTATTTTCACACGGTGATTCAAATCTGCACGCATCCTTACATCTGAGTACATACTGCATAGCATCGTAGATCTATTTGCTGTCCAGAATGTAACTTTGAAGGGTCCAATCAGGCGATCACTAAATCAGCGCA
Organism: Mastigoproctus giganteus; assembly: GCF_048544385.1. Classification (NCBI taxonomy): domain Eukaryota; kingdom Metazoa; phylum Arthropoda; class Arachnida; order Uropygi; family Thelyphonidae; genus Mastigoproctus; species Mastigoproctus giganteus. Next base: position 121,667,057 of record NC_143575.1, on the reverse strand, counting down.
TGCTCGAATGCATAGTAGTTTGCAATTCACGCATTGTATACAACCAGAGTAAGTTTTAAGTTATAGTGTTTCTGTGATTTCTATATAAACAAGTGGGATCGCCCAAAATGGCGTTATGAAAGCACGTGTTGATTAACGCTCTGTTAATTTTGTGTTTAATTAGTGAGAAATTCTGCTACTACAGTCAGGATTAATTGCATACCGAAGTTTTTAAGGACAAGGATCATCGTGGTGAGTTTTGTTTTATGCTTTTTTGGGTCCTTTAGTGTGCTTCAAGTCGTCATTTATTCAACGCCGGCGGTAATGTGTCTGCTTATCACAGCGGCATTATCCTGGAATTGAAGAGAGTGGCAAACAAAGAAAATTCCTGCTACCACGCTTGAACTGCACTCCTTGACTGGGGAGGGGTACCACCCTGTGAAATGGCTAATAACTTGTTTACCATGACGGTGATTCTTGTGGGCTCTTTACCATTTATTAATGTACAAATTTTAGCGACTCTTCATTAAACATATACTCAGTGCAGAGAACTATTTTTTACTGCGCCGTACTACACTGGGACGGCCAGCGACGTCACACGTACTGCTTCACCGTAGTGGACACTAGCTTCGCTGACCAGTAACATCTCCTCTCGCTGTCTCTCTCCGTTTCATGTCACCTCATTCCCTGCAGCAATACTCTACAGCAGGAAGTCCCGCACATCCTTTGAGAAAACTTTACTTTGCGTTAGTGACTAAGAGGATTAAGTTTTTGTGTGGCCACCAAATACGAAGTGTCACTTTGATTTATTTTGTCAATTATGGAAGGGGCAACTCGTTCAAAAAATGTACATAACTGCAGATTATGCAAAATCGAAATCAACAAAGAAAACAAAGGTGCATACATTAAATGCTCCAAATGCAAACTCCAAATTTGCCAGAGCTGTTCAGGTCTTTCCTACATAAGCCTAAAAAAATTATCAAGAGCAGCCCGAGCGAAATTCATTCGCTCGGGCTGCTCTTGATAAAAAAGCCAGCGAATGGGCAAGGGAGCCCTTCCCACTCAACCTTGAGCCCCCCTCCCAAACTGCTGCTTGGCTCACACCCGATGCCGCCTTGCCCACTGCAGCGTAGTAGAAGGCGGCCCGTCAGTGACAGCCAGGTGTATTCCACTGAGTTTGATAAAAGAAGCCATTCTGAAGCTGTTACTAACTTAGGAGAGCTTACAGCACACGTACAAGAAGAGTGCACAGCGGAAGCAAGAGAACAACCGGAACTAGCTGCGCCCCAAAGAGATGGAAATGATGATAAACAGCAGGAGCCGCTCCTGGACCACATGCTGCCCGAGGGTACAAACAACCTATGAGAAAACCCTCGTATTGAAAATGGCCCTAGAACATATCTTTAGGGACAATCCCGATCGGGTATCCACAGGACTGAGGTCGCAAATAGTGACCATATTTCACAAAATGGAGACGATCCTCCATGACACGTATGTAGAAAGCCAGAAAGCTAACGCACGGCTACAAGCATATAAAGAATGCGGGGCAAAACAAACGCCACAGCGCGCCCCGACATATTCGGAAGCGCTGAGGATCCCAATAGTAACAGAAACCCAACCAACCACAGAGACGCACCAGAAGAGGAAAACACTGTTGCCAAACACCAAACCTGGTGATACTCCGACCAAAGGAGACGGGCAAGATCCCCTCTAGTGAGGAATTAAAAACAAAGGTAATTAGTAATATGAGGGAGGACCTTAAAAATACAAGAATAAAAGGAACACGGAAGATGAGAGACGTAGGACTAGTAATTGAAACCGAAACTAGACAAGAAATACAAAGCATCATAGAAAACCCCAAAATAGACGCTCTAGGATTAACGGCCCAGCCGCCCAAAAGGAAGGGACCGTCAATAATAATCTATGACGTCAATCCAGAAGTCACAGCCGCCCAGCTGGCTGAAGAGCTCTACCTCAGGAATCTGCAAAAGGAAATACCAGACAAAGAAACACACCAAGTAATAACCACAAAGTTTCATATAAAGGCGAGAGGAGGAATAAACAACAACTGGAGCGTGGAGCTTATACCGGAAGCGTGGCAAGTCTTAAAGGACAGAACAAGGGTATATATTGAGTGGGGCAGCTACCGATTCCGGGAGCGAGTGGTGGTTCCGAAATGCTTTAGATGTTGCAAGTTCGGACACACTACGCATGTCTGCACTCAGACAGTTCCAACTTGTGGACACTGCACAGAGAAGGGACCCGCCTTTAAAGACTGTCCACACGAAGACAAGGAAGCCACCTGCGCAAACTGTAAGGCAATGAAAATAGAACACGCGCATTCAATCAAGGACCCGAAGTGTCCAGTCTACCTTAAAGCCAAAAGCATATACCAAAATAGAATCGATTATGGGGACAAGAAATAAAGAGTATAATATAGCAATGATTAAGATAATCCAGACTAACGCGCAACGAGCCAAAACAGTGGCAGACCAAATCCGGGTCAGGGCCGATGAGGCAGACACCGACATAATCATATTGCAGGAGCCATACGTTCACGAAAAGCGGGTGGTGGGGTATCCACTGCAATATAAGGCCATCCACACGGAGGAGGACACCCCATGGGCAGCGGTCCTAGTCAGGAACACCAAAATCACTGCAACAAAAGTAACTCAACTGTGCACGACCTGGGCTGCCTGTGCCCAGCTCATTACAGCACTAGGCTCCCTATATGTAGTGGCCCTTTACAGCAGGCCGGCACAGGAAATTGAGACCACAATCAACTACCTGCGCCGTCTGCAAAACACTCTACCGAATGAAAAAATAATTATAGGAGCGGATGTAAACTGTCGCTCTTCACTATGGCACAGCGTTACTGCTGACAGAAGAGGAACAACAAATGGGCAGCAACTCGAAAATTATCTGATTGGATCCCAATTTGTTGTACTGAACCAACCGCACCAGCTGCCAACATTCTGCAACACCCTCTGGGAGGCCACCATCGATATCACCCTAGCAACTAGGAACCTGGCGAACCACGTGACCGACTGGAGGGTGGAAGACGCTTGGACCACCTCGGACCATCGGGTCATCACCTGCAAAGTAACAAGAACGCTGCCAAGAATAACAGCAAATATACAAACACCCCACAGATATGCAGTTGCCAAGGCAGATTGGCCCCAATACAAAGAGCTACTAACTACAGCGGTTAACAACAAACCTCCGTCCCTAGATCCACAGAATAATCCGAACGAACTGCAGAAGGCAACTATTGAATTGATGATAGACATCAGCAACCAAACTATCAGGAAGAAACACCCCCGGCTGGGCGCAGTCCCCTGGTGGACCCGGGACATTGCTATGCTCCGGCGACAAATGAACAAGAGTAGGAAGGACTTCCAGAGGGCCCGAAGAACATGGCCAGCAAATGAGATTGAAGCCCTGAGGCAAAGATACAGACAAATAAGAAACCGGTACACTGACGCCATAAAGACAAGTAAAAGAGGCTCTTGGGAGTCCTTGGTCTCCACAGCAGGGAACAATGACCCCTGGGGCATTGTCTACAAGGTAACAACCAATAGACTGCCTAGGGGGGAGGTGATTGCTACCACTAGGACTCGGCAGGGAGATCTCACCACAACCTGGGAGCAGTCGATGAATAACATACTCGACACAATATATCAAAAACCAGATATGCTAACTATGCCAGCTCAGCAACAGATATGCGACAGAAACGATAACTACAGAAACCAGGCGATTGAGCCCCCCTTCACCCTGGATGAACTCAGCGTGGCCGCTAGTAGGGTTAGAAATAGAAAATGCCCGGGCCTCGATCTTATTGAGCCTGAAATACTCAAGAAAGCCGTGGAATACCAGCCGCATCTACTCCTCACACTATACAATAGACGCTTGGAAACGGGACATTTCCCAACTGTATGGAAAACAGCAAATTTAAAACTAATACTGAAAAATCCTACCAAAAATCCAGAATTCCCGGATTCATATCGACCCATCGCACTGCTCCCAGTGGCAAGCAAATTGTTTGAAAGATTACTCCATGTGAGAGTTATAAAACACTATGAAGCGGCAGGCCTACATGCCAGAAATCAGTATGGCTTCAGACCAGGATCCTCAACTGTGGACGCACTGGGAAACTTGCTAAGGATATTCCAGGATTGTAGACGAAAGTAACTGCTGCTCATCTCTGTTGACTTTGCTGGGGCATTAGCATTAGCATTAGCATTAGTAGAGGCATTTGATGCAAGAAAGCAAGCTTACGCAGCATCAGCCAAAAAACAAAAAAAAAAACCACTTCCACTTCACCCCTCTGTTCGTTCAAAATACCTGTCCAGCTGAGCCTTAAACTTATTTAGGCTATCAACCTCCACCACAAGGGATGGCAGTCTGTTCCACCAACCAACCACCCGCTGGCTAAAGGCAAATTTCCGCACGTCTATCCTACATCTGTCTTTCCTCAATTTGAATTTATGCCCTCTCAGGTGATTTTTCTGAGCTAGAGGAAGAATCCCATCAGCATTGAGCATGCTTAAACCATTCAAGGCTTTATACACCTCTATCAGATCACCTCGCTGGTGCCTAGTCTACAGACACTGTAATTTGCAAAACTTAAGCCTTTCTTCGTAAGAGCACCCCTTTGTTCCATTCACTAATCTTGTTGCCCTTCTCTGTACTCGTTCCAGCAGCTCTACATCCTTCTTGAAATGAGGCCTCCAGACCTGTATACAGTACTCTAGGTGTGGCCTGACCATTGCCTTATACAATGGAATAATCACCTCCTTATCCCTGCTGGAAAAATTCCTGTATATCATTGACAATACTCCATGAGCTACTCTTGCAGCCCGTCTGCACTGCTCAGAGAACTTCATATCTGCCTGCACAATCACCCCCCAAGTCCCTTTCATTCTCTACCACTGTCAGTGTAGTACCACAGAGTTGATACGTTGCTCTGGGGTTGCTGTTTCCCATGTGTAGTACTTTACATTTGTCAATGTTAAACTTCATTTGCCACCTCTCAGCCCATCTGCTCAACCTTTCCAGATCCTGTTGCAGCAGCATAGTGTCAGTAGTGTGACAACCCTGCCAACCTTTGTATCATCTGCAAACTTGGACATTAAGCTTCATATACCATCATCAATATCATTTATAAATACAGAAAACAATAATGGACCCAACACTGAGCCCTGAGGGACTCCACTAATAACATTAGTCCACGATGAGCAGTGTCCATTGATTGCCACTCTCTGTCTTCTCCCCCTCAACCACCCCTTTATCCATAGCAGCAATTTGCCTCCAATATCACACTGCTCCAATTTGTGTAGCAGTCTTCCATGTGCAACAGTATCAAAAGCCTTTCTAAGATCCAAGTATATAATATCAAAGTTATTCCCTGCATCTAGTTCTTTCGTGACTGCATCATAGTATCCAATCAAGTTGGTCAGGCAAGACTTCCCCTTAACAAAACCATGCTGTGTCTGAGCTATAACTGAAGTCTTGTCTAAATGATCCTGCAGTGCTTCTTTAACCAGTGCCTCCATTAATTTTCCTGGAACAGAAGTTAAGCTCACAGGCCTATAATTACTTGTGTCAGCCTTTGATCCTCCTTTGTGAATTGGGGTCACATTTGCACATTTCCAGTCTATGGGTACCTCCCATGAGTCCAAGGAAGCCCTCATAATTATGGCTAAGGGTTTGCTTACTTCCTTTGCTGCCTCCTTTAATATAACTGGATAGATCCCATCCACCCCGGGTGCCTTTCTTGTGTTTATCTTCAACAGTTGCTCCTCCACTTTACTCCAGTTATTTCAAGATTCTGTAGCTTACTGCTAGAGTTGAATACACCTCTGGCATTCCCCTTGCTGAATAACTCCTCATGTGTGAATGTCGATGCAAAATATTCATTTAGTTTGTTAGCTACCTGAGCAGGATCATCGGGGCGTTTGATTCACTTTGGTGGCCAAGCGTCCTGGCAAGGTTGAGGGAGGCTGAGGTGCCTCTTAACCTCTGCAAAGTAATTGAAAGCTATTTAACGCAAAGAAGAGTGGAAATCAACATACACTATCAAAAAATAACAAGAAAGGTACACAGAGGATGTCCTCAGGGGTCGGTGCTCGGGCCGCTCCTGTGGACAATGGTCCTCGATGAATTCCTAACGACGGACCTGTGTTCTGTGGCAGCACACGCCTTCGCGGACGACTTGACATTGACGGTAGAGGCGGACTCCAGGGCCCAATTGGAGACGCTGGCAAATCAGGCACTGCAGCGGCTGCAGCAATGGGCATCAAAGAACCAGCTGAAAATATCGTCAGACAAGACCTCATCGATCCTCCTAAAGGGGACTCTACAACTACGACGATTCCCGCAAATTAAAATCAACAATGCAACAATCAAATTTGTGAGCCAACTAAAGTATCTGGGCGTTATCCTAGATAAAAACCTGACGTTCCAGCCGCATCTGAAATACATAAGAAGAAAAATCAGAGGATACTGTAGATTGGTAACCAGAATCACAAGGAAAGATTGGGGACTCAAGAAAAAAACACTGATGCTTTACAAAAAAAACAACCTTCCTGCCAGCAATCACCTACGCAGCAGTGGTGTGGTATCCAAAAACGACACTGGTAGTTAACAAAAGAACACTAGAAATGACCGAAAGGACCATACTGCTATCAACAACGCGCGCTTGCAGCACGGTAAGTACCCCAGCATTGCAGGTACTTGCTGGAGCGCTCCTTCTGGACCTGGAGGCAGTTCGGGTGGGGCTACTTATTTTGCTGGCCAGGGGGCGTGGTCGCTACCCACCAAGGATACACGACTAACCCGGCGGGCAACCTAAAATACGAAAAAATTAGGCTACAGACCCACCTCCTAGATCTTTGGCAGAGAAGGTGGACAGAGACTACAAACGGCGAAGTAACAAAAAGATTTCTGCCAGACCTCCAGAAAATATACCCAAAGCAGCCACCGTGGTTCTCCCCAGGGTACCATATGACAACACTATTAACCGGACATGGACCCTACTGTTTGGCTTTGGACTCGTTGAGGACCCCAACTGCATATGTGGGGAAAGTGAAAGCTGGAGCCACATAGTCTATGATTGTCAACACTATGAAGACCTCAGAGGGCTGCTAATAACAAGATTGAGATACTTCCCAAAAGGACTGGAGCACCACTTCCTGGACACTGAGGAAGAATATAGGGCACTCTCCCAGTATGCGCAAGACCTATTCACCAGGAGAAAAACACTAATAGCTATCTACACCAACGTACACAGAGATTGAAAAAAAATCGCCGCCAAATGTGACAGAAAACTGAAACCCTGCAGAGGACCAGCACTTGGACAAGAAGAGTGCTGATCACTCTTCTTGTGTGACAAAGCAGAACAGAACGCAGCACAGCTGCAAACAGCCTGATGGCGATCTGAAGAGGACACCCTAGCCCTCTTCACCTATTATTCCCACTTCCTTGGGGGGAGGGGACGTTTTTTGTTCCCTCTCCTCCACCCCCAAACTTCTACTCTGGTGGGGCATGGGCATGCCCCACTGAAAACTGGGGCTATCTACTCTATTGGCCCCATATTTCTGTCTTTTCCTCCCAGTCTTCGGTCTCCCTCCCCTCTCTACCTTCATCATAGCGGAAGCCTCACACGTCAAAACCTTAAAATGATAAAATTACCTTATGCCCAAAACTCGACCTAGCAAACCAAAGCGATATTGCCCCTACGATAGCGAAGATTTTTCACTTATTCATATTTTTTCTTTATTTATTTATTTTATTTTTATATTTTTTTATATTTTTTTATTTTTTATTTATTTATTTATTTATTTATTATTTTTTTTTAATTTTATTTATTTGTTTTTATTTTTATTTTATTTTATTTTATTATTTTATTTTATTTTATTTTATTATTATTATTTTATTTTATTATTTATTTATTATTATTTTTTATTTATTTTTATTTATTATTTTTTTTAAGGTCCTAGCCGCCGAAATCCCAGGAAATTAAGCGGCAGGACCTGCCAGAGTGAATCTACAGCTACTGGGTTCCTGGTCTGCCTCCACGGGGCGTAAGTGGGACAACGTTGGGCCTCAATAGGGGTCCAACGGCTAAATGACCAGATGAACAACGGTACAGAACACAACACATGAACAATTCCCACACACTTTTAAATCTCTGGCATTTCCCAGTGAACTGGTTCACCACAATGAAAGCAACGTGGAGATGGGGGAAACCCCTGGTGCCGTAAGACAACAACACACACTTACACTTACACATATAAACAAGTAATTGTGAATATTGTGATTTATAATTTAAATAAAACAATAAAGGCCAAATTAATTTTAGACATGCCGCCAAAGAAAAAAAGTGGACATCAGTACCGTGTAGAAAGACTGCATAAAGAGGAAATTAGAAAAAAAAAACATTCCGCTAGTTTACAAAAGTGGCTTACAATAAGCCACTCCCAACCTCAAAATGACAAAGAAAACGAACATGATTCGAATGAAGATGAAACAAATGATGATGCCACTGAAATGGCATCATAATTTGAAGTTATTTTCAAAGAATTGGAAAGTGTGGACACTAACCAACAACAGTTGGCAGAAGAAAATGATAGCAGCAATAATATTAATATGGAACATGTAAGTCTGAATTTTAATGATCCGACCATCATGGAACTTTAATACCCACAAAAACATATCTCTTATTGTGCAACACAGTTCAGCCGACCGGGATAGCCAGGTGGGTAAAGTGCCTGCCTGGCAACACAAAGGTCGCGCGTTCGAATCCCGCCTCGGGCTTGGATCAAAGTACTGCAAAATGCAAAACCTTAGGAGGTGCACTATGGCCACAGAAGCCGATGCGCCAACAACTACCAAAAAAAAAAAAAGCAACACGGTTCCGAACATGTAGTCTTAAATATGTATCCTGTCACTAATTGCCGATGTTTCAATAATTTGTAAATACAAAAATGAAGGTTTTGAAAAAAAGAGAGGAAATGGTTATATTATTGCAAAAACAAAAAGATGCAATCTATTGTTTTTCCGTGCCTCTTATTTCTATCTGGCACAAATAATGTTCCAATTTGCAGCTCAGGTGGATTTAAGGATTGGAAACATCTTTACCCAAACGTTCTTTTTCATGAGAATTCATTACAATACATAAACAATTTCACAAAATGGAAATTATTAGAAAAGGGTCTCCAAAAAGGTGAACTAATTGACAACGATGCACAAGGAGCACTAAGTGAGCAAAATTTCGAAATGGCGCCATATATTGAAAATAATATTGAAATGTATATTGTTCTCTGCTGAAAATAATTCGACATTTCGTGGACATGCTAGTAATATCGATCGACGCCCAGATAACAGAACAAACAGTAAAAGTGACCACGTACCAACAATGACCACCCAAAATGGAAATGGGACCATGACCAAGACCAAACTGGATGAGACCTTGATTCCATGTCCAACGCCAGCATTCAACCGATCTGTGAACAAGTCGGTAGAGACCTTGTCCCTGGATGTACCTCCTGATGGGGCCAGTGTTGTGATGCTGTCCTGAACCTGCTGGCCTAGCCACCACTCTGCAGCCAGGCTGCACACACGCCATATTGGCGACCTGTTCCGGCTCCCTTGTCCGGCCCATTCTATCCCACCCCAGCAGGGGGAGAGACGGTCATACAGTTTCCTCCCCTCCACGCCACCCCCATTCTGGCAGGGCATGGGCATGCCCTGCTGACACCAAATTGAGGCCTCCTACTCTATTGGCCTTATCCTTCCTCCTTTAACCCCCCAGTCTTCATTCTCCCCCCTCTCTATCTTTACACAAGCGAAATCCCCCACACACATAAATTCAATGAATCCAAATTAACTTACGCCCATATTTCGGTCTATCTTTATTCAAGCGACATCACCCTACGCAATCTAGAGATATCACACATATATCTATACATACTTTGTATATGTGTAAAAAAAAAAAAAAAATTTTTTTTTTTTTTTAAGGTCCTAGCAACTGAAATCTCAGGAAATTAGGTGGCAGGACCTGCCAGAGTGAACTAAAGACTATCGGGTACCTGGTCTGCCTCCACGGGGCGTAAGTGGGCCTCGTTGGGCCTCAGAAGAGATCCAGCGGCTAAATGGCCAGAGGAACAACGGTACAAAACACCACACTTCCATAATCCATACACTTTTAAATCTCTGGCCTTCCCAGTGAACTGGTACACCCACAATAAAAGCAACGCGGAGATGGGGGAAACCCCTGGTGCCGTTAGACACTGAAAACACTTACACTTACACTTACCGAAGAAAAAAAAAAGATCGCCAATATGGCTGCCTTACAGTACGGACGTGTTGTTTATTGCTCTGCAATAATTTTTCTGAAATATGTGTTTTAAATGTAATACAGTTAAAAATTATTGGTTCTAGCTGAAGTTCAACCAACAGTGGACTCATAAGGGTGAGACTTTTCCAACTTTCTAGGGAAATATAATCAGATTTTTACGTTCTTTATCTGTTTCCTTTGTTGTGAGACAGGTCACCACGCCGCTCACAACGAGGTAATGGAGAGTGCTCCGATATAACGCGGCTGCCACGTTCAAATCTGATTCTTGACTTGGGAGGATTCGCCAATTAGTGCTCTCTGGGCTGCAAGAGTGCCCCACCATTTTGTGTTACTTCTACTTTTGCGAAACTAAATATACCATGTGCCCAATATCTCTCACAAGCTGAATGGGGAAAATTTTTGAAAGAATGGTACATACGAGGCTTACCTGGATCTTAGAAGCAGAGAACCTTTTAACAGATCATCAGAGTGGCTTTCGTAAGAACAGATCCAGCTTTGATAAGGACTCTTGATGTCCTTATCAAAGCTGAATCGAATATTCGCAACGCCTTTGTCATGAAGCAACATCTAGTCATGGTCAATTTAGATATTGAAAAGGCATTTGATACTACCTGGCGACATGGTATTATTATGGACCTTTATCACGTAGGACTAAGGGGTCATCTCCCTCAGATAATTCAGAATTTCCTGCGCCACCGCTCTTTTCAGGTCCGTTATCAGAACGTACTGTCTACACCCCATATTCAGGAAGAAGGAGTACCATAGGGATCTATACTCAGCGCAACGTTATTTGCAATTCGAGTCAACAGCATAACTAGAGACATCCCCAAAACTGTGGAGGCTTATATGTACGCGGATGACCTCGCCATCTCCTGCCAATCGCAAAGCATGAACACCATTGAGCGTCAACTCCAACTTGCCATTAACAGAATTGAATCCTGGATGTCACGCAACGGATATCGACTAGCTGAACAAAAGTCTGCCACCACTCACTTTTGTAAGAAACTTGCTGTCCACCACCATCCTGAATTACGGCTAAACAATTGTCCAATACCAGTAGTAAACAGCATCAGATTTCTCGGTCTGATATTAGATAGTAAGCTTAACTTCCAAGCACATATCACATATCTATGAACTACTTGTTTAAAACAGTTGAACATGCTTCGATCAGTCTCATCCATGTCGTGGGGAGCTGATCGGTACTCCTTACTTCACCTCTACAAATCTCTGATCCGTTCATGCTTAGATTATGGTTCTCCCGTATATGATTCAGCTAGGAAAAGCACATTAGATCGGCTAAATGTCATCCAGCACAGTGCCCTGAGGACTGCTCTGGGCGCATTCAGGACTTCTCCCATGCAAAGTCTTTATATTGAAGCCCACGAGCCTCCATTACATCTTCGTAGAAAAACATTATTGCTTTTCTATGCTTCTAAGATCCAGAGTCTTCCATCGCACCCCAGTTGGGAGTATCCATATCACACTCGGTGGGATTCCTTTTATGAGAATAAGCCACATGAAAATCGACCTGCTTCACTCAAGATCAAAGATATTATTCTGAGTTGGAACATTGATTTAGCTGATATTTTTCAGAACACAACTGCACCTGCTACACCTTGGACGTATGTTTGTGCCTCACATGACACACATTTTCTCCAGTGGGGGAAGAATGTGATGCCTCCCAAAAACATGAGACAGTTGCACTGAGCTCATGCTACTCTTAACTCCGATTTCTGTAAAATATATACCGATGGGTCAAAAACTGATAGTATGGTAGGCGCTGCAGCTGTGTTTCCTACATGTACAATTTCAACCACACTACCTTTATCATGCAGTGTCTTCACTACTGAACTTTATGCCATCAAGTTAGCACTTAGTAAGATTATTGAACTTTGCATCTCACCAGCAATAATTTACATAGATTCCCTCAGTGCTATCAATGCCATAAGGAAGAATTTCTCCTCTTCTCATCCTACACTGAAAGAAATTCATTCCCAACTATTTTCCTGTAGTGCGTCCAATCAGTCAATCAACTTTTGCTGGATCCCTGGCCATTCTGGCATTCCGGGAAATGAAAGTGCAGACTTTGCCGCTAAACATCCTCAACCCACTCTCTCACAACATCCTCAAGTTCCATACACTGATTACAAACCTGTTATTCGTAAAGCATGTTACGACAACTGGTCACAGATATGGAAAAGGAATACTAACAGCAAACTTTACCAAATAAAACAAGAACCAAAGCTGTGGCTCTCTTGCTTCAGACCAAACAGACTTGAGGAAGTGGTGTTGGCAAGTCTAAGAATTGGACGTACGCATCATACCCATCTCTACTTGCTATTGGGAGAAATCCCACCTCAGTGTTCATCCTGTAACAGTCGGCTTACGGTCCGCCATTTTCTCTGGTCAAACACTTTTCAATCAGTTTCCAGGCTTAACGTATCACCTGATTTATCTCATATCCTAGGAAACAATGCAAATATTGAAGAACTTTTAATATACTTAAAATGTATTGGCCTATACAAAAGTATATAATTTAACAACTATAAAGATAGGGTCAGGCAATTAAACGATGAATAGACACAATTTGGGCTCAGTTGCCCTTGTGTCTTTAAACACAATAACAACAACAACATAACGGTTACATAAGAGAAGAGATGGACCTGCTCTTAAAGTAGGGAAGTATGATGTGGACAATAGGTGGATTATACCTTATAATCCATGGTTGTCGAAGAAATTCAATGCGCACATTAATTTGGAAGTGTTTGGGTCCGTGAACAGCGTAACGTACTTCCATAAATACGTTTATAAATGCATGATGCGGCATCTGTACAATTATAGACGGAAGGTACCAATGGTAGTTTTGGTCTTTTATGAGATTCAAACATACTTAGATGGAAGGTACGTTAGTACACCTGAAGCAATATGCTGTTTGATTGAGTTTCCAATGTCAGAGAAGTCGCACTCCATTATGTGAATGGATGTGCAAGCAACACTATTAAATTACGCAGAAATAACAAAGTACTACATATTTGAGAAAAAAATCAGACAAATGGAAATGTAGGCAAAGACGTGGAGATGGTGGTTTGGGACACAAAGCGGTCCCAGCCAACCAATCGCAACCCCGCTGACAGTTACACATAATTTAGCAGTACTCTTCTATACTCCCTCTCCTGTTTGCCCAAGTACAGAAAGGGAAAAAACCTGCCATGACAAAAAAGATTGATATGAACAAACTGAAAACAACCAAATTACATAAAATATATATATATATATAATTAAATTTCAGACAAAGTCCAAACTTCATTGGAAAGAGCTACATCTCTGCATAGTCTGTTGGAAAGCCAGAAGCACAAGGAACTGCCTAGAATAGAATGCCAGCACAAGGAGCCTGACGAGAATATAAAGGCCAGCACAAGGAGCTGACGAGAATAGAAATGCCAGCACAAGGAGAGATCCACTTAGTGCAAGAATTAAAGTATTGTGATCAGCAACAACGAATAGAATTTTCTTCACGATTTCTGGCTTGCATGGAACTTGAATATACATGAGCTAGAATGATCTGGTGGTCCGATGAGGCACATTTTTGACTCTTCATGGGGCTGCTGTAAATGCACGAAACTGCCGAATATGAGGAACTTCTCGCCATCTGCTGTGCATGAAAAAGTCCACATATTACAGTATAGTTTGGATTCACAACAGAGTTTGTAATCGAACCATTTTTTGTGATCCTATTGTCACAAAAAAAATTGGTGATTCTATTGTCAGGGAAAGGAGGAACATATTGTGTAAAAAGGATAAGGGTAACTGGACCAGGGTTTGTCTACCAGGGGCAAAGGTTGATGACGGTGTAGAGCAGATATCATCTTTTAAGGGCACAGAAGGTGATATTGTACATGTTCTCACTAATGATGTTAAGAGTTGGAGACCAGCGGAATTATTTAAAAAGTACAGGTCACTGTTAAAAAAAGCCGTGAATTCGGGTTGAATTTGAAAGTGTCTGCAATTCTGCCAGACACGATAGGGGGGGGGGAGTATATAATGACAGCCTTGTCGATCAATTCGGCCCTGGAGAGATTGTTCAAGGGTTAGAATTTTTCTCTGGGCTGGTCTCTGCTTGTTAACAGGAGAGACTGCTTTTATAGGGATGGGATACACTGAAATAGAAAGGGTGCAAGAATATTTGATGATGCTATCCAGGCAGTGTTAGGTGGGTCGGAAAACTGCTAGGTTGGGGGATACACGGACTAATAGATTAACAGTAGCCGCCGCTAGAAGTGAAAGTGATTCTTGCACTGCTTCTTTTGGAATGAGTGCCGACCTGGAAAACAAGATGCAGTGGAATTCAGAGATTGCTGGGAGTCATTGCGGTACAAGTAAACACATGGGTTGTGTTAGGGTAGCTAAGAATAGGAACAGATGCATGTATACTTGCGTGTACACCAGTGCTAGGAGCTTGGTAAATAAATTTGATGAATTTGAGGTGTTGGTGAAAACATCAAAGGCAGATATTGTTGGGATATCAAAGATGTGGTGTCACACTGATATAAGGAATGCAGGACAGGAATTTGGAGAGTACAATGTATACAGGTAGAATAGACAGAACAGGAATGGAGGAGAGGTTATGCTATTAGTGAAGAAACACATAAAATCCAAGGAAGGGCAGCCAGTCGACATCGCTGGACATTGCACTGTCGAGTCAGTTTGGTGTGACTTAAGCACTGGGAGATCAAAATTGAGAGTAGGAGTGTGTTATAGGCCTAATAACTTGGTTGAGTATAATAAAAAAAAACTGTACAGGGAAATACAGTGGACCAGTAAATCGGAGAATCTTATAATGGGGGATTTTAATTAACCCAGTATTGACTGGAATTTGTGGGTTGATCACTCACACACTAGCAAGGCTTTTGTGGATGATTTGTTTTCTCCATCAGCATATTCGCGAGGCAACTAGAGGGAGTAATACTCTTCATCTGATTATCAGTAGTGATTCTTCAAGCATTAAGAATCTGCAGATAAAGGAACCACTAGGTGGCAGTGATCACAGTGTGGTCAAGTGGGATTTACTCAAAGAGGTAACTACCATCAGGGGTAAAGGGAAGGGGGTTTTGATTTCGTAAAGGCGACTACGCCTTTAACAGTATTTAAAACCTCCTTTGTGACTTGGTTACAGTTCAGCCTGTTATAGATATAAGGTGATCTGTAACCAAGTCACAAAGGAGGTTAGGCAGGCAAAGGCAAATTATGAGAAATCTTTGGCAAAGGATGCAAAGAAAAACAGCAAAGAGTTCTTTACATATGTAAACTCTAGAAGGAAAGGGATGAATCAGATTGGTCCACTGGATATTGATGGTTCAACTGTTGATGATCCATGTCAGGTGGCTAACAAACTAAATGAGTATTTTGCATATGAGGGGTTATTCAGAGAGGGGAAGGCCAGAGGTGAATTAAACTCTGGCAGTGAGCTAGATGATTTTGTAATAACTGAGAGGAAATTGAAAGAGAAATTGTTGAAGATAAACATAAAAAAGGCACCCGGGGTGGATGGGATCAATCCAGTTATATTAAAGGAGCCAAAGGAAGAAAGCCAACCCTTAGCCATAATTATGAGAATTCTTCCTTGGACTGGACAGGGAGGTACCCATTGACTAGAGATGTGCAAATGTGAACCCAATTCACAAAGGAGGATCAAAGGGCGACACAAGTAATTATAGGCCTATTAGTTTAACTTCTGTTCCAGGGAAATTAATGGAGGGATTGGTTAAGGAACTGATCTTAGAAAGGCTTTCGATACTGTGGCACACGGAAGACTGCGCGGAAATGGGAGCAGTGTGGCATTGGGGGCAAATTGTTGCTACGGATAAAGGGATGGTTGAGTGGGAGAACACAGAGAGTGGTAATCAATGGACACTGCTCTTCGTGGACTAATGTTATTATCGGAGACCCTCAGGGTTCAGTGTATGGTTCATTGTAGTTTTCTGTATTTATAAATGAGACATGATGGTATATAAGGCTTGACGTTCAAGTTAGTAGCGAAGGTTGGCAGAGTTGTTAAGGACAGTAATTACAGTACGCTGCTCAAGAGGATCTAGAAAAGTTGAGCAGATGGGCTGAGAGGTGGGAAATGAAGTTTAACATTGACAAATGTAAAGCACTGTATATGGGAAGAAATAACCCCAGAGGAACGTATGAACTCTTTGGTACTACAGTGACAGTGGTAGAGAATGAAAAAGACTTGGGGTAACTGTGCAGGCAGATATGAAATTTTCTGAGCAATGCAGACGGTCTGCAAGAGTACCTCATGGTGTCTTGTTAATGATATACAGGAATTTTTCTAGCAGGGTTAAGGAGGTGATTATCCCCTTGTATAAGGCAATGTCAGGACACACCCTAAGTACTGTATACAGGTTTGGAGACTTCATTTTAAGAAGGATACAGAGCTGTTGAACGAGTACAGAGAAGGGCAACAAGCTCAGTGAATGAACAAAGGGTTGCTCTTACGAAGAAAGGCTTAAATGTTGCAAATTACAGTGTCTGGAGAATAGGCACCTGCGAGGTGATCTGATTGAGTTGTATAAAGCGTTCAATGGTTTGAGCTCAATGCTGATGGAATTCTTCCTCTTGCTGAGAATAATCACCTGAGAGAGCATAAATTCAAATTGTGGGAAGACAGTTGTAGGATAGATGTGCGGAAGTTTGCCTTTAGCCAGCGCGTAGTTGGTTGGTGGAATATTCACTTCCATCTTATGTTGTGGAAGTTGATAGCCTAAATAAATTTAAGGCTGAGCTGGACAGGTATTTGTAACGAACGGAAGAGTTTTTTTTTTTTTTTTCTGGCTGATGCTGCATATGCTTGCTTTCTTGCATTGTATGCTTCTACTAATGCTAATTTTTCTTTGAAGAGTATACACCTCATGGCCCCGAAGGTGTACGGTAACTAGTGCTTGGCACTGCACACTGTTTTAAGAGATCACATTAAAATGTATTCCCGCTCTGCAAGAAAGGCAATACTTGGAGACCGTAGTGTTGATGGAAGATAGTGCCCCTCTCCATGTTGTTCGACAAGTGAAGGAACTGCTCCGTTCAACATTCGGAAATGATCGCATCATTTCTAGAGACTTTCCGCAGTTCTGGTCACCCCGATCAGCAGATCTCATTCCCTGTGATTAATGGCTGGATACGTGAAAGACAGAGTTTACCGTGGTGGCATACGGACACTTGTCGATTTTAAAGCAAGCATTAGACAGCATGTAGCCAACATCCCCAATGAGATGCTAGGCGAAACTGTGTCGCACGCAGTCCTCCCTTTTCAGAAGTCATCTCTAGTGAGGGAACGCGCATAGAACAATATCAGTAGGTATCAGAATTCTGATATTTAAATCTAATCCTAAGTTAAATATTCCATCTCATGTTTACATTGCCAATTCCTACCCTGGTGGTGGAAATTTGACCTATTTTTTTTTTTTTTTTTTCTTATAAAAATCGCTTCTCCGTACTCTAAGTGACATATGCCTCGAATTTCACAACGCTATCTCTAACCGTTTTGACACTAGGGTCTCCTGAATAGGGAAACTTATTTTATATCTACCCGGTACATACATTGGTGTGCAAAACTTAAGGACCAACACCATTTCTAAAAGTTACAACCACAAATTCCAACGAAACAGCCCATTTGCATAACTGTGGCCGTTCAGTAGAACGGCCACAGTTATGCAAATAATCCACAGTTATGCGACATCTGAACTGTGGCCGTTCAGATGTCGATTTTAAATCTTCCCTTTATTTTTTACGATGTCGATTTTAAATCGAATAGCTTCCCTTTATTTTTTACAGTGCCGCGTATGGTTTGGTCACCAACATTATAATGGTTCATTAGAGATTAACGATGCATCGTTTTTGAACTTTTGAATAATTTTCAGTTTTTGTTTAATTGCAACTCTTGCGTTTGCCCATAATTTTTGCGATTTCTGAACAAAAAAAAAATTAAAATAAAAAATAAATAATAATAATTTGTATATCCCCGATATAAATAACGAAACAAAATTTGCCTTTTGTTGTGCTGATTGAACACAACAATCGATGCGACGCGACGCACTAAAACAAGCTAAATATTTGGTCTCTCTTTTATTTATTTTTTTTTTTGAGCGGCGGACGTGAAGACAGCGGGGTTTGCAAGATAATAGGTACACGATCTGCCAATGACGACTTATAACGCCGCTTCTCGTCTCTTATTTACGACTTGCAAAATATGTTTAATCATATTCGAGTTATTATTTGAATTTTATTTCTGGTTGATTTTTTTTTTTTTTTTTTTTAATTTGGAGTCTTGAAGTGTCCCGGTAAATCCGATCCCGGCCAACAATGAGACAATAGCATCTCGCTTCTGGCAGACACCCAAAACAGAGTAACCAATAAAATGGCAAGTATCGAGGTCAAAGGAGTTTACTGTCAGCATGAGTCTGCTGTATACAGGGTGTTTCAGTTAAACGTTTCAGAACTTTTAAGAGGGGTAGGGTACATCCTGACAACTCTAAATCATATAGCAATGTGGGGTCGGAAATGCTTTCCTGAAGCGGTGTTGTACACAGAAGCACCATAAAGAAAAGAGACCGTAAGTGAGAAATCGTTTTAATAATACATGAAAAGAAGCAAAAGGTACATGGATTAAAGTAAGTGTTCGAAGTTTCTTCCACGGGCTACAATGCACGCCTCTCATCTCCGACGCATGGACATCCGAACATTCTGGAATACTTCAGGCGAATTTCGAATTTCTTGAACAAGAACGCCAAGTTAGTAGGATGGATGATTACACGAACGCAGAGTTAGCCGATATGCATTTGGCGTACGGGGCTGCAAATTGTAGTGGGCCAGCCGCACAGCGTTTGTACGCGGAACGATATCCGACGAGGCGTATTCCCAGTCATAATTTCTTTGCAAGACTGCACCAGAGGTTAGCTGAGAGAGGTTCATTTGAAAGAGCTGACAGGGACAGGGTAAGAACAGCACGGACTCCAGCCGTCAAACAGAATGTGCTGCAGCATGTACAGGGGAATCCAAGAACGAGTACACGAAGTCTAGCAAACGCAGTCGGGGTTTCCCATTGCAGCGCCTGGAGGATTCTCCGAGAACAAGACATGCATCCGTTTCACGTGCAGCGTGTCCAGACACAGCAACCGGAGGATTATGCACCTCGTATTGCTTTCGCACAGTGGTACCTTGGAAAATGTGCTACAAATCCCCTTTTTCCTGCTGAAGTGTTGTTTTCCGATGAGGCATCCTTCACAAGGGAAGGAATTTTCAACACGCATAACGACCATATCTGGGCGGTCGAGAACCCGGATGCAATACGACGTCGTGCAGCACAGGTTCGATTTTTGGTCAATGTATGGGCCGGTATTATGGGAGATCACCTCATCGGACCTTACCTGTTACCGTGTCGTGTAACCGTACCTATCTACTTGATCTTTCTGCAGCAAGTATTGCCACAACTTTTGAGAGATGAACAGATCTCTGCATCGACGCAACAGACAATGTGGTTCCAACACGATGGAGCCCCTGCCCATTATAGCGGAGATGTTCGTAACTATCTGGATGTCACATTTGGTCAACAGTGGATAGGACGTGGTGGTCCCGTGCGTTGGCCTGCTCGGTCACCCGACCTATCATGTCTTGATTTTTATTTCTGGGGTCATATGAAATCGCTAGTTTATGACACCCCTGTTGACAATGCTGAGGAGCTGGTTGCAAGAATCGCAGTAGCTGCCGAAGAAATTCGAAATTCGCCTGGAGTATTCCAGAATGTTCGGATGTCCATGCGTCGGAGATGTGAGGCGTGCATTGTAGCCCGTGGAAGAAACTTCGAACACTTACTTTAATCCATGTACGTTTTGCTTCTTTTCATGTATTATTAAAACGATTTCTCACTTACGGTCTCTTTTCTTTATGGTGCTTCTGTGTACAACACCGCGTCAGGAAAGCATTTCCGACCCCACATTGCTATATGATTTCGAGTTGTCAGGATGTACCCTACCCCTCTTAGAAGTTCTGAAACGTTTAACTGAAACACCCTGTCTATATATATATATATATATATATATATATATATATATATATATATATATATATATGTGTGTGTGTGTGTGCGTGCGCCATATTAAAATTGTTCTTTATATAAAATTGGTATGGTCGGTCTTTATGCTCTGCTAACTTGTTGCTTTATTCACTCATCCTAGAACTTGGAATTCCTGAAAAAATGCAGTCAGAATTGCAGTTTGTGTCCGTCCCTAGCTTCAGTATGGTAAAAACCAATTACACTCCAAAAAAATTACAATTTAGAAAAAAATAAACATGGCTGAACGGATCACAACTATTGTATAAATGTATATACGGCCGACCACATAGTCTTATATCTAGAGAACTAACGGAATTTGGTATAAACAGTGTGAGGAACCTATGCATTTGGCGGTAATTCATTGATCAATTTTTCATGGTTTGATAAAATTTCGATTCAATAAACGTTTCTCTATCGTTTTTCTTTTTGTATGCTCGTAAAGAGCTGCCAGTTCATGGCAAATAAGTAAGTGGAGAATAACAAAAAGATACTAAAACAGCATCTGCTACCGGCTCAAGTTCGCGTGGTATCAAGAGACTACGCTCAAAGAAAAAATTCGCCTGAAATCGCATGCATTGTGACTGCGCCTTAGTTGATTTGTGAAAAAAAAAAAAAAAAAAAAAACTCTCGTCATCCGTCTGACGATTTTTTAGACTCTAATCTTTTCAGGAAAAGAGAACACAGGAACAGATCGCTTTTGAATAAACTAAAAACAAATTTCATACCACACTGACAAATATATTATCGCATATATTTGACTCCACATATATATTTCCAGAATATATCGAGGGTTCCATATATTTTGGAAATATATACGTTGGTTTAAAAAAAGAAAAGAATGAAAGGAAAATATATACAAGATCGAATATGTTTCCGGCCAACAATGAGACAATAGCATCTCGCTCCTGGCAGACACCCAAAACAGAGTAACCAATAAAATGGCAAGTATCGAGGTCAAAGGAGTTTACTGCCAGCATGAACGCTGCACGAGCGTGACCCCATTATTAGAATATGGGGAAGTGATAAATTGCTGTACTTTGGTGGACTGCATTTCAACCCATTTTTACAGCTATACTGTAGTGAGTCAGACAGAGAATATCGTGAAAGGTTGTGTGTGTGTGTGTGTGTGTGTGTGTGTGTGTGTGTGTGTGTGTGTGTGTATGTGTGCGCGCGCGCACACACACACACACTTACACGCACACATAGCGGTGAAAATGAGTACAATAATGCTGCGTGGTCCACAAGTTCAGATCGTCTCTTGTTAAGTAATCCAATTGAAGAAAGATAATTATGTTATCTTTCACAGTAATCATACTGATCGACATTGATTGCATCGATTGTAATCTTTTGAGTAATTTGCCAGTTTTGCTTGTAATATATTTCATAAAATGAAGTTTCATAATAGTGAAATAATTATGAAATGGTTATCATTTAAAGAAGACTGTGAATTAATTATTCACGTGAACTTCTTTCTCGCAGTCGCAAAAAAAAAAAAAAATTACTATGCTAGTTTGTTTTTTTCTAGCGGATGGAATAGGCTAATTTGTGGAAAGCATTAAAGCATTATTCAATTTACTCATATTTCCAAAAAGGGAAATTGTGCGTTGCAAAAATGAGTAATGAAAATTAGAGGATTCTTCCAGCGGAAGAGCTTGAGAGGTAAAGAGACTAGCACTCAAGCTCTGACATGTGCTAACAATGTTTTCTCAATAATTACAGAAATAATGGAGCCCTCATGGGTTGACAGTTGGTAGAGACAAGGTGGATAATACCAGGCCCGTTGGTGATGAGAAGAATTTTTATGAGCCATTTTCACAACCTGTCTGAGTTAGTGAGCCTCAGGCGATGGTAGCATTATTTTTCTAACGGAAACTCGGTTTTTCGTCCAACAAAACAGAAAATCGACTACAGAAAACACGCAATTTACAGACGGTATATTAGCATTAGCATTAGTAGTTGCACATGATGCAAGAAAGCAGGCTTATACTACTGCATCAGCCAAAAAAAAAAAAAAAGAAACCTGTCCCATTTCACTGATCCATTCATTCCAAATGTTTGTCTATTTTGCACATCTATTCTACAACTGTCTTTCCTCAGTTTGAATCTATGCCCCCTCAGGTTTGTAATTTGAAAAAGAGGAAGAAGAGGCCTTATACAACTCAATCAGATTGCCTCGCAGGTGCCTAGTCACCTGAAGCTGCAATTTGCAGAAATTAAGTATTTCTTCATAAGAGCTACCCTTTGCCTTCATTAGTCTTGTTGCCCTTCTCTGCACTCATTCTAGTAACTCTACATCCATCAAAATGAGGCTTCCAGACCTGTACACAGTACTCAAGGTGCTGGGCAAAGTACATTGCCTTATACAAGGGTATAATCACCTTCTTATCCCTGGTAGCAAAATTGCTGTATATCATTGACCCCATGACTTGCTCTGGCAGCCTCTCTGCACAGCTTAGAAAACTTCATATCTGATTGCACAATTATCCCCAGGTCTCTTTCATTCTTCACTACCCTGAGTGTAACACCACATAGTTGGTACATTTCTCTGGGGTTACTGTGCATATAGTGCAAAATAGTGCATATACCCATATGCACTATTTTGCATTTGTTAATGCTAAATTTCAGTTGCCACTTCTAAGGACAATCTACACAACTTTTATCCTGTTGCACACAAGCATACTGTCATTACTGTTACTAACAACCCTGCCAACCTTTGTATCAACTGCAAACTTTGACATTAAGCTTGATATACCTTCATCATTGATAAATATAAAAAACAACAGCGAGCCCAACACCGAACACTGAGGAACACCACTAATAATATTATTCCACGTAGAGCAGTACAGTAGTATTATTATTAGTAGTAGTAGTATCAGGAGGTGATACTAACCAAATGCTTCTCAGCACACACTTTTACTTGACCATAGGAGTAAAAAAATTGGTTTATAATTTCTGGTGTTAGTTTGTGTTCCTCTCAGTAGATAGCGTCAGTTGTAAATTCAGAATTTAATTTTCTGATTTTTTTTTGGGGTCACAGCACAAACCGGGGTTGGTCTCCATCATGTGTGGTGATCTTTCCTCGCGACAGTGCATGTTCCCCTGTTAGATTTGAATTAGATGTAGTCTTTTAATGTATTGATTGTGACATAGTGGATTTTTGTGGATAATTTTAACGTTAATTTTGTGGCAATGCATTGTGGGTGTTAATTTGGGAGGTATATTTTGGAGATTCTTATGCTGTGGGGAGGATGCCATCCTCCACACATCCCCTACCCTCCCCACCGCTACCCACCTTGCGTCTGCAACACAGATGCATAATCTTGTATGCGGGATAAAAAGCCATGCGGTATGAAAACCCTTGATGAAATTCCTTGCTATTTCCATCTGTTGCTGAGACCTGAAAATAAACTGATGTATCCATCCGCTATTGAGACCTGAAAATAAAATCTGTATTCTTAAAGTTTTTTCTTCCCAAGGTCTTGAAAAGCTGAAAATTAAATGTGTGTGTTTCCTTGAAGGTTTTTTCAGTTTTATCTGCAATGGTGTTTTGTAAAATCTATTCCAAAGTAAAACTTAACAGTCGTTAAAATGTTATTAACTGTTCTTGAAAAGCTGAAAATTAAACCTATGCGCCGCCTTGAAATCTTATCTAGTTTATCTGCAGTGATTGTAATTTTTTGTAACCTCTGTATATGCTGGTGTGTAACATTTAAAATTTTAAGATTAAGCTGTTTATAATTTAAAATTAAGCGGTTGTTAAAAGGTTATTTTTCTCTTTAATACTAAAAAATCACACAGAAAAAAAAAATTGTAAAAAAATGGTACGCTTTTTTTCTGAAAGAACCACACCAAAGATTATTTTCATTTTTATCAGTTTTTTTTTTTTTGGTAGTTGTTAACGCATCAGCTTCTGTGGCCATAATGCACCACCTAAGGTTTTTTTAGTACTTTGATCCAAGCCCAAGGCGGGATTCAAACCTGCAACCTTTGGGTTGTTAGGCAAGCACTTTACCCACATGGCTAGCTCAGTCAGCCATTTTTATCAGAATATGAATTTATGTCATCTGAAGAGATATTTGCAGAGCAGAGCAGAAATTTTTTGGGAAACAGAAGTAGTTTATACATTGAAATGATATAATGCAAATTCTTTTTTCTTGTTTATTTTCACTGATTATTTTTGAAAATCATCAGATTTCATCATTACAAAACATGGCTAGACAGACTACGAAATCCAGATAACTAAGCCGACCATTTCCATTCGGAAAAAGAAGTTGCTAAAATCGCTTTTGGGAGGTACCAATCTATTTGAGGAGAGGGACATTTCTTGTTTGAAGTGAACATAAACACTGTTCAAGATATGAATACGATTTCTGATGGATTCAAATCGACAAAAAGTTTTAAAAGTGCAAGGCCTATGTGTGTGTGACTAAAATGTTTTAATAACTCTATCCAGGGTATCTGCAAACGATTTCTGACTGGTTGAAAATATAACCTGATATTTATTTCTTTGCTTTGAAATGAAATATGTTTTGTTTTTTCCAAGTCTGTTTGTGTTCATTTTTCACAAAACTATTTCTCAGTGAATGCATTTAGTTTTACTTTAAAATTTTAATTTTGCCATTTTAGTTGTTACCACAAGATATTAGTGAGAAAACTACCAACTTTAATTTCGACGTTTTAGCTGTCACAACAACAATAAAAGTGTATATTAAGCGACATCAAGTATGTTTGTTTAACTGAGTCAAAGAGAAAATTATCAGTGTTAAAAAGGTTAGATTTGAGGTTATTTTCGATGTTACCTCAAGAATAAAACTGTATATTTTAGCATTATCAAGTGTGGTTTTTGACTACTTAAATTTCCAAAAACAAACGAAAAACACACATGTTACGATTACCCATTTAGTTTTGTCAAACAATTAAACTTTGTAGACAAAACTGACATGTGTTTCTTTAAGTGACCACCAAATAACAATGTTTTTCTTTTCCTGAAAACTTAAAATTACCAATATTAATGGTGACATCTGCTTCTTTACAGGCCAGCAAATTACATCAACAGTTTATATATTAAAAAAAAATATTGTGCTCTTCTGTGTGTGTGTGTGAGATTGAAATCATTTTCATGTATGATTCCACTGTATTTGTAAAGCACGAGCGCGCAAGTCTGTGTGTTTTCGCAATCTCCAGATCAACTTAATTGTAAAAATTCCTAAAGTTAAAAGTTTAAAATTGAATATAAAATCTACTTAAGCTTACTCTTAGTAAACATAGGTGCTGATAACATTTACAAAAGCCAAAAATTATTTAACAACTTAATAAGGGTTATAGTCACTAAACTTTTGTTTTTGAATCGTGCAGTAAAACTGAATCAAAAAACTCACCAGGACTACTCCACTGTGGAAGCAGAATAGTACAGTTGCTTCGCAAAGCACAAACACACAAAACGATAATTCACACAAATTTCAAGATTTTCGAATTATTCACTGGAAATATATTCATCTCCATGTCAACTTATTACAAGACTACACATTGTGAAGCAAACAAGAAAACACATTTTTTCCACTTAGCTGGATGAAAGCACAACACACATACAACTTCAACCGACAGAAAGAATGCAGTTTCTTCTTAATACGCCCTTGTTCACTTGAATGTCACTAGTGAAAACAACCCTGAACACACCGTTTCTACTAGTTTCACTGATATCCGCTCAAGAAGAATGGAGCTTTGAAGATCCGAGGCATTCAAGCTCGTTTCCGGTCTGCTTGAATAGAACGAAATTACCCGTTTTTATCATCAAGACATGTGAATAAAATTTTATGATAGATCCACAATGCAGTCTATATGGGAAAAGTACATTATGCTGATATTATCTAAATAAAAATTTGACCTATTCCCATGTTACGTATAATTTTATTATACATAATAATGCATTTTCTCTTCTGTAATCTGAATTAAAATTGACATTTTTCGTTAAATTAAACACCAAATGGGTATATTTTTATTTTTCGCCTGAGTTTTCATTTAAAAACATGCTGGTTTATATTGGAAACAAACACGGAGGTCTATTTTAACTATTTAACACAGTAATCACATAGACATCTTTAACTCCACACACAAATAGAGAAATATGGCTTTTTAAACCCTCCCAGATTCCTGAAAATATGAATCAGTTCTCGAAGCTGTGACTTTGGAACTGATCCTTTTCAAATTCGGAAATAACTACTATCACGAATGACGCTGAAACTATCGCTCTGGATTATGTAAAACTCTAATATTTAACAGATAAATTTTATTTGCTGACAGTTTCGTTTTAGTCTGTGTAAGGAATAGACAAAGTGTCTCCTTGTTTGTAACTATAGCGATTAGGAGAGTTCGATCCCAAACTGAACTTTGAACACGAACACCGATTGGGCAGTTTTTAAAAACAAATTAAGCACTGTGATTGATTTACATCTTTTTCTGCCTTGGGCTGACAGGTCAGGAATAAAAATGATTTTGGGAGTACATATGAGTTAGTGCATTTATTTGTAAAATTTATGAAATTTCATGTACATTTTTTTCTGACACTATATATGGCTGTACATGCCATGAACCTCAAGTTAACTTAGCTGACCATTTCAGTTCGGGAAGAGAAGTAGTGAAAATCGCTTTTGGGAGTTATCAAACTAATTTGGGGAGGGGGGGACATTTCTTCTTTGAAGTGAACATAAAAACTCTATATATGTTGAAGACATGAATATGATTTCTGATGGATTCAAATCAAGAAAAAGTTTTAAAAATGCAAAGCCTATGTGTGTGTGTGTGACTAAAAACGTTTTAATATCTGAATCCACTGTATCTGCAAATGATTTCTGATTTTCATTTTTTTATGTAAACCCGAAACACGAGATTTATTAGAACCTATAGTACTTAGTACCGTGTTTGGGTTGGAGGTTGAGAAGATGAAAGAAGTTATTTGTTGACACTGGACTTGAACTTCTGTAGACTGTAATTTTCAGGAAATACATATGAAGAAATTTTGTTCCAGAAAACGGCAGTAGAATGAATAAATGAGGAAGATGAAAAGTTGGTTTTGTGAGTTTGAAGTTGGACAGTAAATGGATGTTGGCTGGTAGCAGCACGTATTTAGACTGTTTTTGAAGAGATAGAGAGAGAGCGGTAATTATAGAAGCCAATTCAGAAGAACAGTGCCCATGGAAGTATCTGTAGAAAAGGCATGCAGCAGAAACAGTACACCTATGAGACAGAGAGACTCTAATTAACCTAACTACACAGACAGAGAGTGGGGAGACATTAATTAACCTAACTGCCCTCTTCTGAATGGAATCTAGAAGCATGGAAGAGGTTTTTGGGACTCCACCCCAGATGTGGGAACAATATTCCATGGTAGGGTGGATTTGCGATTTGTAAAGAGTGAACAATTGTTTGGAAGAAAAGTAACATCGAGGGCGAAAGAGAAAATCAAGTTTTTTACATGCAGAGGAAGCAATATTTGTAATGTGCTTGTGCCAAGAAAGATTAGGAGTCAGGATAATCCCCAAAATAGATATATCATTTTGCCTAAAAATCGGAGTGCCACCAAAGATAAGCATAGGATCAGAAGAATCGTATTGTGAGATATAAGATAAGATTAAGTATTAGAAGAATTTAAATCAACTAAGTTGTCTTTGCCCAAATGGGGAATTACCTGGAGATCGGCATTTAAGGATTTGGTAGCAGGTGTTAGAAGTTGAAGCTGATTAAGCAGGACAAGGTTTGTCAAAATGAAAGTGGAATGCAATGTGCTATCATCGGCAAAACTATGAATAGAATTTCCAGTCAATGGAAGAAGGTCATCAGTATACAAGAGGAAAAAGCTAAAGCTCCTAAAAACAAAACAACAAAGAAACCCAGCACTCCTGCTCCGCACACGTGAAGCGCGGATCCTCCTCAATTCCCAGTGCTGTTAGCTTGGCTTTAAAGGCACCGTGTTCAGTCAGTAAATAGGTAGTGTACACGCTGGATTGAAATTAAGTTGGGGGACTGGGGTACATCCTGTCGATGTTCGAAACGAATATCCTGGTGATATTTCCCTTGTTTTAGTTGGCCCAGTGCTACTGCCAAAATTTCATCAGGTGTTGTTGCATTGTATGTACAGGGTATTCCTTTTTCTATGTGGTAGTTTATTCCCCTGCGAGTGATCTCTAAATCAAGGGAGAGAGCCCCGGGCAAGAACTGCAGTGTGTGGGTATTGGTAGTTCTACAAGCACGTGTAACTGTCAGTAGGATTGTTGTTTGTGTTGTATCATGGATGCGTCGGTTTACTACAGTTGCTGTTTTGGGAAACCATATCGCTGAGGCCTAAGTGTTAATCGGTAGAAAGGTTGTTTTATAAATCAATGACAAGGTGCGTTGGTTTAACCCCAAGTCCCGCATTGCGATCCTAGTTACCTATCCTGAGTAGCTTTTAATTTTGGTTCTGATATGTTAGATGGTGTTTAAAGGAAAGATTACCATTCAGTATAACTTTCTAAATGACTTTCTCTGCAAGGACTTGGGCGATGTGGAGGCACAGGCCTTTGCTGATGATTTGATCTTATACACAGCAGCGGACTCAAGAGCAAATCTGGAAAAGCAAGCAAACAAAGCACTGCAAACCCTACAGGAGTAGGCCAAAATAAACAATCTAAAAATAACACCGGAAAAGATCAGCTCCGTCCTTCTTAGAGGAAAGCGTAAATTAAACAAGCTGCCACAAATCAAAATAGAAGGTACTACTGTCAGACTAACCAACCAGATAAAGTACCTAGGGATAATTATAGATAGCAATCTCATTTAAACCCTATTTAAATTACCTCAGGAAGAAAATATGCAAATATACAGGACTCATACTAAGAATAACGCGAAAGAACTGGGGACTAAACGAGAGGACACTCTCCTTACATTATAAAGCCTTATTTATACCAGCAATTATCTACGGCTCACCTGTATGGATGACGAAGACCAACACAGCAACAAATAGGAAAATATTAGAAGCAATACAAAGGAACATACTACTAACCATCACTAGGGCAAGCAACACAACTTGTATGGCAGCGCTTCAGGTCATTGCTGTTGCACTGCCTCTTGACCTAGAGATAGTATGAACTGGATTACTGTATTATTGCAAAAAGGCAATACCAACCACAACTAACGGCTTAACCCTCAATGTTACCAATGATTGGAAGCAGGAGCAAAAAAAGAATTTATGCACACCTAACTCATATTTGGCAGACAAGGTGGAATGAAACCACCAAAGGAGCAATAACCCACAAATTTCTTCCCCTTGTAACAAAAATGTACCCAAAAGCACCAGCATGGATATACCCAGGCCTCAACACTACCTACTTATTAACATGCCATGGCCAGTTCAGAGATGTACTAAACACAATGGGTATAATAGAAGAGAGGAATTGTACATGTGGAGAACATGAGACTTGGAGTCACGTCATGGATGACTGCGACAACTACGAAGATATAAGAGCAAGTCTTATTGTAAGAATTCAGTATAACCCAATCCACCAAGAGTCCCGACTATTGGACACTCAGGAAGAGTACACAGTACTAATTAACTTCACAATACAAGAAGGAAAACAGTTATCTCAGTGCAACCTGATCCTCGGGAGGACAATAACACCCAATAGATATATCACAAACCAAATGTCATGGACGAAGTAAAAATAAAGGAGAGACACAGAACAGTCAACGCAAGAGCAAAAGAATAAAATCTCAGTATGTAGAAATAAACATGCCATTTGAAACTCAAGAGGCCTGCGCAGGGCTACTCCTTCTGGGAGAGACCAAAGCAAGAATCCTGCGGCCAACCATCTCTGACTTGATACAAACGCGCCACAACGACATTCCTGAAAATGATGAAAACTGGAATGACATCAGAACTAGAGTGCCATCTAGCTATCAAATCTCGCACCTGTGAGATTTCTTTAAAACCCAATACATGCTCCCTTCCCACTTGCCAACCCTATTTCCCTCTGGTGAAGCATGGGCATGCCCACTGAAAAACGGGGGTCACCTTCCCTATCGAACCCTCTGCTTCCTATTTCACCCCCTAGCCTTTTGTCTTCCCACCCAAATCTGTCATTTCACACAGCGATTAGCCCTACATCAAAATTCTAAGCCACACCAAAGTTCTTGCCCGACCCAATTAGGCTTTATCAAGACCTTCAGCATAAAACTGAAACAGTGCTCCTAAAGCAAAAACCCAAATTCGCAATAAAACATCCTCACGACTATTTATTTTTCTAAAATTTTTATTTTATTTATTGTGGTTCTAGATATTGAAATCCCAGGAAAGTAGGTGGCAGGACCTGCCAGAGTACTGTTTCAATCACTGGTAACACCCGGCTGGGCCTCCCTGTGGCTGGTATTGGTAACGTAGGGCCCCACTAGGCGCCCGGCGGCTAACAGGCCGGATGAACAATTGGCACAACATACTACATAGTACATATCCCACACACTTTTAAATCTCTGGCTTGACCGATACAGAGAATATACGCGGAGATGGGAGAAATCCCAAGAACCGTTAGACGCTCAACATACCAAACACCAAAATATAAC
This sequence comes from Mastigoproctus giganteus, assembly GCF_048544385.1. NCBI lineage: Eukaryota > Metazoa > Arthropoda > Arachnida > Uropygi > Thelyphonidae > Mastigoproctus > Mastigoproctus giganteus. The sequence goes on along the minus strand of NC_143575.1, from coordinate 121,636,017 downwards.
CCCTAAATATTTTAACTGGGTCACTAGTTTTATTGTGGTAGGTCCGACCTTTATACGTTGCGGCCTACGTATATCAAACTTACCTTTTATCAGGATGGAGGACATCTTTGTTGGTGATACCATCAGGCAGGGTTCTGGTCCAGTTTCCGAATATCAACATTGCCTAGTTGGCCTTTTCCTCTAGTTGGGCCCTGCTATCTGTAGCAATGGTGAGGATCAAATTATCGGCAAAGGCCTGGGAGCGCACATCGCCGAATCAGGTAAGGTGTAAGGTGTATTTAGTGAGAGACGGCACAAGCTGTTGCCCCCATCTCCACGTAGTTTTCATTGTGGGTGCACCAGTTCGCTGGAAATGCCAGAGATTTCAAAGTGTATGGATAATGTATATGTGTAGTGTCGTGTACCGTTATTCATCAAGTCATTTATTCGCTGGACCTCTACTGAGGCCCAACATTGCCCCACCTTTGCCCCGTGGAGGCAGACCAGGAACCTGGTAGTTTTAGTTTTACTCTGGCAGCTCCTGCCACATAATTGCCTGAGATTTCAGTGGCCAGGACCTAAAAAAAAATAATAATAAAAATATATTCAGTAGTTAAGGGGGTTCTAACTGAGTACGGTTTTATGAATTTTGGCTTCAATTTTCGTTCGTGCTGCCACTGAGGTTGTTTGTTTTGCCATCTTGATTTCAAACGTGTGCAGGGAGGTGAGTCAAGGTTTAGGCTTAGCTGTTGAATCGAGGCTTAGTTGTCGAGTTGGGAAGAAAAAATATTTTTAGTTCTTATTTTGCTTGCTAGATGGCACCCCTTATTTTTCAACTTCATTTAATAAATATCATTTTTTTTTGATTTACCCAAAGCTCAAACCCACGTCATCATTACTGGCGGTTTGGTGCTTATCCCCACAGCTACCACTTCAGTTATAAGAATATGTGTAAATGTACATGTTATAGTTAAGAGTGTGTGAGTGTGACGTCAACGGCTCTGTATTTTGCATACGAGATTTGTTGTGATTGGAGGGGCCAATGAACCACTGTGCTGATTGGCTGTGGGGATATAAACCGAGTTCGGCTCTATGAGTTTACCGGTGATTTCTTGTCGGGTTGCTGCCGTAGAAATCGTCTGTTTTTGCCGTGCCGGTTTTCATGCTAGCGTCAGAGGGTGCACAATGAATTGTGGGTTCGTGTGCACACACACACACACACACAAGAAAATTGAAAATCGAACAGCAGACATACTGTCTTCTTCCCCAAGATCTGAAACAAAGGATTTGGCGGGAAAAACGTGTACGATGTAGACTATGACTAGCATACGGCAACCTGGGGCCACAACAGTTCACGCCCAGAGATTGCCATGACAACAGAAACATCGGAAGACCCGAAATTGTGGCGCCATCTATCGACCCATTCTGCAAGTTGAAAATCTGAAATTAAGGATGTTCTTTAATGTGTTTTGATGCTTAAACATATTTTACCCATAGCTATGTATGTTTGTATGTTGACTCCATCTGGTGGTCCTATCTCCAAGTTGAAAGCTGAGAATCTGAAATTAATTATTTTCTTTCATTTTATGAACTTTGACGTTTAAATTTATATATTTTTACCCATAACTATGCAGGGTAGTATGGTGGTTCCATCTTCTGATCCTACCTGCAAGCTGAGAATCTGAAATTAATTATTTTTTTAATCTATTACATTTCTAAACGTAACTTTCCAAAAAAAAATTAAGGTTAATGATTAATTGAAAAAAGATGAAACCACAGCCAACCCAAACGTGGCACAGACCTTCTGCATGGCAGAAGGTCGTGTTTGGGTGGTTGGTTCTTTCATCGTTCGAAGTTCACTCTTGAGCAGCTGTATATCTTTATCATTGGTAGTCCTGCCTCTCTCATCTGCGTGCGACCACACATAAATACAAGGTCCAGATTCGCATGCGATCACTTACACAATGATGAAACCCCTCTTCACAGCTATAGTCTCGCGAGCAACACAGAGTGGAAAGACAACGTTTGTGCTGTCACTATTAGAAAATAGTGAAAATTTAATTTCACCACAGAATAGTGAAAATTTAATTTCACACCTCAAAGAATCGTCTATTGCTATTCAGAACCTCAAGATAAGTTTTGGTGTTACTCGCAAATCGAGTTCGTGGAGGGTTTAAATATCCCCGAATTCGATCCAAGAGTAAACAATTTACTCGTTTTAGATGATCTCATCAACCAGGCTAAAGATAGTGTTGTAGTGTCGGAAATATTTATAAAGGGATCACACCACAGAAATCTGAGTGTTATTTTATTAACGCAAAATATTTTCTTCCAAGGCACTCAGTTCCGGAATATTAGTTTGAATTCGCACTATCTGATTGTTTTTAAAACCCCCCACAACTCGAGACAAATCTCACATCTAGCTAGTCAAGTGTTCCCAGCTAGGTCACGTGTTCTTGTTGACATATATAAAGATGCTAAACGCTATCCGCATTCATATCTGCTGTTTGATTTTTGTCAGGATACTGACGATAGACTTAGACTGCGCACACATGTGTTGCCAAGCGAAGGATCTACTATTATTTATGTATCCAGATGGCTGGACATCTAAAACGCAACACTAACTTCATAAAATATCTGTCAGGAGTTCGACCGAAACAGGCCACCACAATCTTGAAAGCCTCAGACCCCACCCAAATCAATTCACTCTGTGAGTTCTGCAAAAACGTGATCAGAGGCAACATTCCTTTGCCAGACAGAGTGAAAACCAAGTTACAGCACAAAAAACGCCTGCTTAGAACACTGGCAGTTAAAAAAGTAGCATTTAAAACTAGGCAGAAATTAATACATCAGCAAGGTGGCGCTTTGTTCCCCCTGTTAGCAAGCATCATAGCTCCTCTCATTACAAGTTTGATCAGAAGATGAGTGAATCTTTCCGCAAATTCTTGCTTGTAGCTGCTCCACCAGAACAAAACTAGCTAGTCTCTTTAGACGAGCAAATGTCTGCAATCTTAAATAGACAGGATTTAGCACCCGAGTCTAAAGTTAAAATGTATCTTCAGATTCTGCAGTCATATTTAGGTTTGAAAACTAACGCGGCAAAACAAGCAACTTCCACGGCATCAAGCGACAGCGAGACTGCCGTACCAAGCTCCACCGTGTCGTTTCCCAGCATTCCCTCTGAAGCGCAGCAACAACAACAGCCCGAGGGCAGAGTCATAAAATCTCGCAAACAGGTCAAGCGAAGTTATACCGCCTTGATTTCTCCTCGCCGTTTGAGACACAAACATAAGTGGATATCATTATGGTGAGTATTTTTTTTTTCAATAAAACAGACACTTTTTTAAAAATAAATAAATTTCATTTTGGCAGTAAATGTTGAATTACATCTAATGTGGCAATAACATCATTTGCCCACAAATCTTTACAATAATATTTGTTTACAATCTTTGGCATAGAAATGCCTCTACATCTATGAGTTAGGAAAAAAATACAGTGAAGTGCACATGCTATACATTCTGGATGCTTAATTAACACTTTGTTATAAGTCCATTTCTTACTCTTCTGATTAAGGAACTCTGCAATGTCCGGTGTCGGCGGCCTTGCAAAGCTGTCGAAATATTGACTTTCATTTTTTCCTAGGTAAATACACACCAAAGGGTCCCTGATAAGTGTGCAAAGTCAGTATTGACGACGAGAAGGGCCGGTTTTCTCTGTATTCTTGATGGTAATTCGTCCCTGGCACATGCACCGATCAAAAGTTTTCTCTATTCACTGTCTGCTTCTAAAACTTTGAAAATCTGTTCAGTGTTCATAGTCTATGAGAATTGAACTATCTTTAGTCACAGAAAGAATGTTTTCGAATTCGCCATACAAGATCACTGTTATATTTTCGGGAAGAGGTTCTGCGAATTTCAGTTCAAGTCGAACTCCGCCTTGATGTGATGAGCTAATGTGTTCAGCAACCCATTGCGGTCTGGCATTAAATCGAATGTGTAAAGCACATTCCACTGGTTTAGTGTTGTAAAAAGAGAAAGGTAGGATCTGGTGTAACGTCCGTTCTTTTAATTGGGTGTGAGTGGTATGGAAGGAAACTGGACATAATACCGACTATTAAACAACAGGTATCTGGCCTAGATATATATTGTCTCTGGTAGAGTCGGACATACTTTTGGGAACTGAGATGTAAGTGACATTAACTCTGTTAGTGGGATAGACAAGAGGGTGTTTTTCAAGAACACTCATGTGGGCTAGCTGTATGTTGGGATTAAGCTTAACTTTACGCACAAAAAGACAGGCTTCGTGTATGTGAATCTTCGCCGTATTGTCGACAGACAGCAGACAGAACTCGGGCGAACTGCGAACCATTCTCAGACGGAGTGATACGTTGTCTATAATATATTTTGCCTGATGGCACGAATCTAGTCTGAGTCGACCCAGAAGTTCCACAGTTTTAGTTTTCGAAAACAACTTCATACGTTGATTCATCCTGCTGTTGGGTTGAGAAAACATTTGCGACACATCACAAATATTGTCTTTTACGAACAGTTCTGTACAGAGTTGGGATCTTTTTGCTCCGTGGTCAAAATTCAAAAGCGTTTCTAAATAAGCTCTATAGGCGTAGGTGTCACTGCTTGGATTTATGAGTTTATCTTGAACGAAAAGATCCACATGTTTAAACATTGAGTGGAAAAAGTTGTTGAGAACGCCCACACTCGACTGCAGTTCTTTACCATTGCTTTGCGTTAACTGTACTTTGAGTCGCAAATAAGTTTTTCCCAGGTCCAGATATTCTTCCGACGTTCCCGGAATAGAAAATTCTATTGGTCCCGGTGTGTCCACAGATGCTAAAGGCAAGAAAGTAACGTAGGAAGATCGTTCGATGCACAGATTAGTAGCAGGCTGTGCAAACAAATCTAATTCTGACATCATCATCTCCATCATTGAAAGATGCCTGATATTTTTTTTGACGTTTGCCTCCGTTCTGACTATGGACTGTTTGCTTTAGGGCTTGTCCCACTTTGGAAGCTCGATTTATAATTGATCGTTTCACGGGTGCTCCCGAAATGACATCATCGATCATATTACAACCTGCGGACAGCACTTGGTGACCAATGAACTTAGCAGCATGCTTCAGAAGTGGAGAGATTAATGTAAATGCAGATCTGAATATACTGCCTAAACCCTGACCCCTCTGGATCGCTGCTCCTGCAAAGTAGGGAGTTCCCCCCCCCACCTGCACAGTATTACATGTAAGCGTTCATTGTGGTCGAAAATGCAACTTAATTAGAGTTTTACCTCCTCTGAAAGGAAAAAACTGACCGCTGTCTGTGCGAATTTGAATAGTCATGGAATGAATATTTGAGAGAAGCACAGGGCAATAATCCAAATGCAAGAATTCACCACTGCTTCCGAACGGTACTACTTGCAAAAGAGGTGCTCTGGTATCACCCACAATCTGATCTTCGCTCATGTTACTATAAACGAAGTAAGATCTGACACCCCTATTTATATCGCATGGAAATCTCGAGCTCACAGTTCCTTCAAAATCGCAGTGCAGACGGTCAAAACCGAGACGCTCGCCTAGTCCTGTCTCAGGGAAACGAAGACACACACCGCTTTCTATTTCGAAAAAAGAAACAAAACCATGGGTATTAACAGAACCCTTAATTTCTGGAGCAATTTCTGCCAAACCTGTAGAATTTTGGAGACACTGTTGTAATGACCATAAGGAATTTTATGCTCGCGAACATCACAAGTCGGTGGTTCTATGAACACAAGCCTGCTAAGTTCATTGGTCACCAAGTGCTGTCCGCAGGTTGTAATATGATCGATGATGTCATTTCGGGAGCACCCGTGAAACGATCAATTATAAATCGAGCTTCCAAAGTGGGACAAGCCCTAAAGCAAACAGTCCATAGTCAGAACGGAGGCAAACGTCAAAAAAAATATCAGGCATCTTTCAATGATGGAGATGATGATGTCAGAATTAGATGTTGATGTCAGAATCAACATCAACACTGTTAGCCTTTATTGATGGTAACTTAATTTTACCTTTAGGTCTCCGCTTTCCAATGTACTCGCCTTTGAAAGTTCTAGGTTTGTCAATATCAGCAACATCGCTCACTGCTTTATGGACCAGCCCTAGAATTTCGGCAGTTCAGAAAGACATATGCATCTCACAACCAATTTTAACACAAATTGTGAATCTCTCTCTGAATTCTGTCTCTACTACTTTAAGCTCTAAATTGGCATTAAGACTACACATATGTTCAATCAATTTAGTCGAATTTTCGTATTCATCGTGCAATATGTAAACCTCTGTGTTCCTGGCTGTCGGTTCTTTCTGCAGAGTTGCAAACTCTGCCCAGCCTTCGGAAATATTGTCCCAGGACTTAGGCACATGTATTTCAGCCAGTGCAACTTCCCACCTGCCTTTGAGAGCTATAGTATTGGGTAAGACAATAGTAAAATTAGACTGCGTATTCTGGGGATGGAAATCCATGCACGCATTACTCGGTAGGGTTAAGAAGAACATCTTTAGCCGAAACCCAACTGTTGTAGGAAGCTGGATATCCTAACCACTTAACACGTAATTGATGCTCTCCACCCACATGTCGCTCCTTAAGTACCTTTTCAATAAGATAGACATCGACAGGCAATGTGTCCATGGATGTTAACAAGCTGTAGCTGTTGCTCATAAAAGGGACCTTCGATCGCATCGCCTGTTTGTCTTGTACTCTGTACACAACTGGCCTTCTTCGTTTCAATACTTGGGATATAGTAAAAATCTCACGTCTCCAGCTACCCCAGAATCCTTTGCGGAAAAGATGAGAACCTGTGCTTAGAATGACACGATCCCCAAGTTTAAATTTAGGAATCTATTCTTTGGGTTTTTTCAAGTACAATTTCCTGTAGACGTCTTCATTATGCAAAGTGACATCGAGCGAAAAAAGAACTAGCGAGCAAAATAAGAACTAAAAATATTTTTTCCTCCCAACTGGACAGCTAAGCCTAAACCTCGACTCTCCTCGCTGGCACACGCTCTAAACCAAGACGGCAAAACAAACGACCTCAGCGGCAGCATTAACGAAAATTGATGCCAAAATTCATAGAGCTGTACTCGGTTAGAACCCCCATCTTAACTACTATAATCTTATACTGTATGTATATATTCGTGTATACAAATACATATTTTGGAAATAAACAAGGAGTTACCTTTTATTCAGTGCGTAGGATTTCTTCTTTCCCAAATCTCCTTATACGAATAAATTACAAAATGATGCTTAAAACAAATTTACATAATTAAAATAGTTTAAAACTCATAATGTATTCCTCACTATTGACACATGTACAGTCCAACACCCCTGGCCGACCGGGCTAGCCGAGTGGGTAAAGTACCTGCTCGGCAACCCAAAGGTCATGGGTTCGATTCCCGCCTCGGGCTTGGATCAAAGTACTGCAAAAAACCTTGGGAGGTGCAATATGGCCACAGAAGCCGATGCGCCAACAACTACCAAACCAAAAAAAAAAAAAAAATCCAACACCCCAGCATCACAGTGGAGAATCCCACCCCGACAGGCGCCTCTGTAGCCAGGTAGGAAGGAGCAGCAGTGCGTAGCACACGCTTCTTGATTAGACCGGGGTTCGAGCCCATCACCACTAAATACGGAGGATGCGGAAAGGTCAGAGAATGACCACCGCATATCCCGGAGCAATATGGCCTTAGTTGCTAATGCTCCTAAAAGCCAAATAACAAACAAACAAACAAACCCACCCCGACCCCAGAAATATTAAACCCCCATGCAACCTTTAGTGAAGGAAGACATTTTGTCATAAACGAAAAATTACAATACGAAGAAAATGCTATTAAAATAAGATCAAAGTACAATAAAACCATGCAATTAAAAATTCCTCACTGGGATATCAATAAATTACTTTTAAAATGCTATGAGACAAAATAACTAAAAGATTTACCTAAGTGGATTACTTAAGTGGACTAAGACTTTTCGACTATTGTCATGTTCACAGGGTAGAATGAAACTAACGAAACTGGGGTATGTTGGGAATCTTATAAATAAGAGATTAGTCTTTGGTATGCATGCATTCGAAAGTCCACTAATCAGATATGAGAAATGGTCGATGAACGTTGATAGAGTTTTTTTGAATTTTCATTTCTAAAGTCTCGGCAATCAATAACTTTGTATAATTAAGTTGAATACTTGAAATTTTGTCTTCATTAAACAGGAATGTATGGTTTTCATTTATCGCATGGAATGCTAGTTCCGATGCGTTCGCACGTGATGCACAAACTGATGATTCATGTTGCCTAACCCTTGAGTTTTAAAATACACATGGTGGATCCAATGTAAGACGAATCACAATCGTTGCAAGAATTGTGGTAGATGAGGTTATGTATTAGTCTGGAAGTTGATAATACCGTGTAATTTTTAAGTGTGGCCTATAATTTACGGACCGGTTTTGCTACTATTTGCATTTCAGTACCTCTGAAGAGGTTGATAATTTGTCTGTACCAGTGTTCAACATACGGCATTGAAATAAAATATTTTTTACTAATCCTATCATTATGTCTGTTATTGATTATTTTGTCTTCTGCTTCTAATTTAATGCTGTTGATAGAGGTAATTGGGTATCCTCTATTTAAGAACCTATTCGTCAGTTTCATTTATTCCATGCGATAAATGAAAACCATTCATTCCTGTTTAATGAAGCCAAAATTTTAAGTATTCAACATAATTATACAAAGTTATTGATTGCCGAAATATTAGTGGTCGCTACTATCTACATCGTTTATCCGTTTGCTTTGTCTTTTGTGTTGCTTTTCGAACTAATCAAAAGTATTGCTTTTGATTAGTTCGCCTCACGATGAATTCGCATTTATGCAGTTAATTTTGTCGTCCGTTTCGCTTTCTTATTTGCACATTCTATTACTGCTTAATTTCTTTGTTTTGCATAATATTATTTGCTAATAACGGTGACATTATGTTATATAATATTTAATCCTTTTTATTTCCATGAGTTTCTTACCACCATTTATAGTTCTCAGTTTTTCTGACTTTTATATATATATATATATATCCTAACCACTTAACACATAATTGATGCTCTCCAACCACACATCGCTATTTTAGGTCTGTTCCTCTAACAAGACATCTGCCATATGCTTATCACTATTTTTTTTTAAATTTTATTTCCTTGTGATTCTTGCTACTATTAATCGCCTTTGACTGCATTCTCTTGTTGGCATTTTTGTATATTTAAATGTATGAGCAAGTGTACATATATGTATGGTCCTGAGCTGGATATCATCATTCTTCTCTCTCTCTCTCTCTCTCTCTCTCTCTCTCTCTCTCTCTCTCTCTCTCTCTCTCTCTCTCAGGGTAACTCGGAAATTCTTTTTTTTCCTTGTGCAGCGTAAGCCTCAGGCTTCCTTGCTCCATATGGTTAGTAATAATAACAATAATTATAATAATATGTAGACTCTATATTATCTTATGTAGGACGGCACCTGAACGAAAGTTCAACTCCACCTTTGTACACTGTGATGATTACAGAGCACTGTAACAGGCCACAAATGTGTGTAACATTATGTTTGTGCAGTGAGTGTGTTGTTTTGTTTAGTTGTTTCTGGCCGTTTTGTCACCAGGCAGACGATCACCTAGAAAGCCTGTCCAGTGTCCGTCTACACCACGTAGATGTAGGCGACAACTACGCACGAACCATGACGAACTTCAACAGTCATACACTGAATTTCCAAAGCGAGTTTGGGGCCATTCAAAAGAACCCCGTGCCAGCAAACCGGCAACAGCACACACACACACACACACACACACACACACACACACACACACACACACACACACACACACACACACACACACACACACACACACACACACACATTCCCAGGAGACAGAAGAAGAAGAAGAAATAAAGAAGAGAATAAAGTAAAAGTAAAGTAAAAGTAAAGTAAAAATAGCATTAAAGTAAAAAAAGGTTTTATCCATATCTTTGTACAACCGTCTTTAAACAGTGCTGCCCAAAGTACATCACAGAGAAAAAACAGTGCTGCCCAAAGTACATCACGGTGTACTGTCAAACAAAAGTAGTAATGTCATCCAAAAACAAGATCAGCAGGAAAAAGTTTTAGATATAATTCTGTTAATCTGGAGTGATATCAGAAGTTGCTGGTTGATGACTGTATCATTGTGCAGAGGAAGGATTTAGTTGTGGAGAGTCTTGATAAAGACCAGAAAATGCAGCATCTGTTAAAACCTTCTTGTATTCTTGAAAACCAGCAAAATTTTGGACATTACGTCATCAGGACGACAAACAAGGCAACAGATTGTATTTTCATTTATGAAGTTTTTCAGTTAGATTTCTTGCATTAACATTGAAAGACTTCCTGCGATTAAAAACAGCATTGCAGAAGGTTTAAAGGGCCTGGAAATTATTGAGAGATATGACTGTCTTCTTACATCCAGGAGACAATTTGGAACTGTTGCCTTAACAGCCAATCTTAGGTCCTCGTAAATGGAACATTAAAAAATGACGTGAGGAGAGTCTTCTGGTAGCCTACATCGACAGGAGACTATTAGAAAGTCTGAATTGGTACAGTTTTGCGTTAAGCGAACCATGTCCAGTTAGTATGTAGGAAGTAAACAGTGACATAACTACCCAAGTTGAAAGTAGGGTAGTTATGTCAGGAACGAATTTTTTGGTAATAGCTCCCTTTTCGGTAGAATTCCATCTGTTCTGCCAGGTGTTGACTAACAAATTCCAGCATCGGGTTCATTCAGTTTTGGGATCGGCCTGAGGATTGACAATGAATCCCTGAAATTCTCTAAAAAAGCCTCGGCGGATGTAAAAACAAAGACTTCTAAACACAACATGCAGCTCAAGTGGTATAGTGCCCACAAGAGTCTGTAGAGAGCTGACACTGTACGGGGCCTGATACCGAAAAGGACCTAACCCCAGCAACACTCCAGGATGAACTATACAGAAGAAACCTCCAGCAGGACCACCCCGATGGTGAACCAAATGACCTCGTTTTCTCGAAATTCCAAAAAAATGCCAGAGTGGGAAATTCTACCAAATGGGTAGTGGAGCTTTCCCCCTCAGCCTGGAGAACAATAAGTCAACAAAATAGAGTGTTCATAAATTGGGGCAGTCTTCGCTTCAAGGAGCATGTGGCTGTCCCCAAATGCTACAAGTGTTGTCGTTTTGGACTGTGCTGAGAGAGGCCACGACTTTAAATCGTGCACTAAAGAAGAAGATCCACCCACTTGGGCAAACTGCAAATCAATGAAAACGAAGGCAGATCATTCCATCCGGGACAATAAATGCCCTGTCTACACAAAAGCTAAGAGCACATGCCAACTAAGGCTCGATTAGGGGGACTTACCTTAAACCATTTAATACTACCACTGTAAAATTTGCACAAATTAATGCCCAGCGAGCTAAGGCAGTTGCAGTGCAGTTGAGGAAAAAGGCAGATGAGGAGAACCTCGATATCCTCTTTCTTCAAGAGCCATATTCACATAGTAAGGCAGTCAGAGAGTATCCGTTGACTTATAAGATCGTTCAAGTGGACGGGGAGACCCCATGGGCGGCTCTTTTGGTCAGAAACTCTGATCTCACTTTTAGCAAAATACCACATTACTGCCTTCCCTGGGCAGCCTGTGCCCATATCATCACGCCTTTGGGGAAATTTTACGCAGTTTCTCTCTACTCTCGGCCGGGGGAGGATATTCTCCTGATTATTAGATACTTACAAAGCATCCCTTTGGAATTCCCAAATGCGAAAATTATCGTTGCCGCCGACGTAAACTGCAGGTCGCCAGCGTGGTTCAGTGAAACTCAAAATAGACGAGGCACAAACAACGGAAAAAGACTGGAAGAATATCTCTCAAACACTTCTTTCTCAATTCTCAACCAACCAAATAACCTACCGACCTTCTCTAGAACAATGTGGGAAGCCACAATTGATATCACCCTGGCCACAAGATCCGTGGCACGACACCTTTCATCCTGGGCAGTTAGAGAAAGCTGGAACACTTCGGACCACCATGTAATAACTTTCTAACTGCACTGATCAGGAAGCCGACAACCAATTATAAGGCAAACTCTACATAGATTTGCAATTGACAAGGCAAACTGGCAGCAATTTAAGGATTCACTGATCATGGCCGCCCACTCTCTCAGCACTGTTTGACTGAACGCAGACGAGCACCATAAGGCAATTGTAAGCCTAGTCACTGAAAGCTCAATTAACTCTATTAAACGGAAGAAACCTTCTCTTGGAGCCGTACCTTGGTGGTGCCCAGAGCTCCATCAACTGCGACGGAGGTTTACACACGACGGAAAAATTTTCCTTCGTGTGTAAAAAATTGTTTTACAAGCAATACGGAGGTTTACACACGACGGAAAAATTTTCAACGCGCAAGACGGACATGGCAGGAAGCGTAAGGAGGGTATCTCAAGCAGCAGTACCGAACGGCAAGAAATGAATACACAGCCCTGATTAAACAAAGGAAGAAGCGCTCCTCTTAGCACCTAGTCTCCACAGTTAGAAATTCTGCTCCAGGGGAGTGGTCTGCAGAGTAATCACAAACAAACTCCCCAGGGGAGAAGTCATCCCAACCACCAAGACGCCACAAGGCACGTATACAAAGACATGGTCCGAATCTATAAATAACATCCTTGACGCCATGTTCCATCAACACACGCCACCAAGCACCCCAGAGCAAATACTACTATCTGAGGAAAACAGCACATACACCACGGCCCAAGTGGAAGACAGATTCACCAAGGAAGAACTGGACACCGCTGCAGCAAAAATAAAAAACAAGAAATCTCCAGGAGAAGATATGATGGAGCTTGAGATCGTAAAGAAGGCTGTTGAAACCATCCCAAACCATCCCTAAACCTCTTCAACCATTGCCTTGAAGCAGGCCATTTCCCAGCAGTATGGAGATCTGCAAAATTGAGGCTTATTCTCAAGAATCCGACAAAACCACAAGACCTTCCGTAGTCACACCGCCCTATCGCTCTTCTATCCATACTAAGCAAACTCCTAGAACATCTTCTAAGCAATAGAATAGAAATTCATTACTCCAAGGGTGGCCTTCACTCTGACAACCAATACGGCTTTAGAAGGGGAGGCTCCACGGTGGACGCCTTAGAGAATATCGTCAAAGCAGCTACCACTACCAGCCATAAATAATTCCTTGTAATTTCAGTGGATTTTTCCGGGGCGTTTGACGCCCTCTGGTGGCCAAGCGTCCTCGTCAGACTCCGGAAAGCAAAATTACCAGCTAATTTGTACAATTGTATAAAACCTATCTTGCAAACAGAACAGTAACCGTCAGTGCTCCGTACTGTTCAGTCACACGACAAGTCTATAGAGGATGCCCACAAGGCTCAGTACTTGGCCCACTTCTCTGGAACGTGGTGCTCGACAGCTTTCTAAACATCAACCTTGGTGATCTGAGGTCACAGTCCTATGCGGATGACCTGATCCTGATGCTGGCGACATACTCAAGAACTCAACTACAGATCTCTGCAAACCGTGCTATAAATATCCTACAAGACTGGACAACACAAAACCACTTAAATATATCCCCAACAAAAACCTGCTCGATCCTACTTAAAGGTTCTCTCAATATCAGAATGCCTCCGTAGATAACGATGTCAGGGTCCTCTTCTATAAGGCAGTCTTCTTACCAGCAATAACATACGCATTAGGAATCTGGTTCCACAAGGCGGTAACAGCAGTAAATGAAAGAAAGCTAGAGACCATTCAACGTTCAGTCCTACTGACAATTTCGAGAGCCTGCTGTACTGTAAGCACCCACGCCCTCCAGGTCCTCTTGGGCGTTCTCCCCCTGGATCTGGAGATCGTCCGCTTTGGGTTGCTTTATCAACTATCCAAAGGCAAAGCAATCACCTGCCTAGACTACACAACTGATCCGGCGAACAATCGTAAACTCGAGAAAAACGCCTTCTCACCCACCTATAGCAGGCCTGGCAATCCCGCTGGATGAATTCGACAAAAGGGGAAGTCACCCGAAGATTCATACCGGATAATCAACTATGGTTTCCCAAAAGTCCAAACTGGTTTTCACCGGGACTGCTGACATCTTACATACTCACGGTGCAATAAGAGCAAAGCTAGTTTCGGATTGAGTGGCACCCCCCTCTCCCACTGTGGACAGCCAGAGACGGGCGAGCACCTCATGCACCACTGCCAACTATACGAAGACCTCCGCTGCCTCTTAATAACTAGAATACGTTTCTCGTCAATAAACCAAGAACAATATCTCCTGGAGAGCTAGGACAATTATAAAGCCTTAACGCAGTTTGCGCAGCATCTTTTTACTAGAAGAAGAACATACCCACAACCTTAGCAGGAATGTTCCCACAAACTAACCACTCGTCATCAATAATAAAGATCCTTGGATGTGTCAATCAAACAAAAACCTAACAGCTACAATCTGTAGAACAACTAATCATTAATTAACCTGGATCTAACCACTGGCTTAAACTGGAGTTCATCATCTGGACTTGGCCACTCACAAGGACGGGACAACATGTCAAAGGAATGGCATACAAAGACATTATGCAGTTTGCTGCCGAAACATCATTAGGCGATCTGAACCGGGTCCCTTCACTCGGTTCACTTTCTTTCCCTTCCCTTGGCAGGGGATGGTTACTCTGTACCCTTCCCCCTGCCATCCCCTATCTTCACCTGGTGAGGCATGGGCCTGCCCCACCGACATTTGGGGTTATCTTCACTATTGACCCCATATTTCTGTCTTTCACCCCCCAGTCTTCAGTCTCCCTTCCCTCTCTAGCTATCGTGCGACTAACGTATGACCCTTGCCAAAACTACACAAGCCCACACTAAAATAAAAAAAAAATAATAAAAAATAAAATAAAAAAATGAACTGTAACCCGCATAACTTATATCTCTATCGGCCTGACCCAATTTCTAGCGTTTCTCCATCCCCTCCACTTTTTTTTTTTTTTTTTTTTAGGTCCTAGCCATTGAAATCTCAGGAAATTAGGTGGCAGGACCTGTCAGAGTAAATAGTAAATTTATAAAATACTGGTGTACCTGGTCTGCCTCCACGAGGTATAGTGTGATCAACGGTGGGTCTCATTTGAAACGGCTAAAAGACCAGATGAACAACGGTACAAAACATTACACACCACAATATCCACACACTTTTAAACCTCTGGCCTGTACAGTGTTCTGTGTCACACCACAATGTATATTACGCGGAGATGGGAGAAACTCCTGGTGCCGTTATATCCTAAACACACTATACACAATACTGTACGGGGCCGTACCTGGTTTTCACGACTGGAAACAGCACCCCTGGGGAGTTGTTTATCGCATTGTTACGAACAAGCTCCCCAGGGGTGAGGTCATCTCCTCTACAGTCACCCCGTAGGGCACCACAACCCTCGCATAGGAAGAGTCAGGAAACAACACCTTGGACACCCTGTTCCCGTTAAACACGGATCCTCAATCCAGCCAGCAACAAGAAGCGCCTTCATAGCCAGGTGGAAAGGAGCAGCAGTGCGTAGCACACGCTTCTTGATTAGACCTGGATTCGAGTCCGTCACCACTAAATACGGAGGATGCGGAAAGATCAGGAATGACCACTGCACATTGCGGAGCAATATGGCCTTAGTTGCTAATGCTCCTAAAAACCAAATAACAAGCAACAAGGAATCTGTTCCTCTTCTTCCACTTCCGCTTAGGTGGGAGAATTCCCACCCAACCTGTGGAGGATACCTTCCCTTACATCCTCCGTCGCTCTGTCTAAAGCTCCTTTCCTTTACCCTCTCCGGTACATCCTGTACTCCCTGTACCCTATTTTTTTTTTTTTGGTTTCTTTCCAGGAAGCTCAGGCGACTTGGAGGAGGCTAGCCAGAGAATTATGGGCAGTCTGGCTACCTCCTAGTGGTGTGTGCGGGCAACGTGGGGTCCCACCAAGGGCCCTACTGCCAAAAGTCAGGAAACCAAACAGAACCCAGCACAATACTTCATTTACAACACAAAAACTTTTTCTGGCTTTCACAGTGATATTGTTTGTCGCCACAGAGTTCATATGGCACAGATGTGGGAAACCACCGGAGGCGTCTTTCCCCAAACACTATGCACACTATGTACGGAGCCTTGTGGGCAACGTTGGGCCTCATAAGGGGTCCAGTGGCTAAATGACCAGATGAACATGTACATGTTCATCTGGTCATTTAGCCGCATCTGGTCATCTGGTTATTGTACATGTGTACAGTCGTGTACATGTGTACACGACTGTACACATGTACAATATCCATACACTTGTAAATCTCTGGCCTCAACAGTATTCTCTTTCACATAACAATATATACTACGCGGAGGTGGGGGGACCCCTGGCGCCATTTGACACGAATACGCTTTACACTTGTTGGGTAAACGTGCCCCGGTACCATTTTGGCGGTCTGGGTGCACAGTGTTCTCTTTGCTTTGATCTTGCGTTTATTATAGATCTTAGCGTGTTATTATAAGTAGTAGCTTACAGAACCGTACTGTGGACTACTGCTGAGTGGTTAGCCTCACTTCCACGTAGTCCTGGCTGGGCGACCAGGGGTCTCCTGGTCGGCTGAGTATTACTTGACTGCCGGGCTTTGACAGACTAAAATAAGTATTTAGTGTGGGAAAAGGAATCACAGACATTGTGCATTTCAAAAGCCCATATTTGTAAACCATATATTTATAAGTGTTGCTAATATTATTGTCTGTATTCTTTTGCCTTGTCAAGATAGTGTGAGACTATGGCTGTCCGACCTAAGCATTATATCAGCTTTAATAAAACTGAAAAATACCCTCATCAAAAACAAAATACCTTACAGTTACATCAGACACCATATAAACGCAGCCGCACAAGCTAAACTCATACAGCAACCAGCTAATATTAGTCCTAATAGAATCATGAAAGAAATCTTTTGTACGGAACATAAACGCTCTAATTAGTGTTATAATTTGGCCCCCTTTTGAACCCCAGGTTAATTGCACATAGGTGTGGCTCGACACCTATCCGGGTCCTGGAGCTTTCTTACCATCGAGATTCGTCAAAATCCTTCTGACATCCTTTTGACGAAAGACAACAGGAGACATTGAATGGCGTGTTGGGAATGGTCAGAGGAGTTTTACCAAGATCATTAATACATGAGTTGGAAGAAAAATGGGATGTTAACAGGTCAGCTGTATCCTTGGCTGAAGTGACAACAGAACCATCCGGTTTGGACAGAGTGGAAGCAGAGATGGGCAAAAGATGCGGCCAATAGCTTTGGCAAGAGACCAGAATGCTTGGCTACCATTAGGGCAAGAAGCAAGTTTTCTACACTTAGCCTGTTCAAACTCTAGTTTGGACTGATTAATAACTGCTTTACAATTGTTGCGAGCTTTGTTGTAGGCAGAAAATGAAACTAAATAATTAGAAACAATTACAAAATGCAACGTTCTTCTCTTGAACAACCTTAGCACATTTATTGGAAAACCAAGGTTTAGATAACGGACGAAATTTTAAAGTGGAATGTGGGATAAAGGATTCCACTCCTGCAAGAATAATTTCACTGACACGATCTGAGCAAACGTGAACATCAGAAGTCTCGAAACAGTAATCCGACCAAGGAAAAGAAGAAACGAAATCTCGCAGGTAATCCCATTTTTCATTCTACACAGAGGAGCGCGCATTCCTCCATGTGGTGTGGGCGCTACACCTCGAACCCTTCTTATGTTGGTTCACACCTTGGTGGTCACTCACCGTGTGCTTGTGGATGAAGGTTATATTCAGGATTACTATCAGTCCCACCAACGTGAAGGTGCAAGCAGAGGATCTGGCTGTCACAGACCGTCCGGAATTCGCTGAAATTGGGTTCACTTGAATTGAGTGTCACCCGAATATCAGTTTCATCAGCGTTTTTGACTCCCAGGCAGCAAGTACTGCTCGTCTGGCATAACTGAGAGAATGCCTGTGACAACCTCAAGGACCAAACGTTTGTATGGCATACAATTTCACGCTCAATCCATACCATTTAAATCAGAGAAAAAGGAAAAAAATGTGTTTCTTCTTAGTATGAAAGAAATTCTTTGTGACATTATAAAATCCCATAATGATTAAAACACATTAGTGGACATTTCGAGCCATTCGGTTCTCTCTCTCTCTCTCTCTCTCTCTCTCTCTCTCTCTCTCTCTCTTATTTTGTGGTATTAGTTGTTAACACAAGATGTTAAAGTGGAAATTACCAGCGTTAAGTTTGACATTTTGATTTTAACCACAACAATAAAAGTTAGAATTGCACATTCACAGATTAGAGGAGGGATCTTGGACTCTTTAGTCTGGAAAGAGTTGATGATTTCCAATATCTCTGCAAACGTATTTCTCCTTTTGAATTTGGTTTAATGCTTGTTGGTGTGTTAAAACTAAAAAATAAAAACTTTCAAAATTGAAACGTGAAATTTGATCTTTGTCTTTCTCTACTTTTGAAAGCCGATATGTTTCTTAAAAACACAAGACTGTATGGAATGTAGACTGCTGAAGGGCATCAGTTTGAAGAAATTCAAATGGCAGCAAACAACAATAGTTCAAAAGCCAAGGATATGTGTCGGAACATCAAAAAGTTGACTTCTTACACACCCCGTATTATTTTCAACTTGAACTTACTACTACTACCACAGAAAAAAAAAAAAAAAATTAAAGTCACAGCTTTGGTAATTTCCATCTCACTTTCCTTCTTGTGTTAACTTTAGCAAAGAATTCTTACCTTTCTGTTTTGAGGAAAAGAAGCGTTATGGAATAAACTTTAAAATTAACTGCTAAACTTAACTGGCTTGGAAAGATTCACAAAATAAACTTAGCTTAACTGTAGTTTGAGTTTATAGAGATAAACAAAGTTTCCACGGTGTATCCGTGAAGATGGCAGTCATTGCGAATGTATGATTGCATTCATGAACATAGCTTTCTTTTAATTTACATCTCTTAAAAATTATAATATCCACACCCGTCATGGTAAATTGTAGAAAATAATACTTCTGCCTTTTTAAAACGAACACTAAAAAACGACATGAATTTAACGATGTAGGCTTGACCAAACAACTACAGTTCAAGCCGACATGAACGTCAACGGAAATCAGGACGTAAAACTGAAAAATACACTTCAATATCCAAAAACGATGGGAGCTGAAGATGTGTATCAAAACAGAATGGGCACAATTTACAAATATTATGTACTTTTGTTTTATGACCTATGTATTTTTACTGAAAGATAACTAAGACAAACGGACTTTCTACGACCATTGAAGTGTGTAAAATTAATTTATTACCCTTAGAAACACTCTTACCCTTTAAAGATCAGAGTAAATTAAAAAAAAAAAAAAAACATAAGATTAATATTGTACACACTAAACCAACTCTTGAAAAGGTTCATTTCAGAAATAAATTATCCTAGAACTTGTTTGATTGGATTATAACAACTCCTTGGGATGTGTACTTTCGTTTCAGACTAATACAAAGGCAACAGTCGTCCGTCTGATTCACAGACTGCGCTTAAAGTTACTGCTTTGTTGTTTGGGATGAAAAACGTATCGAAATAATGCGGGTGAAAAACCTTAACTTAGAATTTTTTTCTTGATATAGTTCCTTGCTGCTGTTACCAAAAGTGTTAGCTCCTTATGCAATGGTGAAAATCTAAATCGACATGAACGTCAAAAACGGGGGAAATGTGGATGGTGGGGTTGTCGCGGGTGGACGGTGTACTCTTGTGACCCAAATTGACACTAACTCGGCATGCTCCAGCGCCAACAGTACAACTTCTCTAGGGTACAGGGGAAAGGACAATAACTCGAAACTGAAATATCGATACACACTATGAGTCACTACAACTATGAGTCACTTCCTATCGACAAAACACAACAGCGCCACGTAACAGAAAAAAATAAACAATGCCAACTAGCGGATAGAAAGTTTTTCTCCAACTACACAAACATTTCGAGATGACAAGTCTTACCCACCTTGCTAAGATTGAGAGCTAATGCTCTGTAGGGTACATTTCTGATTCAAATGCTGCCTGGGCCTCCATCCATCCGAGCCGCCACCTTCTGCTGCACAGAAGGCCCCCCGGTTGTGTGGGATGATTGTAGGCCTCCGGCCGGGTGCCTTTGGTCAGTTCAGGTAGTAAGTAGATTCCCCCTTCGATCCCTCTGCATGTGTTTGGTGGTATGCAAGGGGAAAAAATCAGAAATGCATCCTAGGTAATGCACTGTATCATCTCCAGGAGAAAAACATCAGAAATGTACACTAGCATTTGAATCAGAAATGTACACTAGCATTTGAATCAGAAATGTACCCTACAGAGTCTTCCTCAGCTTGAGACAATACAGAGCGTTAGCTCTGTATTGTCTCAACCTGAGGAAGACTTGTCATTTTAAAAATGTTTGGTTGGAGAAAAACTTTCTATCGGCCACTTGGCATTGTTTATTTTCTGTTCCGTTAGGTGGCACTGTTGTGTTTTTTCGGTCGGAAGTGACTCATAGTTGTAGTGTGTATAAATATTTCAGTTTCAAGTTATGGTCCATTCCCTGTACCCTAGAGAAGTTCCACATATGCCAATTGCAGGCCCTAAAAGTGCCAGCCAGCCAACCATTCACTCCGGGACAACAATTGCCCAGTTTATCTCAAAGCCAGAAGCGCTGAACAATCAAGAATAGAATATGGGGAGTAACAGTCGAAATTTAAATATCCACACCGTGGGCTGGACGCCAATATGGCCGCCGTTGTGTTCGGACGTACGATATATCGCTCCGTGATTGTTGTGTAAAAACAAAATTAATAAATAAATAAATCTTTATTGTGAAGTAGAGTTACAGCACAATATCCCATCACGGCGACGAGCGCCAGACCAGGGTGTGTTTAAACTACAGTTTATGTTCTACAGTGTGTTCCCTCAAGAAGATATACAGTACAGGAGTCCCTCGGTGAGAAACTTTTTGCATTATACCGGGTATTTAGTTAGATCCCAGCGTCATTTATCTGTTTCCTTTGTTGCCAGACCGCACTGGTCACCATGTGGCTGACGGCAGGG
Organism: Mastigoproctus giganteus; assembly: GCF_048544385.1. NCBI lineage: Eukaryota > Metazoa > Arthropoda > Arachnida > Uropygi > Thelyphonidae > Mastigoproctus > Mastigoproctus giganteus. The sequence goes on along the minus strand of NC_143575.1, from coordinate 121,614,882 downwards.
AAATAGTCGACCAATATAACGTGGCTGGCACGCTTGGATCTGGCCGTTGACTGGGGAGGTTAACCTCATAGTGATTGCCTCCTGTGTTAACTTGTACAGCAACAACGTTCCAATATTTCTCGACTGTGTTTAAAGCAATATTATAAAGAAAATCATAACTTTTTTGCTTTTCTCCCTCCCATAAACTTTCCATGGTGACGCGTGAACTTCTTACTCGTGCGACACATTGAAATCGTGATGTCACCATCGTCTTCGGCGTTCCCCGTAAACACTACAGAGAACTAATCCCATCGCTCTGGGTGCACTTTAGCACTTGGCTGTTCCCTCCCCCACCACGTGACTTAAACTTGCAATTAACAGTTGCAAGACACGTAATAAACCTACGGACTTGTGGTTAGGGTCCATCGACAGCTCTTGGAGCCCTACTTTCAACAAAAAAAAAAAAAAAAATTACTATATTACGGTTACCCGTAAATGATTACATTAACCCGTATTCTTGTCTGTAAATTGCGTGCGTTCTCTGGTCGATTTGCCTGTTTGCTGGACGAAAAAACCTTGTTATCTACGCCTGAGACCGACTAACTCAGCCACGGAGTGAAAAAAGCCCACTAAAGTTCCTCGCGTCATCGACGGGATTCGAACCCGGGCCTTTTCCACCCGATGTGGGGAGGACGGCGACGATACCACTGTGCTACCCACGCAGACAAGGACGCCCAAAACCCGATAATCCGGAAAACCTTTTAAATCCGAAATACCAACAAAATGGAGAGAAATTCGAACAGAACTACCGTCGCCGCGTAACAAGATCAAAATAATGACTCGATATTGATAGAAAACCAAGAGACGGAGAGCCCCCCTCAGGAGCCACCGCAACCAAAGGAAAAAATTGGAAAATGACTGCCCATAAATCAGAAAGGAAAACACGTTCGCAATCCGAGCAAAAGGAGACAAATGAAGTAGCTGCCACACAGAATGACATTACAGCGGACAAACGGGATGCCAATTACGCACCAAAAAATGCGGAGTCCCCCCATGGACCCTACGCTGCCCGAAGGTTCTGTTCTGGACCAGATGCTGGTTCTCCGGGTGCAACTCGAAAACAAGTTGAAGGAATCCTCTAGCAGAATGACCACTGCTCTCAGAAGAGAAATTGTGACTCTGGACCAAGCTGGAAACAATTCTACAGAAGGTCCACGTAGAAGCAATAACAAATAAGGCCAAATTGGAGGCCTACATAGAATGTGGGGCAAAACAAATGCCACAGCGGGCACCCACTAACTCAGAAACGCTGAGGAAGCCTACAAATGTACAGACGAAAAGTCAATCGGTCAAAAGAAAAACCCATCTGTCCACACCCAACATAGTGGTTGTACGACCAGTACGGAATGAAAAATCCACCAGTGAGGAAATAAAGAAGAAAGTCAGAGATAACTTGAAAGAGGACTTCGGCGCTACTAGAATCAAAGCTACCCGAAAACCCAGGAACCCCGGAATAGTTATTGAAACGGCTACCAAAGAAGAAGCACAGTAGATAATAACAAACTCCAAGATCTTCACCCTAGGCCTTACCGCGGATGCCCCTAAAAGAAAAGGGCCATCTGTAATCATTTTTGACATTGACCAGGATATGACATCTGAAAGTGTAAGGGAAGAGATATATACAGGAAAAACCTCCTAAACGAATTACCTGACAAGGATGAAAAACAGCTGATTATACCCAAGTACAGAACAAAATCTAGAAATAGTGAAAACTGCAACTGGGTGGTAGAGCTGGCCCCCGAAGCATGGCAGATCCTACGAATGCAAAACACCATATACATAGAGAGGAGCAGTCATAGATTTAGAGAACGTGTGGATGTACCAAGGTGTTTCCGATGCTGCAAGTACGGTCACACAACACACACCTGCGCCCAAAACGAAGCAACATGTGCCCACTGCTCTGAAATGGGCCAAAATTAGAGCAGCTTCCCAAAGAAAGAAAAAGATCTCATCTGCAACAACTGCAAATCCCTGAGGTTAGATCACGCCCATTCCACACAGGACACAAACTGCCCAACCGACCAGAAAGCTAAGAGTTCATACACCATAAGAAATTTGAAAAAGGGATCCTTGTGGTGCACCAAATAAACGCTCAGCGGACCAGTGCAGTGGCCGACCAAGTACGGCAAAGCGCTGATGTGGCTAACGGAGATGTCATCCTGATAGAGGAGGCCCTACACTCACACAGGGAAAGTCAGGGGCTATCCGCTCCGATATAAAATTGTACAACGCAACGAAGACACTCCGAGGGGGGCGGTGGTAGTACGGAACCCGGAGATAACCACGTCAAAAATACCATAACTCTGCACGCCATGGGCAGCATGTGCCCATATTATTAGATCTGTTGGCAACTTGTATATAATCTCGCTGTACTGCAGACCCGGAATATAAATAGATTTCGCTATCACTTACCTACAAACGGCGAAAGAAACTCTAGCCTCTGTCCTCAAGCCTCTGAGGACAGAGGCTTGAGGAGTACCTAGCAAATTCTATCTTCACTGCAAAGAATCAACCCTTCAATCTACCGACATACTGCATATGGGAATCAACCATAGACATCACGCTAACCACAAGAAACATAGAAGTTCATGTGACCGATTGAACTATGCAAAACGCCTGGACCACATCGGATCACCGCACAATCACCTTCAATATCAGAGAACGATGCCAAGACCAACAAATGGCAAATACATGGCGAGCAGTTTCGCCATTAAAATGGCAAACTTGGAGCTCTTTCGAGAACAATTGATCCGCAAAGCACAAACACATTTCGATTTAATCAAACTACACCTAAGGGCCCCCTGAGACGGAGCTCATCTGCCACTTACATCATAATTGTTATTCTTATTACAGCCTTTTTGGTCAATTTCTAAACAACAATTACAATAGTCTAATTTGACTAAACAAATATAAAACTAGATAGTACAACCTTTAGCCTCGCGGAGGGGTATAAGTCTGACGACTTCGGGGATTTCTCCCATCTCCGTGTATGTTCTATGTATCGAGTGACAGTACCCTGTCTATGCCAGAGGTTTAAAAATAATGTATGGGTCATGTGGTATGTAGTTTGTTGTGCCCATTGTTCATCCGGCCTGTTGGCCGCCGGGCCCCCAGTGGGACCCGGCGTTACCATACCTAGCGACGGGGACGCCGGCCGGGTGTACCAAGAGACTAATTATACTCTGGCAGGTCCCGTCACTTACTTTCCTGGGATTTCGGTGACTAGGACCTAAAATAAATGTTGGAGTTATCGCTGTTGATTTAAATAAAATTGCATTTAGAAAGCGCTGCGTGGGGCTTTACGCTGAAAGAACTATTTGTAGAGAGCCTAAAAGGTCGGGCAAAAATTGATGTGATTTAAATTTGGACATGTGGGGCAGTCACTGTACAAGAGAAAGTAATGAGAGGGAGGGTGTAGATGGGGGATGAAATAGGAAGAAGGGGGGGTCGGATAGGAAGGTGGCCCCCATTTTCAGTGGGGCATGCTCCACGACATGGGGAGGCGGCGAGGAGAGGAAAAGAGCAAATACCCCCTCCTCCTTCCCCGAAAAAAAAAAAAAAAAACCGCAAAAGGGAGTACAGTTTTGGGTCGACAGTAAGCCATCCAAATCATCCTAGAGTCTTGTCTTTCTGAGGTATGCTGAGTTTTTTTTACTTGCTTGACCTCCTGCATTCTTTCTAGTCGGGTTGCCTTTGGTATATTTCTATCATTGTTTTTCTTCTAGAAAATAGATCCTGGGCATATTGACTGAGTGCCTTGTATTCCTCTTGAGTGTCTAACAGTCTGGGTTCTTGGTTGTCTGGGATATATTGGATTGCCGTTATTAGGCGTAGTCGTAGGTCATCCTACAAATCGCACTCAAACATTAAGTGTCTCCAGGACTCCGGGTTGCCACAGGGACAGTCCGCGTTATTTATGATGCCAAGTTGGTAAAGTTTGGCTTTAAACGGGCCGTGTCCTGTAAGGAGGAAGCTGGTATTTCGACCAGGGTGAAACCACGCTGGCGGCGCCTTAGGGTACAGCTTGGTGACAGTGGGGAGGAATCTTCTGATCACTGCACCATTTTCTGTGTTGCTCCATCTCCTCTACCAAATCTGGACAAGGTGGTCGGTGATTCTTCTCTTCTCATAGTTGCGGTCATTAGTGATGTCAGTGGTGAGGTCATACTTTGTAGCCGATATGTTTCTGGCAAGATGGTAGAGCAGACCACAGCGGACAGCTTCGAGATCCAGGGGCAGAACTCCTACCAGAACTTCGAGGGCAGCCGTGCTAGTCGTTCTAGTTGCTCTCGATATAGTAAGGAGGATGGTCCTCTGAATGGTTTCTAGGATCCGTTTATTCACTTCTAGTGCCGGCCTTGCGTACCAGACAGGGGAATCATATATGATGGCAGGGTGAAGAGAGCTTTGTAGTACAGAGACAGGGTACTACGTCTGAGTCCCCAGTCCCTGCGAGTGGCTCTAGCGACAAATGCCGCGTATCTTCTTATCTTTTGTTTAATATATTCTAGGTGTGGCTTTAAATTTCATTTTCTGTCCGTTCGCACAGCTTAACTGTTTTGTTCTCAATCTTAATTTGTGGTGGTCTCCTTAAGTCTAGCGTACCTTTTAGCAGCACCGATTTTGTCTTGTCGGGTGCTAGTTTGAGCAAATGTAGCTTCGTCCAATCTAGCAAATGATGCCCTGCAAAAGCTGCTGGGGCAGTTCTAAGCAGGATCTGCTGTCAGCCTCGATGGTCAAGACCAAGTCATCTGCGTAGGCCTGGGCCTCCACACCAGCCAGATCCACAGCGAAGAATTCATCTAAGACAAAGTTCCACAGGAGCGGCCCCAGGACAGAACCCTGGGGGCAGCTCCTGCGGACTGGGCGACTGAGGCATTTATATATCAGCCAGGTAATCCTTCATGCAATAATAAACATTCAATGGAAGGTTGGCAGCTCTGAGTCTCGCCAAGACGCTCGGCCACCAGAGGGTGTCGAACGCCCCAGCGGAATCCACTGCGATGACGAGGAAGTATTTCCTTTGACAATGGGTGGCTCTAGAGAGGAGGTTCTGTATTGCTTCGATAGTGGATTTGCCAGGAGTAAATCTGTATTGCTTTGCATGTTAGGATTTACTTCATTATAATGCCTTGTGATTCTGGTATGTAGCAGCCTTTCGAATATTTTACTGAGGGTTGGTAGCAGGGCTATGAGTCTGTAGGAACTAGGTGTCTCTGGTGGCTTTGTTGGGTTTTTTAGGAGCAGTTTTAAATTTGCCTTTTTCCACTGTAGTGGAAATTTACCTGCTTCCAGGCAGCAATTAAATAGTTTTAGCAGTAATTCCGCTATATGTTCCGTTGCTTCTTTTGCCATCTCCTTCAATTAGGTCCAGTCCAGGGCATTTCTTATTTTTTGCGCGGCTTGCTGCATCCAGAATTTCTTCTAAGGTGAAGGGGAATTCTATTTCTACGGCGGGAGGCCGCCGTAGCCTAGTGGTCAGGCGCGCGGGTGCATAAGTACACGTGCCTTGAGTGACCGGGGTTCAAGCCCGTGACTGCTGAATACGGTGTTGTATCTTGTAACCTCCCCTGATCGTTTGGTCGTCCCGGAGTATAAACAGAAAATTTATTTATTTATTTATTATTTGGTCATTATTATAGCAATTGTTTGCTTGACAGATAGCCTGCTGCTCATCTGTTAGTGTTGTTGGCAGCTCCTGAAGGATGTTGTCCAGGATGTTCCCAATCGACTCCTCCCAGGTTATGGTTAAATTTCCTTGTGCTGTTTTGTTGGTTGTCACGACTTCCCCCCCTGGGGTGTTTGTGAGTGGTAATTTTGTATACCACTCCCCAGGATTAGCTGTTTCCCGACCCTTGTACCAACCTCTCCCATGATTCTCTTTTCTTTTTTCTTTATCTGTCCAGTATAACAATTTCTAGCGATTCTATATTGGTTCCTGAGTTCAATGACTTCTTGTTGTGGCCAATTCCTCCTAGCCCTCTGAAATTGTTTTCTTCTGTGTTGTACTAATTTCCTCATTCGTGTGAGCTCTGGAGTCCACCAGGGCGTGGCCCCTGCAATGGGAATTCTTCTTTTCATGGCTTTCTCTGCTGCTTCTGTTATTATTTTTGTTAAATCCTTCTGGAATCATTAAGGGTTTTCGCTCCCGCATTCCTGCTCCCTCAGTGTGTGCAGGTATTGCTGGCCTGCTGTGCGTAGAGTCTCTCGAAAGGTGTCCCAGTTTGCCTTGCTGAGGGCGAATCTATTTAGCATGTGCCTGTCGGCAGCTGTTCTTGTCAGGTTTCTTTCTAATGTGAAGGTTATTGTACGATGGTCCGAGGTCGTCCCGACGTTTCTAACGGTCCAATTTGTGATGTGGGTGTCTATGTTTCTTGTGGCTAATGTTATGTCAACCTCTGCTTCCCATAAGGTGTTGCAGAAGGTCGGGAGGCAGAAGGGTTGGTTTTTAACAACAAATATGGAGTTGGCCAGGTGCTCCTCGGGCCTTTTCCCATTCGTTGAGCCTCTTCTTTCAGGCGTGGTACTGTGCCAGAGGGGGGACCTGCAGTTGACGTCTGCCCCCACTAGTATCTTGTGTCCGCTTAGTGGAGTTTGAAGATTCTCCAGATATGTTATTGCATAGTCGATTTCTGCCGCTGGCCTGCAGTATAGAGCAACCACATCCAGACTTCCCAGTGAGGTGATAAGGTGGGCACATGCTGCTCATGGTGTGCAGAATTGTGGGATTTTTGTGACCGTGATATGGGGCTTCCTGATTATCACAGTTGCCCATGGGGTTTCATCTGTGTACTGCACAATTTTATATTTAATAGGATATCCCCGTACTTGCTTTTGGTACGTGTACGGTTCTAATATTATGAGGATGTCAGCGTTTTCATCGTCAGCTTTTAGTCGGACTTGCTCCGCCACCGCTCTGGCACACTGTGCATTGAGCTGGTGGAATGTGAGAACGCTGGAGTTGAATTGTTTATGGTGTGTGGCCATTATCTATTCTCTGTTGGTAGGAACTCTTGATTTTTTGGTATGTCGGACACCCAGTATCGCGGATGGAGTGTGAGTGCTCCAGTTTCAGACTCTTACATTTTGCGCAGGTTGGTGCGTCGGTTTTGTTGGGGCAGGTATTGTACTCATGCCCTTTGCCAGAGCAGTGGCCACAGGTTGGATCTCTTTGTGTGCAAGTATGGGTGGTGTGGTCATATCTGCAGCAGCGGAAGCACTTGGGAATGGATATATGTTCCCTGTATCTCAGGCTGCTCCATTCTATATAAATTCTGTTTTGGGTGGTTAAGATTTGCCAAGCAGATGGCGCCAGTTCCACCGTCCAATTTACTCCCATCCCGTTCTTTGCTTTTATTTTGAACTTTGGAAAAATCAGCTCAGAGGGTTCCAACTCTGGGAAGTAGCCAGAACAATTCCGGATGTGCCAGGAGAAAGACCAATACCAAACGGATGAAAAGGAACGGGCATTTGCTCTGGAAGAACTCCAAGCAGCCGCATACCGTATCAAAGGGAAAAAATGCCCGGGTCCGGATCTCCTGGAGCCGGAGATCGTGTTGAAGGTTGTTGAGATAGCCCCAGACATACTCCTAAACCTCTATAATCTATGCCTCAGGAATGGAACTTTCCCCAAAGAGTGGAAGAGGGCCAACGTAAAACTAATTATCAAAAATGCTAACAAGCCGCCGGAACTACCAAACTCCTACAGACCAATAGCCCTGCTCTCTGTTTGTAGCAAACTCCTTGAGAGACTCCTCCTGACTAGAATACAAAACCACTACCTTCAAGAAAACCTGGCATCGCCAAAACAGTATGGCTTCCGTCAGGGGCTGTCAACGGTGGATGCCCTGAGAAATCTCTTGGTGCAAGCAGCAGCCACTGATCAAAAGTACTTCCTAGCTATCTCTGTTGACTTTGCCGGGGCGTTTGACACTCTCTGGTGGCCAAGCGTCCTGGCCAGGCTCCGGGAGACCAGCATGCCAGAAAATTTATATAACGTAATAAAAAGCTACCTGTCTGACAGACGTATCACGATAAACACCCCATATAGAACGCTTACAAGACAAATACACAGAGGCTGCCCACAGGGCTCTGTACTGGGACCAATACTGTGGAACATCACAATGGATGAACTCCTTAATACGGACATTGGTGAAGCATCCTCGCAAGCCTTCGCAGATGACCTCGTCCTTATGGTCGCCGGAAACAGCAGACTACAACTTGAAACAAAGGCAAACCATGCCCTACAAATTCTTCTGAAATGGACCGAAAAGCACAATCTCAGGATCTCCAAAGAAAAAACTAATTCTATCCTCCTAAGGGGCTTCCTTGATCCGAGGAGACCCCCTCAGATCAAGATTGGTACCACCACACTGAGACTATCAAAAGAGCTCAAGTACCTGGGTGTAATACTTGACGCCACTCTTTCCTTTAAAACGCATCTCAACTACACCAGGAAGAAAATTAGGGGCTACACGGCCCTCATCACCAGGGTCGCAAAAAGGGACTGGGGGCTAAACAGCAAAACCCTCAAGCTCATATACAAAGCAGCCTTTATACCGATAGCAACCTATGCATCGGGAGCATGGTACTCTAAAGTCACCATGGCAGTAAACCACAGGTTACTCGATTCCATTCACAGAGCCATGCTATTAGCCATCACACGGGCCTGCAGCACAGTAAGCACACATGCGCTGCAGGTGCTGGCTGGAACCCTTCCACTCGACCTGGATGTGGCCAGAATCGGTATCCTCTATGAAATTTCTAAGGGGAACGCCTGCACCTTCATGGGCTTCAATGCAGATCCCACTGCTAACCGAGCGACCGAAAAGAAAAGGCTCACTGCCCACCTCAAGCAAATATGGCAATCTAGATGGAACAACTCTTCCAAGGGAGAGATCACTAGGAAATGTCTCCCCAACGTGGAGAAATTGCATCCGAAGGCCCCGCTGTGGTTCTCACCGGGCCTCTATACAACCTTTCTACTTACCGGACACGGAGCATTCAAGGCAAAACTCACAGCCCTGGGCATCACAGAGGACCCTGCCTGCTGCTGTGGAGAGTCTGAGAGCTGGCAGCATCTCATGTACGATTGCCGGCTCTACGATGACCTTCGCTGCCAGCTCATCTCCAGGATCACCTTCTTGCCCAGAGACAGAGAAAAGCACCTACTCGACAGTAAAGAGCAATACATTGCATTCTCCAAATTCGCAGAAGACCTCTACAAGAGGAGACGTACCCTCATTGTACAACAACCAAACCGTGACCAACAGCAATAAAACTAATTCAAGCTGAGAACTGAAAACGACAAAGTGTCATGACTGCCGCATCGTGCACCCTACAAGGAAACGGATTCTACCAAGAATAAAGGACACGGCTTACAACCATTAGAATGACTACAACCCTGGACTTTTCAAAGGAACACACCGACCTGGATCGTGCAGTTCACTGCCACCAAGCCATTTTGGCGAACAAAATCGAGCACCTGACTCGATTACTTTAAACCCAAACCCAGGCGGGAAGAGGGGAGACACCCTGTCCCCCCCTCTCTCCGCCGACCCTCTTTTTCCTTCTGGTGAGGCATGGACATGCCTCACTGACCACCTGGGGACATCTACTCTGTCGCCCCCATACTTCTACCTTTACCACCCAGCCTTCTGCCTCTCCTCCCCCGCTCTATCTATACACGATGTAAACGCCCTACATCCTAAATTAATCAAATCAAAAATAATTTTCGCCCGGTCTCGGCCTATCATGTCCACTGCCCTGCTCTTGCCGTTTGAATGCATGGACGCTATGCGCTGTATGTATGCAAACATTCAAAAATAAATTACAACTGCATGTGTATATATATATATATATATATATACACACTTATATATCTTCAATTTTTTTTTTTTTTTTTTTTTTAGGTCCTAGCTGCCGAAATCTCAGGAAATTAAGCGGCAGGACCTGCCAGAGTAACTTAAGTTAAGTGAGTTCCTGGTCTGCCTCCATGGGGCGAAAGTGGGGCACGTTGGGCCTCAATAGGGGTCCAGCGGCTAAATGACCAGATGAACAACGGTACACGACACCACACAAATACAATTCCCACACACTTTTAAATCTCTGGCTTTTCCAGTCAACTGGTTCACCCACAATGTAAACTACGCGGAGATGGGGGAAACCCCTGGTGCCGTTGGACCCTAAACACACTTTCACTTTCACTTTCTGGGAAGTAGCTATGTAAGTTCTTTCTATAAATCTCGTTGGTTAATTTCTGCGGATCCATGTCATACTCTACATCGAATATTAGTATAGTTGGGCCTTTCTTTTTCGGTAATTCTGCCTTTAGCCCTAATGTGGTTATTTTCTCATTTGCTTTTATTTTTTCTATCTCGTTCTCAGTCTCAATCACGATCCCTGGTTGATTTGTTCACTTGATTGGTTGCTGTTCCCGGTAGGTCTCAGTATCACTATATTTGAAGTTTGTGTGAGTACGTTCTTCTTTTGCACTTGTAATTCGCTGGTTTTTTCCCTCTCACTTGGGGTTTGCCTCAGCGCTTGGGCATATGATGGGGTGTGCTGTAGCATTTGTTTGCCACCATGAGCATCTTTATATACTTCTAGGGCTGCAAGCGCCCTCTGGTGCTTCACATTTGTTTGCAGGAGAATTGTTTCTAATTTAGTCCATTGAAGGACAATGTCTGCTCTTAAGGTTGAAGAAATTCTGCTACTGTTATCTTTCATTATGTTTTCTAGAGTGGCTCGCAGGTTGAGCACTTGCTCAAGGACAGTTCATTGTGGCAACGAGAGATCCAGGGGGGAGATTTTTTCTTCTTGTTTTTGCTCTTCTGTATTTTTGCTTGGTTCCTGTCGATCTCTTGCTTCACTATTGCTCCTCATTTCCCGGTCTGGTTTTTCAATATTGTACCTCTTGTTTCTCCTCTTGCAGGTGGTGTCTTGTCTGGTTTCGTCCTGTTCTTCTGGTTTGTCTAGGGTGCGTTTCACTGCTCGCTTGTCGGTAGATGTCTGGGAACCCTCTGGCTGGCCTTGTTGACTGTCTGGCATCTCCTCCAGGTCTTGTGTTCCTATACCCAGAATTGGATAATGGTGCCAAGATAATTTTTTGCAGCAGGATGAAATCTGAGGAATGAAAACCTGCGGGATGAAAATCCGCGGGATGAAAGGTTCTGAAGGGCAGTTGCTGAGTTGCTTTGCTGCTTGGGTGCAGTTCAGAGTCTCAGAGCTTTACGAGTGGGAGGGGGGAAGTCTTAACCCCTAGATATGAAGAACACTGGATGATGAGCTTGTTTATTGTTGTCCTGGGGAGCCATCGGGAGCACGGCACTACACATATTATTATATATATATATGTTCTCGATATCTTAAATGTAATGAAATTAATAACTTCTATTTATCATATTTTAAATCAAATAAATTTAGTACCAATAAATATTCTGGATATAGATGTCTTGAGGTACGTAGCTACCAACTCACGCTAACGGTCACTCAAACAGGGCTTGACCGCGTGGTGTACACTGAGAACAAACGCCTTTGTTTATTAACCAGCATACTAAAGTCGAACCAGGAAAACTAGCAAAATATCCAAAATTCATCATGTAAGTTACATGTTGTTGTAAAACTGTTCAATTACTGTTCCCGATAATTACTATGATCAATATTTAGGTAATCAATCAATAATTAAGTACTATTCACTTTAACAAAATTGGCAATATAACAATATACAATGCAAAATCACGTTGTGACCCGGCGAGATCAACGCTAATAAAAATTACCATAACTTTCGATTACCTTGACCGATCTTCACGATGTCCATGGACACATCTTGAGAAGAGAAACTTAATGGACACAAAATAAATGAAAATGTGACACTTGAAACCAATAAACGGCACAATAAATAACCCGCGGCGGGGACGGCGTCTCCGCCCCCACCACAATTACCGTCCCCACCACGAGGAGGTAGGTTGCCCTATCCAGGAAACCACGTTTGGCAATCCGCCAAACAAACAATAATAAAATTGATCTATATACTTTATTAAACATAACAGTTCAAAAACAGCTCCACCATTCTTATTTACAAGAATAACTTCAGTCCGATCCCTGGGAACCCCAAACATCAGCGTCAACTATAACCGACGAGCCCCGGTCACCAACGGGAGAAGCCACACATTCGTCATTAGGAAAACATCTCGCACTACTTCTATTACATTTCTGTTCGATGTTTAAAAATGTCGACAGCACGCAAATAATCGGACACGCCCGATCATTTGCGGCGTGTGTAGAGGGCAATTTCCTTTTCAGACAGTTAACGCATTGCGGCGTGTCTTCTTGCTTGCTGCAAGACTTAAATGTATGGCCACTCCCGGCACAGTGACCGCAGAACTCGTCCGCTTTACATTCCGGGAAACATGGCCATAAGCCATACATTTAAAACATTGTGTTGGGATCCACAGTTCACGTACCCGATGCTAACTCCATTTCAAGAACACTCTAGAACAATTTATCAATTGTCTTCTTATACGTGGGGAAACCTCCACCACATTATTGTACCCTATAGAGTTCCTTGCCACAACCTTTATTTCTGAGAGTACTTGATCTTTGCTGACACAATCATCAGCCAAGTTCTTTCCCCAAAGTTCATGCTTTAGAATATCTTGACTTACTTCTAGATCAACATCAAACATCACAAATCTCGGCAATCGTCGGAGGGTCTTCTCAACCTCCAATTCAAGATTCTGAACTTCTCGAATTTTTAATCTTATTAACATCGGATTCTGATGCAGCTTCAATAATCACTCGCTTACCTCTTATCGGACGAACCGACACGATCTTCACATCCGTTAAAACAGGGGCAACTCGGCCTATTAACTTAGTCTTAACTTGATCACTTGACCGGTATTTATCCGATTTCGCCTTCAATATAATAGATTTACTCTTGGATTGTACCTTCTGGGAACCAACGGCTTCTGCATATGTGTTTTGACTAGATACTTTTTCCTTGTCTAAAAATATCTAACTTTGCCTTTAGTATTCGATTCTCAAACACCAAGGACTGTACCACATTCGCCATCTTATCCCAATACTCCATGACTGCATCAACATCATGACCAGTTGAGTCCGGAAGGACTGCAATGAAAAGCCTCAGTTTACTTCTCAGGAAACTCAATTCTTCCAAACCAATCAGTTCAGAAGAAAAATCTATATCCCGATCAGTCTGAGTTTCTTTCTCAGGAAACTTCCGTCTAGGACTCGCCTTGACCGGAGTTCTTTGAGGCGATTCACTCGGAATTTCTACCTCAATATCTTCTTCCGGAATTGCCTCAAGTTCTTCGACAGGAGGCACCGGGACTTTCTTTTTAGCTTTTGGCATTATTATCAAACAAAATGTAAATCTTAACAAAAATAATTTAGCGCACGAAATTTCAAAAGAAAACAGCCTAAATAAGCTCGATCTGCCAGCTGGGGGACAATCACCCCAGCTGCCCAGCCCAGACCACTTGGAGGAGGAGCTTTTTCAAGTAGTTTGCCTGACAGGGATCCAAAAGAACCGCACTTACCACTAGATCAAAAAATCGCAATGATAATCTGTCTGACCAACTAACTGACAAAAACACTTGGCACCTGGACCTAAAAGCACAAGCACATCATCATCATATTTACACTCATTGCAGCGTTCCCTGAGCAAAGGCTCAACAACGCAAATTAACTATTTACATCGACCTATTTAGCCTTCCATGCCGCAAGGACTCGCCTTACTGCCAGGAAGTTTACCGTCCCTAGCCCCGAGGAGGCAGGTCGCTACTACCCTTATTTGCACCATTTTAACAAAACTCTAAGTGAGTAGAATTCTGATTGCTTTGATCAACCCACAATCAAAATCTATACAATTTTTAACCAAACATTTACATTTCAATTTCGAATCAAAAATACCATGTACATAATATACAATTCTGCAACGACAAGCAGTTGCAATATAAAACTAACTTCCGCAAGCATGCGGGAATAAAATGAACGTAACAGTTCAAGTAGTGCCCTGAGCACTACGTATGACATTGACATTTGTTAGGTACCGTATGAAAATTTTATATATACATTCATTTTCAAAGAGCTTCTGCATCCCATGAGGAGTGGACACACCTAACTGGCCAAGAAGCCTCTGCCTTGGCACATTATACAATTGACACTTAAATATTACATGCTGGCTATCCTCTATCTGGCCGCAACGACAGCGATCACTGTCCGCGAGTCCCAGCTGATGAAGCCGCAACCGAAGTCCGTGTCCAGTAACAACCATAGCCTGGAAAACTCCAAGTTTAGGCCACTTGCGTATCTGTTCTAACCGTGAGATGTCAGGCATCATCTTGTACGTCACTCTGCCTTTGGTTGACGTAGTCCAACGTTCCTGCCATAGGCAGCGAACCTCTAGCGAAATCCTTCTGCTTTCATCCTTCAAATCGGGTTTACCGTACACTCGTCCCGCATCGGGGCAACAACGGACACCCATCAACTCCAAAGGCAAGTTGTTCTTAGTTCCGTATCGTAGGAGCTTCTCCAGGATCAGTAAGTCAACTGGCTCTGCTTGTGCAAGTATCTGTAGGGCTTCTGTGGAGACAGTGCGGCAAGCTCTGGTCACACTTAGCAGCGCAAACCGCTGAGCAGCCATCAAGTGGCGCCGTACTAAACATCTGTCTATTGCCTGTCCCCAGGCTCCACAGGCATAGGTAATTATGGGGACAAAGAGACACTTGTAAAGAATATCCAAGTTCCTACCTTTGATACCCCAGTCAGCTCGGGTGATTCTCCGGAGCTTCCCATACAGTTTCTTAATCTTATCCCTCATGAACTTCGCATGAGGAATAAAGCTCAGTTTCTGATCCAACATGACTCCCAGATACTTAAGTACTGGCACAAAACCTAGGGAAAGCCCACCAAGGCCTACTGAGGGATGTCTATTAGGGCTGAAATGCCCTTTAAGCATCATGCATTGCGACTTCGTCGGCGATATCATTAACTTGTGAACCGAGGCCCAAGTCTGTATCCGATCCAACACCCCACTGGCTTTTTGTTCCAGTTCTAATCGGGCGTTACCGCACACAAGTACGGCAACATCGTCCGCGTAAGCTACAATCTCCACACCATTCCAGTCTTGGTTCAGCAACTCATCCAAGACGAAGTTCCACATAAAAGGGCCTATAATGGAGCCCTGCGGAACTCCTCTGGAGACCGTGTGACATACTTTCTCGAAGCGGTTAGACACCACCACTCTCCGATCTTGAAAGTAGCTACGCAAGAGACGATAGATATCACTTGGACAGTCCACAAGTCTCAATCGGCATAAGATGCTTTCCCACCAGAGACGGTCAAAAGCTCCCTTAAAATCAAGGAATATGCCTAGAAAGTACTTGCACTCTGAGTTACGAACCAGCGAGAGCAATCTCACCATTGCATCCTCAGCAGAGCGGCCCTGTCTGAAGCCAAACTGCCGATCGGACTCCTGGCACTTTGCTCTATATACTGCATTTAATCGGCTCATTATGAGTCTTTCGAACGTCTTTCCCAACACAGATAGCAAGGCAATCGGCCTATAAGAAGACGGGTCCGTCTTCTCACGATCGTCTCCCTTCAGGAGTACGACAAGTCTGGCTTCTTTCCAACTCTGCGGAAAGGTGCACTCTTCGAGGCACTGGTTGTAAAGCGACAATAATAAGTCAGGGAAATGTCTAAAAAATTCCTTGAGAATCTCAGCAGAAATGTTATCAGTGCCAGGGGCCCTACGGTTACGCATACTTTTCACGGCCTGCTCGAGTTCAGCCATGGAAAACATCTCAGTGGATGCAACAGACCTACAGTAGTTCTGATTAGCCAAGCGTAAAGCAATCTGGTCTGCCGTCTCCGCATCGACATCGTCGACGGGAAAGAGCGTGCTAAGAACCGTAAGCATCGTGTCATTCCAGGTCTGAGTCTCGCTCAGTCCTCCCAGAACTGTGTGCTGGACCTGTTCAAGTCGAACCTTTTCCATCACTAACCGGTATGGCAAACCCCAAGGGTTCGAGTTGCCTCGCTCAGAGACAAAGTCCTGCCAAGCCTTCCGCTTGCAGTCTCGAATCTCCTTGACGAAATTCCGTTTTGCCGTAGCATAACGCTCTCGGTAGCTGGCAAGGTTTAAGTAACCTGAACGTCTGGCTCTCTGAAACTTTCTACGAGCCTGATTAACAAGGCGTCTAAGTCTGCTCAATTCCCCACACCACCAGGGAACAGACGTTGTCCTATTCCTTCCCCTCCTCATGGATGCTTTGCAAGCCCTTTGAAGCAACTTATTCACTAAAGAAACTCTTTGGGCCGCCAGGCTACAACTCCATTGCTGTCTCCAGGATTCTTCGGCAGTTACGCTGTCTAAGACTGACTTAAACCTTCTCCAGTTAGCAGTACTCGCCACATACCTATCCACGTTACAAATTTCAGTTCTGCGTTCAAAAGGACGGATCTCGCATCGTAAGACCCTGTGATCACTAGTCGACCAATCGGTCTCCACGGACCACACAGTGACCTCATTCACTAAGGTACCAGTGCAAAGAGTTATGTCGATGTTAGACTCCCCTTGCTGTGTAGAAAAGGTACAAGGTTGGTTAGGGACATTTAGGATTTCGAGCCTATTAGCCAAGATACAGTCTTCAAAAAGTACCCCTCTATAGTCCGCGGTCGTACTACCCCAACTCACCGACTTGGCATTGGCGTCGATACCTATGAGTAATTTCTTACCCATCAACTGAGTACATAGCTCATCAACATATCGTAGATAGGCGTGCGGTTCTTCCCGATACTGGGCGTAAATACTAACCAAGTAAACTCTGCCAAAAGAACCGATAATCTCGGCACAAACATAGTGCGTGGAGCACAGCTGCTGCAACTGGGTAACCACCAAATCTCTGTTGCAGACTATAATCGCAGCCTGACAACCCTGACCAGACTGAACAACCCTATAATCTAGGGGGTAGCCACGAACCTTGTCGTTGGCTAAGTATGGCTCTTGCAGGAGAATACAGTCACACTTTTCCCTTCTGGAGCGCTCTGCCAACTGTAGAGCGACCGGGTACGATCTCTGACCGTTGATCTGTATAACTCGGAACACATCGTTGGAAGCCTTGTTGGATGTACTATCCATACACGACTTTACTCTTGATTTGTTCTAAGTAACTCTTGTAGATAGGGCAATCTCTACTTCTCACAGAATGGTCGGAGGTCTTCCCTCGCCTAGCACAGTTAACACACTTCGGTTTTTCTGCTTTTTTAGGGCACTCCTTGTAAAGGTGGCCAACTCCCGCACAGTGACCACACACAGTCTTCGACTTACAGTTCTTCGCCATATGCCCGAAGGCAAGACACTTAAAGCACTTTACCGTGAAATAAATGTCACGGACTTTATGAGACGACCAATTGAGGAATACTCTTCCTTTGTCAACGAGAATCTTCCGCAGCTGTGCAGAAACCTCGATGATCCAATTTTTAGTATCCTTGTTGGCAACTTTCGCCACAGATCTCACTAAGGTATCCTTCTGGAACTGCTCTCTTGATATTCCACATGGACCGATGTTACGCTCAAAAAGTTCCGACAGAAAGTCGTCCTTCCCAACTTCTGCATCTACATCGTAGATGATAAGACGTTTTCCAGGCTTCTTAGGGACCTCCGTCCTTAGACCCTTGGCTTTTATCGTCTCACAGTTGAGAATGCGTTGTGCGTCTTCCGTGCTGTCCACCTCCAGCACTACTCCATTATCCTTTATGGTTCGCATCCTTCGAACGTTGATACTCTTTAACGCAGGCTTCACAGACTGTAAGACTACTTGCTTAACAGCCTCACTGGTTTTGAGAGTCTCAGAGTCTGATTTTATGAGAACAGCATGGACTTCTGCTTTCTTAGGACGAGAACTCTTCTCACTTTGTACGGCAGTAGCGTATGTTGTAGGCGCAACACTGACGGAGGGTTGACTCCTGCTCAATGCTGCCTTTAACGACTGGTTTTCGGCGTATACTTCGATAGCCTTCAACTCCAGTTCATCCCACATTCCTAAGATAGTACGCATGGCTGTTCTATTGACTTTGCTCGAATCGTTGAACATAAAGTCATGAAGACTTTGACGCACCGCCTTCAAGTCCTTGAAGTGGTCTGTCGAAGTTTCCTCATCATCCGAGGAATCTGGTCTGAGTCGTTTAACAGCAGTCCGCTGTGTCGATTCAACAACCGCCGAATCATTTGAAGAGTCATCCATGTAGACCTCCAGGAGATCGTCAGGCAAATGTTCTAGCACTACATGCGTCGTTCCTGGAACTGGACCTCCAACGCTGCCGTCCGCAGAGATAGAAGCGCCATGATCAACGATCGCAGCCGTCTCGGAGTCCGATGTCTTCGGGCCCTGCTTGGCTTTATTTGATACAGACATGGTCAACACTGCAACAGTACTTAATACAAATATATATGGTTATATGGTAAAATATGGTTTGGAAACACAATGTCCGATTCCACGAGAGTCCCGCACTACACTGATCGCTTTAGACCGACAAGTCCGCCGATCGAGGCCTACTTAGCCGACCAGGACTCGCCTGGCCGCCCGCCCCGGACTGCGTGGAAGTAAGGCCTACCAGTTAGCAGTAGTCACTGCACAGTAAAACAAGAAGTCTCTTGTGGAAAGCTCTACGATCACTATAATAAACGCTAGATCAAAGCAATAAGAACACTGTGCACCCAGACCGCCAAAATGGTACCGGGGCAAAGCACAAGCACAGGAGGAAGTGACCGGGTGGGACAGTGACAGGACTGTAAACGTAGACAGGATGCAGGAGAAAGTCACCCACATTATAACCACTGCAGCGGAAATGGCGCTGAAAAGGAAGACACCCTCCATAGGAGCCATGCCGTGGTGGACCCCGGAGTTATAAAGACTACGAAAGCAAGTTCAAATAAAGAGAAAAGAATACCAGATGGCGCGGAGAACCTAGCCACCGGCAGAGGTAGCTTATCTAAGACATCAATACCAATAGCTACGCAATGTCTACACTGAAAAAATAAAGAAAAATAAGAAAGCCTCCTCGGAGCGACCGGAAATGAGAACCCCTGGGGATTGTATACAAAATAACCACAAATAAGCTCCCCAGAGGGGGAAATAATGATGGCAACGCCTCAAGGATCCCTCACTAAAACATGGGACGATTCAATTAATAACATTCTAAATACAATCATTCTAGAACCCCCAGACAACCTCAGTGACAAGCAGGAAGAAATCCAAGCGAACGAGGCATACACATCGCAACAAATGGAGCCGCCCTTCACCATGGAGGAGCTACAAAATGCTGTGGCACAGATACGAAATAGGAAATTCCCCGGACCGGACCTCCTGGAGCCGGAGCTGATCAAAAAGGCTGTGGAACACATACCTGGCCTCCTGCTCAAACTTCTAAACCGCTGCCTGCAAGCGGGTAAATTTCCGAACTCCTGGAAAACCGCAAATCTGAAACTCGTCCTGAAGAACCCTAACAAGATACCCGAACAACCGGATTCCTACCGACCGATAGCTTTACTGACTACCCTGAGTAAACTATACAAAAGACTGTTGCATAATATAATTATGAGCCACTACAAAGATGCAAACCTAGAATCACCAAAACAATATGGATTCAAACCGGGATTATCAACCATAGAAGCAGTCCAAAACCTTATATTCAAAGCAACCCAATGCGACAGAACGTACTTCCTAGTCATCGCAGTGTCCTTCGCCAGGGCGCTCGACACCCTATGGTGGCCGAGCGTCCTCTGCTGGCTCCGGGAGGCAGCGCTCCCAACAAACCTCTACAAGTGTAAAAGGATTACCTAACTGACCAAAGAATTGAGGTGGTAACACCTTTTCGAAAAGTGACTCGATGCGTCTGCAGGGGCTGCTCCCAGGGCTCGGTCCTGGGACCGCTCATGTGGAACATTGTCTTTGATGACTTCCTGGCTCAGGACTTGGGCGAAGTGAGCTGCCAGGCCTTTGCTGACGATTTGGTCCTGATGGTGAAGGTGGACTCCTGGATACTCATGCAAACAGGCAATACAGGTGTTACAGGATAGGGTAAAGCTACACATGTTGAAGATCTCACGCACGAAGACGAACTTTGTTCTACTGAAAGGAGTGCTCGACATCCACAGACCACTGCAAATAAAGATATCAGGAGCAACCATCAAACTTGCAAAACAAATACGATAATTATGAATTACAATCGACGGTAATTTATCCTTCACCCCTCGCATTATCCATCTGAAAGAAAAACTAAGGAATTACGCAGCATTAATAGCAAGAGTCTCACGCAGGGACTGTGGATGAAACAGAAAAACCCTGTCCCTGTACCACAAAGCAATTTTCATCCCAGCCATTACCTACGGATCCCCGATATGGTACAAAAAAGCAGGAACAGTAGTAAATAAAAGAAACCTGGACACAATCCATTATGCTCATCATCTCTCGTGCATGCAGAACAGTGAGCACGCACGCCCTCGAGGTCTTGACAGGAGACCTCACACTGGACCTGGAGGTGACTCGCTGTGGGCTGATGTACCACCTGTCTAAGGGAACACCCACTACAATCTATGGACTCGCCCTAGAACCAAACAACAACCGCAAAGCAGAAAAGCATAGAATCGTGGCCTACCTGCTACAACTGCGGCAGGACAGATGGACAGCATCAAACAAAGGCGAAGTGACGAAGAGATTCATACGAAAAGCTAAGGGAAGAACTAAGGGGGCGGTGCCCTCTGAATCACAGCCTGTTAAAATGCACTGCTTATTTCATGTTTGTGGATCAATCAGGTAGGGAACATGATACTGCCAAAAGGAATGTCTTTATGTGTAAACAATGTAAGGTGTTTGAGAAAAACAGGGAAGAGCACAGCATTGTTATGGGCCTATATGAGAGCTTAACGGGCAGGGTGGATGCCATTGTACACGCTGGCATTAATGATATTAGGATTAGGTGACCGGCGAAATTACTTAACAAGTACAGGTGGATGCCATTGTACACGCTGGCATTAACGGGCAGGGTGGATGCCATTTTACACGCTGGCATTAATGATATTAGGATTAGGTGACCGGCGAAATTACTTAACAAGTACAGGTTGAAAAAAAGCCGTGAATTAGGACTGAAATTGAAAGTGCCTACAATTTTTCCCAGACACGATACGACGGAGTATATGATGAGAGACTTGTAGAAAGATTCGTCGCTGGAGGGATTGTGCAAGGCTCAACGGGTTGAATTTTTCTCAGCCTGGTCTCTGCTTGTTATCAGGAGAGACTGCTTCTACAGGGATATTCACTTAAATAGAAAGGGTGCAAGAATATTTGCTGATGCTATCAAGGCAGTGTTAGGTGAGTGGGAAAACTGCTAGCTGCCGGGGATACATGGAATAATAGATTAACAGTAGCCACTGGCAGAGGTGAAAGTGATTCTTGCACTGCTTCTATTGGGATGAGCAGCAGCCTGGAAAACAAGATGCAGGGGACTTCAGAGACTGCTGGGAGTCATTCTGGTACAAGTAAACACAGGGGTTGTGTTATGGTAGGTAAGAATAGGAACAGGTGCATGTATGGTTTGATATACACCAATGCTAGGAGTTTGGTAAATAAATTTGATGAACTTGAGGTATTGCTCAAAACATTACAGGCAGATATTGTTGGTATATCAGAGACGTGGTGTCATACAGATATAAGGAATGCAGAACTGGAATTTTAGGAGTAAAATGTGTACAGTAAAAAATCAAATTACTATATTAGGGTTACCCGTAAATGATTACATTAACCCGTATTGGTGTCTGTAAATTGCGTGTGTTCTCTGGTCGATTTGCCTGTTTTTCTGGACGAAAAAACCTCAGTTTCTGAGGTAACAAACCTTGCTATCTACGCCTGATACCGACTAACTCAGCCACGGAGTGAAATAAACCCACTAAAGTTCCTCTCGTCATCGACGGGATTCGAATCCGGGCCTTTCCCACCCGGTGTGGGGAGGACGGTGAAGATTACACTGTGCTACCCACGCAGACAAATGTGTACTGTAAGGATAGACAGGATAGGAAGGGAGGAGGGGTTAGGCTCTTAGTTAAGAAACACATAAAATGCAAGGAAGTGATGCCAGTGAACATGGCTGGACAGTGCAGTGTCGAGTCAGTTTGGTTTGACAAACTGACTTATTGTCAGATCATTGGAAATCATTTAGAGATCAAAATTCAGATTTGATCATTGGGAGATCAAAATTGAGAGTAGATCAAAATTGAGAGTAGGAGTGTGTTATGGGCCTAATGACTCTGATGAGTATAATAAGAAAGTGTACATGGAAATAGAGTGGGCCAGTAAATCAGAAAGTCTTATAATGGGGAATTGATTTTAATTTCGAGATAATGACTGGAATTTGTGAGTTGGTCACTCACACACAAGCAAGCAAGGCTTTTGTGGATTTATTGGATGGTTGTTTTCTACAATAGTATGTTCGGGAGGCAACTACAGGGAGTAATACTATTGATCTGATTACCAATAGCGATTCTTCCACCATTAAGAATCTGTAGATAAAGGAACCACTAGGTGGCAGTGATCACAGTGTGCTGAAGTGGGATTTATTCAAAGAGGTAACTACCATCAGGGGTAAAGCGATGCGTTTTTGCTTTTGTAAAGGCGACTACGGTGGTCGGAGACAGTATTTAAATTCAATACAGTGGGACCAATTGATGATGTTACCAACAGCAAATTCAAAATGGGAAGCATTCAAAGAATTTAACTTGGAAGCTAGTAGGCTTTCCATACCAACTAAGAAATATTGTTCAAGGTTTAGGCCTAAATGGATATCAGATGAACTAATGAAACATATGGCAGAGAAGAAAATGAATGGGATACATATAAATTAATGGGTGACATGGAAGTCCATGATAGATATAAGCTGGGCTGTAACCAACTCACAAAAGAGATTAGGAAGGCAAAGGCAGATTATGAGAAATCCTGGCAAAGGATGCAAAGAAAAACAGCAAAGAGTTCTTTACCTCTGTAAACTCTAGAAAAAAAGGGATGAATCAGATTGTTTCACTAGACATTAGTGGTTCAACTGTTGGTGATCCTGCTCAGTTGGCTAACAAACTAAATGACTATTTTGCCTCTACATTCACATATCAGGAGTTATTCAGAGAGGGGAATGCCAGAGGTGAATTAAACTCTGGCAGTGAGCTAGAAGATTTTCTAATAACTGAGAGGAAAGTGAAGGAGAAATTGTTGAAGATAAACATCAAAAAAGGCACCCGGATTGGATGGGATCTATCCAGTTATATTAAAGCTGGCAGCAAAGGAAGTAATCAAACCCCTAGCCATAATTATGAGAGCTTCTTTGGACTAAAGGGAGGTACCCATGGACGGGAGGAGTTCAAATGTGACCCCAATTCACAAAGGAGTAGAATCAAAGGGCGACAAAAGTAATTATAGACCTGTTAGTTTAACTTCTGTTCCAGACACGATACGACGGAATATATGATGAGAGACTTGTAGAAAGATTCGTCGCTGGAGGGATTGTGCAAGGCTCAACGGGTTGAATTTTTCTCAGCCTGGTCTCTGCTTGTTATCAGAAGAGACTGCTTCTACAGGGATATTCACTTAAATAGAAAGGGTGCCTCCATTAATTTTCCTGTTCCAGGAAAATTAATGGAGGCACTGGTTAAAGAAGCATTGCAGGATCATCTAGATAAGACTTTAGTTACCGCTCGGACAAAGCATGGTTCTGTTAAGGGAAAGTCTTCTCTGACCAATTTGATTGGATACTCTGAAGTGGTCTATTTCTAAATGATATTGGTGATGGTATATCGAACTAAATGTCCAAGTTTGCAGACGATACAAAGGTCGGCAGTTGTTAATGACTCTAATGACAGTACCCTGCTGAAACTGGATCTAGAAAAGTTCAGCAGATGGGCTGAGAGGTGGCAAATGAAATTTAACATTGAAAAATGCAAAATACTATATATACTATATGGGAAGCAGTAACCCCAGAGTAACGTATCAACTCTGTGGTACTACACTGAGAGTGGCAGAGAATGAAAAGGGCCTGGGGGTAATTGTGCAGGCAGATATTAAGTTTTCTGAGCAGTGTAGACGGTCTTCAAGAGTAGCTCATGGTGTCTTCTCAATGATGTACAGGAATTTTGCATAAACAAATTTAAGGCTGAGCTAGACAGGTATTTGTACGAACATATGGGTGAAATGGATCGGAGTCTTTATTTTGGTTGATGATGCATAAGCTTGCTTTATTGCATCGTATGCCTCTACTAATGCTAATGGTAATAGAACTTACAGCATTAAATTTAATTCCAAAAGATGAAAACGTTTCCACAGATATTGGCAATCCCCAACTCCTTCTCGACTAAAGCGTCCAAGACAGCTCCTCTAATCTGTGAATGCACAATTCAAACTTTTATTGTTGTGGTTAAAATCAAAATGTCCCACTTAACACTTAACTCTTGTAATTTCCACTTTAACCTCTTGTGTTAAAAACTAAAACCACAAAATAAGAGAGAGAGAGAGAGAGAGAGAGAGAGAGAGAGAGAGAGAGAGAGAACTGGCTCATTCGAACTGTCCACTTATGTGTTTTAATCGTAATGGGAATTCATAATGTCGCAAAGAATTTCTTTCATAGTAAGCAGAAACATTTTGTCCTTTTTCTCTGATTTCAATGGTGTGGATTGAGTTCGAAATTGTAAGCGAGCGGGACCCGTACAAACTGCAAACAAGAACAGCCGACATAATATAAGTTAATTTTTTCTCAGTGTTTTCTGAAATTTAAAATATCCAAAATTTGACAAATCAGACAAAGTTTACTTTGTGAATTTCTTTAAACAGTTAAGTTTATCTTCTTTAGTAGTTATTTTTTTAAAGTTTTATTCTGTCAACGCTTCTTATCCTAAAAAAAAACACAACACAAGCACAATATTTACAAAATCATAGTTTTATCGACTATGTATACACCCGTTAAAAGGAATTAAATTCGTTGTGTGATCACGAGCATGCCAATTGGCCAGTTTCAATGTACTGTGTGAATGTTTTTCGTTTAGAATTAAGCTAAAAACAATAAGTGAAAAAATTCCGACTTTTAAATCCAAACGGTGAATTACGAAAATCGTAATCATCGTTTTAGCTTGGTAAATTTTCAATGGTGGTTAGCTCTAAGAGCTAACCACCATTGAAAGAGCTAACCACCATTGAAAATTTACCAAGCTAAAACTATGTTTACGATTTTCGTAATTCACCGTTTGGATTTAAAAGCCGGAATTTATGTCTTTGAACTAAACTGGTGGTGGTGACTGCCTGACATGCACAAATCATACCCAGGAATAAAATATATATCAACAAATAAGTATAATTTCTGAAACTTAAAGTTTTCCAAAGTTGAAAAAAATCTCTGTTTTCATTTTAGGAATCAAGAGGCTGTATTCCAGTTTTAAATAAACTTGTTGTTTGGATGTTTACAGTGTGACAAAAAAGTGTACATGAAAAAATGTCATAAATTTTACAAATAAAGGCACTCGCTCATATGGTCCCCCAAAATCCGTGTTTTTCCTGACACCCTCAGCCCAAGGGGAAAAAAGATGCAAACCAATCACAGTGCTTGACTTGTTTTTAAAAACTGGCTAATTAGTGTTCGTGTTCAAAGTTCAGTTTGGCATCAAACTTTCCTAACCACCATAGTTACAAATGACAAGACAATGATTACGAAACTTTCCTAACCACCATAGTTACAAACGACGAGACACTTTGTCTATTTGTTGGAGAGACTAAAACGAAACCGTCAACAAAGAAAATTTATACGTTAAAATTTAGAGTTTTTCATAATGCGCAGCGATAATTGCAGCGTCATTCGTGATAGTAGTTGTTTCTGAATTTCGACAAGCATCAGTTCCAAAATCACAGCTTCAAGAACTAGTTCCCTCGAATGCAGGAGAGATATATGGGTTTAAAATGCCGTATTTTTCTATCTGTGTCTAAAGTTAAGATCCGTGATTACTATCTGTTTTTCGGTGGACTGAAAAGACTTGTGAATAGTTAAAATAGACACCCGTGTTTGTTTCCGATATAAACGAGCCTGTTTTTCAATGAAAACTCACGCTAAAAATAAGAATTTACCCATTTGGTGTTTAATTAAACGAAAAATGTCAATTTTAATTCAGATCACAGAAGCGAAAATGCGTTATTACGTATAATTTTATTCTCTAAACATGGGAATATGTAAATATTTTATTCAGCTAATATCACGATATTTTTTTTTCCATATAGACTACATTTTGGTTTTTTATCATAAAATCGTATTCACATGTCTTGATGATAAAAACGAGTAATTTTGTTCTCTTCAAACAGACCGGAAACGAACTCGAACGTGTCGGTTCTTCAAAGCTATATTCTTCTTGAGCAGATATCAGTCAAACTGGTAGAAACGGCGTGTACAGGGGTGTTTTCGCTAGTGATATTCAAGTGAATAAGGGTGGATTAAAAAGAAATTGCTTTCTTTGTTTTTTTTTTATGAAAACCCCAAACACGAGAGGTATTAGATTACTTGAGTTGGAGATTGAGAAGATGAAAGAAGATATTTGTTGACATTAGACTTGAACGGAAGCCAGCTGGATTTGTGAACATTAAAATCACCAAGGAAAATTACCTCACTGTTAGGAAAGTTGGACTGCAGAAAGTCAATTTGCCTAGAGAAGAAATCAAAGAGCTCCAAGTGATTAGTGGAGTTGGGAGAACGGTAGAGACAACAGATGAATTTGACACAATAAGGTTGTGTTGGTTGAAGTTGTATATGTGTTGTGCCTTCATCCAGTTAAGTGGAAAAAATGTGTTTTCTTGTTTGCTTCACAATGTGTAAGCCTTCTGATACAGTTGACATGGAAACGAATATATTTCGAGTGAATAATACCAAAATCTTTAAATGTATGTGAATTATCGTTTTGTGTGTTTGTGCTTTGCGAAGCAACTGCACAATCCTGCTTCCACAGCGAAGCAAACCTGGTGAGTTTTTTTGAATCAGTTTGACTGCGCGATCACAAAACAAAAGCTTTAGTGACTATAACTCTTATTAGTTGTTAAGTAGTTTTTGGCTTTTGTAAGTGTTAGCAGCGCCTATGTTTACTAAGAGTAAGCTTAAGTAGATTTTAAATTCAATCTTAAACTTTTAACTTTAGGAAATTTTACCATTAAGTCGACCCGGAGATTGTGAAAACACCCAGACACACGCACTCGTGCGTTACAGATACAATGGAATCATACGTGAAAATGTTTTCAATCAAACACACAGAGATGAGCACAATAATTTTTTTTAATTGCTAAACTGTTAATGTTATTTGCCGTTAATATTGGTAATTTTAAGTCTTTGAGATAAAAAAAAAAAAACATTGTTATTTGGTAGTCACATGTCGAACATCACATGACAAAGAAACACATGTCGGTGTTTCATACGCACTTTATTTGCTTGAGAAAACTAAATGGTTAATCGTAATTAGTGTTTTTCGTTTGTTTTTGGAAATTTAAGCTGTCAAAAACCACACTTGATAATGCTAAAATATAGTTTTATTCTTGAGGTTACAACCAAAATAACCTAAAATGTCAACCTTTTTAACGTTGGTAATTTTCACTTAAACTCATTTAAACAAACACTTTATGTCGCTTAATATACAATTTTATTTTTGTTTTGACAGCTAAAACGTCGAACTTAAAGTTGGCAATTTTCTCATTAATATCTTATGGTAACAACTAAAATGTCAAAATTACAATCTTAAGGAAAAACTAACATGCATTCACTGAGAAATAGTTTTGCGAAAAATGAACACAAACGGACCTAGAAAAAACAAAATATATTTTATTTCGAAGAAGGGAAATAAATATCAGGTTATATTTTCGACATCAGAAATCGCTTACCGATACAGTGGATTCAGATATTAAAACGTTTTTAGTCACACACACACATAGGCTTTGCACTTTTAAAACTTTTTGTCGATTTGAATCCATCAGAAATCGTTATATCTTGAACATAAACGAGTGTTTATGTTCACTTGAAAGAAGAAATGCCCCTCTCCCCAAATGGATTTGTACCTCCCAAAAGCGATTTTAGTTACTTCTCTTCCCGTGGCATGTCTAGCCCTGTTCTTGTCATGTCAAGTCCTGTCCTTCTCCTGGCATGTCTAGCCCTGTTTTGTGAAGATGAAATCTGATGATTTTCAAAAATAATCAGTGAAAATTAACAAAAAAAGAATTTGAATTATATCGTTTCAATGTATAAACTGCTTGTGTTTCCCAAAACTTTTCTGCTCTGCTCTGCAATTATCTCTTGAGAAGAGGTAAATTCGTGTTCTTTTAAAAATGAAAATAATCTTTTGTGTGATTCTTTCGGGAAAAAGCGTAATCTTTTTTGCAAATATTGTCTGTCTATGTGATTCTTTAGCATTAAAGAGAAAAATAACCTTTTAACAACTGCTTAATTTTAAATCATAAACAGCTTAATCTTAAAATTTTAAATCTTACACACCAGCATATACAGAGGTTCCAAAAAAATTACAATCAATGCAGATAAACTAGACAAGATTTCAAGGAGGCGCATAGGTTTAATTTTCAGCGTTTCAAGAACAGGTAATAACCTTTTAACAACTGTTAAATTTTACTTTGGAATAGATTTTACAAACCACCTTTACAGATAAAACTGAAAAAACTTCAAGGAAACACACAGATTTAATTTCAGCTTTTCAAGAATAGATGGATCTTGGGAAGGAAAAACTTTAAGAATACAGATTTTATTTTCAGGTCTCAACAACGGATGGAAACACCAATTTATTGTCAGGTCTCAGCAACAGATGGAAATAGCAAGGAATTTATTTTCAGGAAAAAGAAGTTTTTCATCCCGCATGGCTTTTCATCCTGCACACAAGATTTCATCCCGCACACAGGCCCAACCGCCGCCTGTCCACACAACAGGACGGGCGGCGGTTGGTAACGGGAGGCTCCGGCCCTCCCCCACAGCCTAAGCATTCCCAAAATACACCTTTCATTCCGTGGCTGAGTTAGTCGGTCTCAGGCGTAGATAGCAAGGTTTTCTCTCCCAGAAATTGGGTTTTTTTCGTCCAGCAAACAGACAATTCGACCAGAGAACACACACAATTTACAGACAAATAAATTATGAATCAACAGGGCTTACCTTTATTTTTGATATAGGAAGCTTCTTTTCCAACTCTCCTTGTCCAACTCGCTAATAATTCATGGGGAAGGCGATATCAATTTTGCAAGACATTGTCATAAAGTTAGATTTTGGAGGTCTAAACTGGCTAATAATTAAGGATCGATTTTTTCTTTTTGGTGCTGTGGCAGGAATTTTGAGTTAAATTTAGGGGTGTAATAATTGGATATGGGGTGGGGGGTGGGCGTTATTCTCTACATTCCTTGTCAGGTGGGGGTTATTCTCTACATTCCTTAAGTCGGGTGGGGTTATTCTCTACATTCCTTAAGTCGGGTGGGGTTATTCTCTACATTCCTTAAGTCCGACTTAAGGAATGTAGAGAATAACCCCCACCCCCCACCCCATATCCAATTATTAGACCCCTAAATTTAACTCAAAATTCCTGCCACAGCACCAAAAAGAAAAAATCGATCCTTAATTATTAGCCAGTTTAGACCTCCAAAATCTAACTTTATGACAATGTCTTGCAAAATTGATATCGCCTTCTCCATGAATTATTAGCGAGTTGGACAAGGAGAGCTGGAAAAGAAGCATCCTATATCAAAAAT
Source organism: Mastigoproctus giganteus (assembly GCF_048544385.1). Lineage (NCBI taxonomy): Eukaryota > Metazoa > Arthropoda > Arachnida > Uropygi > Thelyphonidae > Mastigoproctus > Mastigoproctus giganteus. The sequence goes on along the minus strand of NC_143575.1, from coordinate 121,585,027 downwards.
AAAGGTAAGCCCTGTTGATTCATAATATAATAGAATATAGGAAATATCGAGCACTTGATAGCTCTCTAGTATCAAGACAAATAAATATATGGGTAGATGTAAGAAATTATGGGTGGCCCTAATATAGTAATTTGAATTTCAATTTGAATTTGAATACACCCACAATGGATTGACACAAAATTAACATTAAAATTATTCACAAAAATTCACTATGACTTAACTATTCAAAATATACCTCTAACCCTCCAATACCAGGGGAACCCATTAGTTGAAAGGAAACGATGAAGCCCCCTGGAGAACAACAACCCCAGTTTGCCCCTATCCCCAAAAATAAAAATTATAATTCTGAAATTAGAACTGTCGCCATCTTTCGAGAGAAAAACAAAACTTTTTTTATTCCCAAATACCAATTACCTCCAAATCGGCCTGTCTCCATTCCTGAAAAATTTGGTTCATATTATTATTATTATTATTAATAGCCAAATGGTGCAAGGAAGCCTGAGGCATATGCTGCACCAGGAAAAAAAAATTCACGAGTTATCGTGAGAGAGAGAGAGAGTTAAAAGTAGAAGGGAATCACCAAGAAAGAGAAGAAAGATTATATCCAGCTCAGGGTCTTGGGTGTGCCAAGCACATACTCACCAGATGTGAGCCCCGTGGTTAAATATTGTTGGGACCTGTATCCTCCTGGGGACCCGTCCCTCCGAATTTCGTTCAAGCAGTCCCCCATTACTATTCAGTACCCATTGATTACCACTCTCTGTCTTCTCCCTCTCAACTATCCTTTTATCCATTGTAACAACTTGCTCTTAATGCCATACTGCTCCAATTTGTCTTCCATGTACATCAGTATCAAAAGATTTCCAGAAATACAAGTATATGATATCAAAATTATTCTTTACGAACATATACGAACAATATGGACTTAATTGCTAATGTTCCTAAAACCCAATAACCACCATATAAAGAATTTTGCCGTCCCTAAATCAAAATTTAACCAAGTTTCGTTTAGTTTCGTTAAGCTGCTCTTTCTATAGCTCCTGTGTAGCCCAGTGTTCAGGCATATGGGTGCATAAGTACACATTATTTGAATGACCGTTGTGGAACTCTCATGACTTCTAAACACAGTATGTTTCTTGCATTCTCTCTCTCTAACTTGTAGAACCCCTCTAATGTGTGATCGTCCGGGAGTATAAACAGAAAATTTATTTAAATGTGCTCGCAGTCTTTCTCCGCACTAAACTCATCCCTGGTTATCACCACCACGAATTCCATTTAACACAGTTTTTAACGTAGGATTGATTTTCGACTAACACTGCTGGTCGTTCGGTTGAATACGATTTCTCCTTGACTTCTCCATGATATTTGAAATTGAATGAAACCGTTGCTCCTGTGTGCTTACTTGTTTCTGCAGCATTCCACGCCTCTTACATCCCACAAGTCAGTCAGAACTGCAGTGATATCGTAGTTTGACTTACTAATTTCCTTAACTGTATAGTGTTTTCATCCTCAAAGTGAAATCATGAGTGGTAATGATCATTATTGTGGTGATGACTCCACAAAGAAATCCAAAAAAGGTAAAACACTATACAGCGCCAGGCTAATATATTCGCCCTGGTGCAAACTTCTTATTGCTTAATGCCCACGGTCATTTTTCTTATATCAATTTTTTTAGGAAATTTTTAAAAAAATTTCCAAAATAATATATAATTATTTATATATTATTTTGGAATAATAATATGTAAATAATTATATATTATTATTCCAAATAATAATAGACAGACAAAATCAAGAAACAGCACCGTATTCATCAGTCACGGGCTGGAACCCCGGACACTCAAGGCACGTTTAATCATGCACCCGCGCGGCTGACCACTAGGGTACGGCCGCATATTATGATACATGAAGTAAATATGTTAAAAATAAAATAAAATAATGAAAATACATTTACTTTGCTTTCGTTGCAGACAATAAAACAAAACTATATAGGCTGTTTGTTATTTGGTTTTTAGGAGCATTAGCAACTAAGGCCATATTGCTCCGGGAATATGCGGTGGTCATTCCCTGACATTTCCGCATCCTCCGTATTTGGTTTGGTGGTGACAGGTTCGAACCGCGGTCTAATCATGAAGCGTGTACTATACACTGCTGCTCCTTCCCACATGGCTACGGAGGGGCCAACTATATAAAAACATGAAATAAAAATGTAAACAACAAAAATTATAATAATAAAACAATAGCAAAATATTATATAAATTTAACATGTCTTGCTTTGGCTGTAGCAAAATCAGTCATAATATTTTTTTTTATATCTAAATAATCACAAATATCACTTTCTATAGATATTATTGCCAAATTATTTTATCCTCCTGCTGCTACGTTAATCCGGTCCCTTTTGAATGTACACAGCGCAAGCAAATTCTGCTGAGTGCTTGTCTGTTTTAAACATTAGATATTTTTCAAAAAAAAATGGTAAATTTTAAAATCCTAATATATATGTAAGAATAGTTCTTACAGTTAACCCCGGGGGCTCACATCTGGTGAGTATGGGCTTGGCACACCCAGGGTCCTGAGCTGGATATCATTATTCTTCTCTTTCTTGATGATTCCCTTCTACTTTTTACTCTCTCTCTCTCTCTCTCTCTCTCTCTCTCTCTCTCTCTCTCTCTCTCAGGGTTACTCGGGAACTTTTTTTTTTTTTTTTTTTTTTTCCTGGTGCAGCATAAGCCTCAGGCTTCCTTGCATCATATGGATAATAATAATAATAATAATAATAATAATAATAATAATAGTTTCCTCTAATATTTTTTTAAATCCGTTAGTGATGTTAATATATCCTATTGTGTATTTTGTAATAATTTTCTTACAAAATTTACATTAGATAAAATGTTAAACCAAATAATAACAGAGCACACGAATTTATAAAAGATCTAACTGTATTTGACAATTAGATCTTTTATAAATTCCGAGACTGATCTTTTGTTTTTAAATCGAATTTATTATCACAATATAAAATACGACAAAACACATTCTTCGATACATTGAACTTTTAGTCTCTTTAGTCTTTGCCGTCTCTTTTAGTGTTTACAGAAAATTGGTTTTCATTGCCTCTTAGTCTCTGGCACCCCTTAGTTATTGCCGCCCTGGTGCAGTACACTACTTGCGCCATCGGGTTAGAGCGGGTCTGCATGCATAGTTTCTTATGTAGGGCGGCTCCCAAACGTTAGTTCAACTCTGCCAGGGTACACTGTGACGATACAAAAACTGAGCGCAAACCGCAGAAAACCTCGAATGCCACGTTCAAAAAATGAACAAATAAATTGAAATAAATAAAAATTAACAAATAATAATGAACAAATTCAAAAAATGAATAAATAAAAAAAGAAAATACTAAAAATAAAAAAAGTTAAAAATAAAATAAAAAAAGTTAAAAATAAAATAAAAAAAGTTAAAAATAAAATAAAAAAGAATTTAAAACAAAATAAAATAAAAAAGAATTTAAAAATAAAATAAAATAAAAAAGAATTGATAGAAAACTACCTAAAAATCCCTCACTTTTTTTTTTTTTTTTTCTGTTAGTTGTTGGCCAATCCGCTTCTGTGGCCATATTGCACCTGGCAAGATTTTCGCTTTTTCTACTCTGATCCAAGCCCGGAATTATTCTAGAGCGTAAATTAAACGTTCAGAAACATAACTTGCACCTCAATGATAAAATAGCAAAGTATACTTCTTTTTCCGTCTGTGGTGTTTGTTCTGATCCAAGCCCGGGATTCGAACCCGCGACCTTTGGGTTGGCAGGCAGGCACTTTACCCACTCCGGTAGCCCGGTCGGCTACAAATCCCTCACCAGTGCAAGGCTGGTGCCAAAAGAAATAAACACAATAGCGGAAATAATAGCAGAAAAAGGAGAAGGAATAAAAAGTAAAAACTAACCTGATAGACAGAATGAAAAGGAAAGAAAGCGAAATAAAAGGAAATAGAGAGGGAAGAAATATCGTTCCACAGAAGCCTGTGCCAGCAGTTGATCCCACTTCAGGACCAGCCTAAGACCAGCAGGAGATAAAAGATAGGAAAACACAATGGTTGTTCAGCATTCTACAAGTATACTTAGAAACTGTTCATGTCCAAGATAATGGTGAAGATGATTACTTGAACTAAAGACGGTGGTAGTGATGATGATGGTGATACTGTGAACTAGAGACGATGGACGTGATGTCCTGGGATGAAGGCGAAAGACCAGCGCCATAGGTACAAATCGAAACAAACACCACAGACGGAAAAAGAAGTATACTTTGCTATTTTATCATGGAGGTGCAAGCCTTCTTAAAAGTTTAATTTATGTTCTAGAATATTTACAAAAATTAATGAGTCAGTTATGGAGAGAGAGAGAGAGAGAGAGAGAGAGAGAGAGAGAGAGAGAGAGAGAGAGAGAGAGAGAGAGAGATGAGATCAAAAAGTTTGAGGGTGGGAGGCCAGGAAATGTTACGGTGTTACTTTTGTCCAGACTAATCTTGTCAGGATGAATGGTAAGTTTATAAATAACCAGCTACGAACACAGATCATCCATGCTGTTAAAGGCAAAAATCAAATTATTATATTAGGGTTTCCCGTAATTGATTACATAAACCCATAGTGTCTGTAAATTGCGTGTGTCTTTTAGTCGATTTGCCTGTTTTGCTGGACGAAAAAACCTTGCTGTCTACACCTGAGACCGACTAACTCAGCCACGGAGTGAAAAAAGCCCATTAAAGTTCCTCGCGTCATCGCCGGGATTCGAACCAGCGCCTTTTCCATCCAGTGCGGAGAAGACGGTGATGATACAACTGTGCTACCCGCGCAGCCGATGTTAATGGCAACACTTTCCAGAGAAGAACAAGAAATTCCAAAGAATTTCTGAGGCCAGTCAACTAGGCATTTCCTGCCAATAACTGGCGTTCCCGCCATATTATACAATACTCTACTTAATGACATATATACATGAATCCACGTCTAACTCTCAATCTGTTGAAATGTCTGCATAGCTAGAGAATACCAATCCTGGTTTGCATCATAGTCAATCATTTATCCTTCCTCCTAGTACTTGCGAATATCCTTCTAACACCCATGTTAATCTCAGCATTTTACTTCAGAATGTAAGAAGCGTAAAAAATAAACTGTCTACGCTTATAGCACTTTTGGTGGAAGAAACCCATGACATAATTTGTTTAGTTGAAACATGGATGCAGGAGCATCTTCAGGATGTTTTTCTACTGCCGAAAAACCTCATCTACACTCCATACATGACATCTAGGATTAATCGAAGAGGTGGAGGGTCAGCAATTATTTTAAAATCCAACATTAAAGTTATTAACACCTACAACTCCTGTTCCTACAACTTTGAAGGAATTTCTCTTCTGATCCAAGTTAAAGATTCACTACTTCAAATATATAATATTTATATTCCGCCTGGACCTACTGATGATATTATTAACGAAGTAATAACCTGGATCATCACTGTTCATAAGTCTCAATGTAACATAATTATAATGGGCGACTTTAATCTCCCCCTGCCCAAATATAATTTACAAATGAAGTTGCTGTCCGACTCCTTATTAATTCTAGGAGCTAAAAATATCAACGTCCCTGCTACAAGAGGTAATTAAGCTCTTGATCTTATTTACTCTAATCCTCAACTTCAAGAAAAACGTAGCAGCGACATCACATTTAGATCTGACCACAGAAGTATTGAACTGCAAGCAGCAATTTGCTGTGGGAATCCTCGCCCCTCTCTAGAAATCACTAAAAGAATATCATCAATTAAATTCCTTCAGAAAGAAAAGTTTTTGCAGCTCTTAAAATACTATCCATGGGATTCTCTTAAAAATATATCTATTCAAGATGTCACGTTTCTACTAATAAAATGGTTAAATCAATTAAAAACAGAGTCGACATCCAAACTTGTAAAACTTTCTTCTCAGACCAAACCGTGGTTCAAATCTCATCTAAATCCATACTTTAAAAGGAAACAAAAATGCCACAGGCAGTGGAAGAAGTACGGCACTTCATCAACATACATAAAGTATAAAAAGAGCAGAGCATTGTTCCAGCTCAAAAAAATTCAGGCGTACAAAAATTATTTAACGTTCAGGCTCAAGCATAATAAAAGAGCACTTCCTTCAAAAACAAGAGCTACTTCGCAGCATGACCAGACTTTAGAATGGATAAAATTCAATATGGGAACATGCAATTTTAACATCTGCAATGAAGATATGCAACACATATTTAAAGGATTCAGTTCTTATAAACACGCGAATAGCGTGCAACATGAAATGCTTCCTAGTCAAGCCCTGCTAATCAACCATTTTGTAAACAAGAAAACAGTTCAGAAAATCATTAACCAATTACGAATTGATAGTAGTGAAGGCCCTAACGGCATCCCTGGTTTTATTATTAAAATGTCCAGTGCATTCATCATTGATTCTTTAGTTCATATTATTTCCAGTTGCATCTCCCAACCATTCCTTCCAAGACTATGGAAGACTTTTAGAATTACCCTGATTCCAAAACAAGCTAGTAGTAATAACAATATAAGCTATCGTCCAATTGCTGTATCGTCAATAATCGCTAAAATTATTGATTAGATCATGCTGCCATATCTTCAGGATGCGATCTTCGCTAATACACCTGTCAACATTTTGGTCCTACAGGGCGCTCCACAACAACAAGCCTAGCTGACAACATTGTGCGCATCCAAACTGCGTTTCAGGATAAAGCACAATGCGATGTCCTTTACTTAGACATCAAAGGTGCTTTCGACAACATTGATCATAAGAAAGCCATTGAAATACTGAAATATCATTTCCTCATTGACACAATGGTTATATCCTAACTACAGTACAGCCTAAATCATAGAAATCTCATCTTCCCCACTAATACTGATAATATTCTCGTCACAACCACAACAGGCATTCCTCAAGGAGGTGTTCTCTCCAGTATTATATTTTCAGCATCTCTACAACCACTTCTACAAGAAATCCAAATCTGCTGGCTTATGGCGATGATTTAAAGTTGTTTATTATTTCCAAATCCTGTGATGGCATTTCCAAGGTTAGCCATGATGCAAATTTACAGATGCGCTGAATCATCAAGTATCTGAAGAATCTCAATCTGACTATAAATACAAACAAATCTGCTCAAATAACTTATTCCTTACAGAAGCAATCAAACCACATAGAAATTAATATTGCAAATGTTTCAATTCCAAACGTACATGCTCACAAAGACCTAGGAACAAATGTGAGTTGTTTTTGACAAAAATCTTTCATTTAATTCTCACTATGTATAGGTTGATAAAAAAAAATTCAAAAATCAAAATGGCTGATCAAGCAAGAAACAGCGGCGATTCAAGGTAGAAAAACAGTCATAAACCATGTTCAGAGATGCATTTTTCCCATTCTGTCTTACGCCTCCTCAAGGCGTAAGACAGAATGGTTTGGCGCTCCTCAAGTTACCGTAAAAAATTCCTTGCCCTAGAGTATTGGGTTCTTAGATGGCTGAACAATAAACTTCGTTTTCCCCGTACAATATCCAGGAAACAGCTTTATAAAAACTTAAAAACAAAGCCACTGATACAGATGATCAACGAGTCTGGAGTCATGCCTCTTGCAAAGTTAATTATTTCTGCAACCAATTCACCAAAACTAGCCAATATAATATCTTCCACCAACAGAGAAAACTCAAGAAACCAACAATAATTCAAATCAAAACTCTCCAGACTAAAACAAATGGACAGGATGTTCCCCAATGCATCCCTTCACCTCATAAATTATCACAACATTGATTGTAAGAGGTTGCTCAACTTTGAACTGCCTGCAACCCAGTAACGGATGTAGATCCGAGAGCCAAATGTGATGTTCTGCAATATATATATTTTTATCAACATAATTCATATTCGTTGTTAATGTATATATAGAATATTCTATGTATTTTTTTATATATATATTTGTCTCCTTTGTACTGAATTTATGCCCCTATCACAGTGCTGTGATGGGCTTGCTGTAGTTGCAATAAATGAATATTTATTTATGTTGCAGGAACCCTACGTCCACTCTGGGAACGTCATGGGATATCTCACTTCATATAAAATCTTTCACTGCACTGAAGACCATCCATGGGCAGCTGTTGTTGTAAGGAGTCCAAAAATAACGGTGACTAAAATCGCGCCATTATGTACCTCCAGCAGCGCCTGTGCACAGATTATGACATCTCTCGGGTCCCTCCCTATATCTTTTCTCACTATATTCTCACCTGGGCGAGGATATTACTACTGCAATCTCCGTCATCCAGGAAGCACTCCATCTCCTCCCAGGTGGGCGGTTATTGATAGGCATGGATGCTAACTGTCGCTCAGCACTCTGGCACAACCTAACTCCAGACAGAACACCAACCAGAAATGGTACAAGACTCAAGTCTCGTACCATTTCTTGTTGGTGGTCTGTCTGGAGATTACATAATTTCGTCTGGTCTGCGGATCCTAAATCGTCCAGGTCACCTCTCCACTTTCAGCAGTTCCCTCTGGGAGAGCACAATTGATATCATCATAGCAACACCTGACATTGAAAGTAAACTGATCAACTGGGCTGTTCAAGGGTCATGGACAACGTCAGACCACAGAGCGATCACCTTCTCTCTTGTTCGTTCTGTGGAACGTGCACCACCAATTCCAGAGACATAGTGAGATACAACACTAAAAAAGCAGATTGGGGCTGATTCAAAGAGGAATTGGTCAAGTTTCTCCCAGAAGACATTTCACTACCTATTACACTCACACCTGAAGAAAGCGTTACCAAGGTAACAATTGCCATCAGGAGTGCCTGTGATGCTTCCATCCCGCGTGGAAGACAATACAGGTACGCGGTCCCCTGGTGGAATACAAATTTACGAGATCTGAGAATAAGAGTCCACCTAGCCAGGAAGACATTTCAACGAGCACGTGTGCACCTTTCCCCCAGAGAAGTAGCTGCGGCACGGGAAGCTTACCGTGTGATAACAAATGCATATTCCAAAGAAATACGCAGATGTAAGAAGGAGTCATGGCAAACTCTAGTTTCCACAGTGGGAAATGGTGATCCATGGGGCATTGTGTTTCAGATCATTACAAACAGGCTACCCAGAGGTAAAGTTTTGGAAACCACACTCAGGCCGGATGGAACTTCGACATACTCTTGGTCTGATTCTCTCAACAACATACTGGACACTATCTACCCAACATGTGACTTGGCACCGACACTGGAGCAACAAGAAATCATTGACAGGAAAAGGGCATACATATCAGATACTAGTGACCCGCTCTTCACATCCCTGGAAAAGAATTTGGCCCTGGCCAAAACTAAGCAGGGTAAAACCCGAGGCTTGGACTTGCTGGAAATCGACGTAGTAAAAAAGTTTGCATAACACTGTCCTATAACTCTCTTAAGTTTATTTAATAGATGCCTTGCTGAAGGAACATTTCCTGACTTCTGGAAAATTTCAACACTCAAGTTACTCCTAAAACACCGAAAAAACCACCTCAAGTACCGACTTCTTACAGACCAATAGCCCTGCTTTCGGTTTTGACCAAACTCCAAGAACGTCTTTTGCTCTCCCGTCTCACCGACTACTGCACAGAGCAACAATTACCATCTCCGCATCAATTTGGTTTTAAAACAGGCTGCAGTACAGAGGAAGCGATCCACAGATTAATCTCTCTAGCTACCCAGACTGAATCTAAATACTCTCTAGCCATAACGGTGGACTTTCCGGGGGGCCTTCGATCGACTATGGTGGCCCATCATACTTCAAAGACTTCGGTAGCACTTTGCTTATTGGAGGCTTGAAGTGGTGAAACCCATGTTTAGTCTCTAGAGCAAAGTTTCTGGCATCCCCCTCCCCCTATATTTTTCCTTCAACCCATGCATGGTACTAAGTACTATAGGTTTTGATACCTTTCGTGTTTGGGGTTTTCATAAAAAAAATATACAACAGTATAAGTCCTACCTCAGCAATAGAACAGTGCAGGTAACCAAAAAAATACCAAACAATCACCAGGAATATACTGCGAGGCTGTCCTCAGGGCTCTGTTCTTGGGCCATTTCTTTGGTCCATTCTTAGACGAGTCTTAGACTCGTCTCAGTCTTGGACGAGTTCCTGGGGATAGATCTCGGCGAGGTCAAGCCCCTGGCCTTTGCTGATGATCTCGTACTAGTTGTTCATTCTGGTACAAGAGCCACATTGAAAGTTCAAGCGAACTTTGCACTGGGGGAAAACTCCAAGACTGGGCTGCCATGCACGAATTAACAATCTCCAGTGAAAAAACAAAGTCAATCCTTCTAAAAGGAAAGCTCCAAATCCGACGGCCACCAGTGATGAAAATTAACAACACCCCGATCCGTCTCTACACAGAAATCAAGTATCTGGGCCTGTATCTAGACGCCAACTTATCCTTCCATCCCCACTTAAAATACCTGTCAGCTAAAATCCGAAACTATACTGCAATGATAAGGCGGAATAGTAGAGCGGATTGGGGCCTAAAGAATAAAGCTCTATCATTAATATATAAGGCAGTATATGTCCCGATTGCGTGTATGGAACCTCCATCTGGTGTGAAAAGGCAATCCTGGAAAGGAACAAGCACAAGCTTGATTCCATTCAAAGATTTATGTTACTATCGGTTACCAGGGCGTGCTGTACTGTCAGCACCCCTTCATTACAAGTCATTGCAGGTTACTTACCTCTCTATCTGGAAGTTGTCAAGAGGGGTCTCTTTCAGCGCCTGAAGAAGGGAATCTCAACGCAATTCTTAAATCTGCAGTTGAACCATGCAAATGACCCTAAGAAGGAAAGAAGAAAAATTGCAGACCACCTACAAAACCTCTGGCAAGAATCATGGGGCACAACGCAGAAAGGAGTAATCACCAAAAGGTTTATTCCCTCAATAAGTCGGACTTCCCCAAAGCCTCCTCCCTGGTACTCGCCTGGATTGCAAGTCACCTTCCTGCTTACAGACCATGGACCGTTCCAGAAAAAAATAACAGCCATGGGAAAAGAAAATAACCCATATTGCCACAGTGGTGAAAAAGAGTCCTGGGAACACGTTATGTACGAGTGTCTCATTTACGACAACTCCAGACTTCAATTCCTCACAGAGATTCAAGGAAACCCCCGCAATCAGGAGTCAACTTTACTTCAAGAAGAGGCCACATACATCGCCTTAACACGCTACGCCCAGGCTGTTTTCAATTCTAGAAGAGCAAGACTTGCGGAACTCAGGGCAGAACAGAATAATGTGTCACCCCTGCGATCCCCGACTGGGGTAGGATAATGCATTTCACCCTGGGTGCAGGATACACAAGAGCACCTGCTCCTGTGATTTTCAACTCTCTTCTCCATCCTCTACCTTAGAGTGCATTGCCTTCCCTTTTGGTCCACTCCAACTACTGTTCCCCACATTTTGACCTCTACTTCTTCTCTTACTCCCCCATATGCTCTCTTCAGAAAGGGAAAAAAAAAACCGCCTCAACTTTTTTTTTTATTCTCTCTTTTCATTTTTTCTACCCTCTCTTTTCATTTTTTTTCTCTCTTTTAATTTTTTATTATTATTTTTTTATTTTTTTATTTTATGGCCTCTGTCAGGAAGCTCAGGCAATCCTGGCAGAGGCAGCCAGAGTACAATGGGCAACCTGGCTCACCTTCCAGTGGTTGTGGCGGGCAACGTACGGTCCCGGTAATGACCCCGCGGCCAAGCAGCTAGACACAACAACACAACAACACAACAAAGCACAATACTACATTAACCAGACATTACACTTTTTTTCTGGCTGTGCAGTAGTTCTGCATTCATCACAGAGTACATATGGCGCAGATGTGGGAAACCACTGGTGGCGCCTGAACCTAAATACTATGCCACTTTGCCCCTCCCCTACCTCCCCCTTCTTCCTCTGGTGGGGCTTGCTCCACTGACACTCCTGGGATTGCCTTCTCTTTCGTTCCCATACTTCTATCTGTTCCCCCCAATCTTCAATCTCCCCCCCCACTCTACCTTTACCGACCGTGAATGCCAACTGCTAAACTTCAATGTGAAAAATTAACGTAACCTTCATTTAAAACTTATCTCGACCTTTTCTAAACCTCTAGCGTCTACCCCATTTTTTTTTGTAACATAGGCGCTAGCCACTGAAATCTCAGTAAATTTGGTGGCAGGGCCTGCCAGAGTAAATAATTGTAATACTCAAATACACATATAGTTATAGTTATTACCCAGTTTATTAACAAAACAAATTATAATAAAATATAATAAGATAAAACCAGTAGCTTTCGGGACGCGTGTCCCTTTGTCAACTGATAAGTTAATACAAATTTTTTGAATACAATACAACGAGCAAAGTGGCACGTTAATCATGCGTCATTGTTGTTGCACGGACGTGTGCTGCTTCTACGCCACTGTAATACTGGTGTACCTGGTCTGCCTCCACGGGGCTGAGTGTGGGCAACGTTGGGCCTCAGTAGGGGTCCAGCGGCTAAATGACCAGATGAACAACGGTACACGACAGTACACATACACTTTTAAATCTCTGGCCTCAACAGTTCTGTTTCACATGACAATGTATACAGTACTACGCAGAGAACCCCTGGTGTCGTTTGACACAAATACACTTTACACTTTACCGACGCGAAAATAGTAATGGACAAAGACTCGAGGAATTGCTTGCAAACTCAATTTTCACAGTTAAAAACCAATCATTTAACTAACCAACCTTCTGCAATACCCTCTCGGAAGCCACGATAGCTATCACTCTGACAACAAGGAATATAGAAGCTGATGTGACCGATTGCACAATGCAAAATGCCTGGAGCACATCGGATAACCGTACAATAACCTACCAAATTGGGAAATCGATGACAAGGACAACTATCGACAGCCAGCTCGCAAACAGATTCTCTATCGAAAAGTCAGAATGAGAACTCTTTAGAGCGCAACTTACCAGCAGGGTGCAAAACCTGTTGGAGGATCTGGCCGGACGGGGAGAGGGCAACAGGATGAAAGACCCGGATATGTTGCAGGAGGTTTCACCAATATCATAAGCAGAGCAGCGGAAACAGCAATAAAGAGAAAAACTCCCTCAATCGTAGCTATGACCTGGTGGACTACAAAGATTGTGAAAACAGGTCCAGGCAAATAGGAAGGATTTCCAAAGAGCAAGGAGAACATGGGGACAGGAAGAAATAGCAATACTACGACAGCAATACAAAGAAGCACACAAACTTATACAGAAAAAATAAAAAAAGGAACAAGCGAGCCTCATGGGAAAACTTGATATCAAGGACAGGGAATGAGAACACCTGGCGCGTTGTATATAAAATTCCCACAAACAAGCTGCCCAGGGTGGGAGTTGCCACAGCAACGAGGATGCCCAATGGAAACAGTACTAAAACTTGGGAGGAATCGATAGCCAATATCCTGAGCGCTATCACCGAAGAGCCGCAAGATACCCTCAGTGACCAACAACAAGCAATCTGTCAGGCAAATCAAGCATATAAGACCCAAGAAATAGAGCCACCCTTCACAGTTGAGGATATCCAGGATGGGCCTTAAAAATTCGTAACTGGAAATGCCCCAGTCTGGACCTCATAAAACCAGAGATGGCTAAAAAATCTGTGGAATATATACCAGACTTGATGCTTCAAATCTTCAACCGATGCCTGGAAACAAGGAACTTTCCGAAAAAAAGGAGGATGGCACAACTGAAACTCATCCTGAAGAACCCGACAAAGCCCCGGACCAACCTACTTCACATCGCCCCATAGCCCTACTTTCTACCCTAAGTAAACTCTATGAAAGGATACTCCACAAAAGAATCATGAACCACTATAAAACCGCCAACCTAGTTCATCCAAGCAATATGGATTCAAACCGGGCTCCTCGACCATAGAGGCAGTCCAGAACCTCATAAGAGTCCGAAAGTAGCCTGCCATCGCAGTTCACCTGTCACCGAACGGTCTAAGAGTGGTAGGCACTCTGTAGAGTCTGAGAAGAAGAAAATCCCTACACAATTTCATATTAATGAAGCATCAGTAACAAACCCCTCCACCCAACCAGGAATTTCCAACGAACAGGCTCTCGCGCAGAATGACATCGATGCGGATAAAGAGTCATATTAAAGAATGGCTATTGGCGAGCCTCAGTTTTCTCTCTACAGAACAAGGAACGGGAACGGAGCCAGCTAATCAGCCATGCCACCTCGAAACTCCTGATTTTAGGGCACAGCTGCAAACTCTCGCATTAATCAAATCAACCATTCATTCCACACAAGAAATTACCTACCAGGATTCTCCTCCTCCTCACAATTTTAACATATCTCCTCAAGTCTTGAAGATATGGTGAAACCGATGAAAAAGAATCTGGCAAAACCTCTGAGCGATAATTATCAACTCAAAATTCAAAAAGCAGAAATTAGAGATGAGCTACTTCTGCTCAGAAAACAAATTAAGGATCACACATTTCTGGTCACGGACCTAGTTAACCTAACAGCGCTCTCTAAACTGGGTGATGCCTCGGTCATTACTAACATCCTATCGTCACAGGAACATTTTAAGTTTTACAAATACAAAGCTGATGCTGAGAAGTTCGCACAGGTTTACATAGGTTCGCACATAACAGACAACATGACAACAGAGAAGGTCCAACGAACCCCACCAACTAACCAACCTATAGAGAACCAGCAAAATTGCAGTGACCAGATGCCACCCAAACGGGCACATCGGTCTCTCCCCCTCCCGCAACACGCATTCACAAGAAGACCAATTTCCCAGCTCCCCTTTAACTATCCGGACAGGCCACCGGCTGTTACTGCATAGAACCTAACTCAGCCCTCTCCTCCCCTGCCAAGCGAACATTACATAAACTCCGGATTGACGCTAAGGGACCCACCAGATCTTATGCACAACTCGTTCAGACAGCAGTTGCTAGCACAAATGTGGACAAGTCTACCAGATACACCATGTCAAATCCAGACGGCACGGATACCCTTAATGGAATCACTAAGCGCACTCAACCGACGGAAACTTACATGGAAACTCTCCGGCTCAGGCAAGTTTGCGAAACTTATAACATCACAGAAGTGACTTCCTATGCCAAGCTGTTCATCACTAGGTTGGCACCTACTATCCAGGCCGCTGCTATCAAAAGCTTCCTGGACATAGAGCTTAGCGTAAAGGTTAGAGCCATCAAAACAAAATACCCGTCATATTCCTTCTTTGTTCTGTCTTGCCCTAGGGCACATCTACACGAGGTACTCAACCCAGCAGTATAGCCGATAGGTGCCTTAATTAAACCAATCATCGAAACAAAAAAAGATACCAAACACAAGGCCCTTAGTGTATAGCAATCAATTGAAAAGAGGCGAATGGATGTAACCCAAACCGCTCTAACATTTTTTCTACAAAATGTTAGGAGCCTTGCCAAAGCTACATACCTTGCACGCCGGCCCTGCTCCTCCACGAAGATATTGATTTCATTTGCATCTCGAAAACATGGGTTGATGAGAGAAAACAACTTGGATTGCTCCTCTCGTCCACTCAATATCAATATATTGCAAACTCTAAGAAGGATAAGAGAGGAGGTGGTGTTGCCATCTTCTACAAGACCTCTTTCAGGCATATACATGTCTACAGCAGTAAAACATCAAACTATGAAGCAATAACTGCAATTTTCACCAAAAATTAAAAATGATCCAAATCTGCCTTGTATATCTCTCACCAGGACACACACCAATAATCAGAGAGCATCTTGTCTCATGGATGTCTGCTCATCTACGCCACAAAATCCAAACAACCATTTTAGGAGATTTCAACATGCTTCTGCCAAGGTATAAGGATGAAAGGCAAGACATGGAAGATATCATGCGGACCTGGAGGCTCATCCCATTGAATACACCACCGACCAGGAAATCAAGTCCTTGACAGCGTCTACCACAATTTGGAACAAATACAAATCATTCCTTATAACTCCAAATTCGTGTCGAACCACCTACCAATACTGTTTGAAATCGCACAGGTACCTGCAACATCAGTAGCTAGGACCAAATTCGCCGACGCGGTGCATACAGTAACCACGTTTTCAAATAACTTGGTCAGGCCTAATATTATCCTCACTGAAATTAAAGCATTTAATTGGAGTAATCTCTGCTTCAAACCCGTGGAAGAAGCAATTAATGTCATTTCTAATAAATTGAGACACATTTCTCTCATTGGTGCGTCGAAGACAATTAAAATCTCAAACACAAAGTGGTGGTTCAACTCCGAAACGAAACAGGCTTTTAATATAAAGCAAAAGGCCTACAGAACCTGGAAAAAGTCTGGCTCGATAGTAGATCACATAGCTTACAAGAAACAAAGAGCGAATTTCCTGCATGTTCGGAAGAAAGCATATCCAGAGAAAACTTAGGCATTCCAAACGTATCGTTGCCACACGTGGTCGTCAGGTGGAAATGGGTGAAGAAACGATAAAACTGTGGACATAGTTACCTTCCACTCTGACCAAGAAAAACTTCCGCCCCTTTCTTTAGCAGCCATCACAGATAAGGCCAGGACCAAGCTTGCGATTGTTAAGATCTCAAGGGAAATGATTATGAAAGCAATAAACAGCCTTTACAATAAATGTACGGTTGGTCCCAACGGATTTCCCCTCTTTATTCTCAAAATATGCAGCTTCTATGTGATTGACCTGTTATATCACCTCTTCAACCGTATCCTCGAGATAGGTATAACACCGACAATATGGAATGTCTACCATGCTTTACCAGTCCCAAAAACTAACAAATCAAAAGATAACAGAGACGACAGAGCAATCTCTATTTCCTGTGGACTACTAAAAGTGTTTGAAAAAATGATACGGTCCACCTTAATCGATCACTGCTTCAATGGGCGTCCACAGCTTCTTCATACTGTTATTCCTAGGAGGTCTACGCTTTCAAATGACCAGCTGGGCAATCCAAAAAAGCCCTTAACTCTAAGAAACAACTTAAAATCTTATTCCTAGACATACAATCAGCTTGTGACACACTCAGCACAACAGAGCTAATTAAAATTTTGAAGCATGCATTATTTCAGTCTTCAATCTTCTTGCTATACTCCATTAACTTCTCATCAACAGGCAAATCTTTATTAAATATGATCATAGATTGGAGAGGACCTCCACGACCGCGGCATCCCACAAGGGTGAGTTCTTTCATCATGGTTTTTTGCCACAGCACTAGAGCCCTTCCTTGCGAAGCACACAAACTTAATTTCATACGCTGATGCGCTTAAGATGCTGGCCACACCCGTTGATCCAGCAAAAGCTGAGGCAGTCGCCTACGAAAATCAGATAGTACTGTTCGAACTGCAGGATTATCTTGAACGTCTGGGACTTAAACTGAATCCTGAGAAAGCAGACCAGATGACTCACAAAAAGGAGAACTATAAATTAAATTATGCTCAAAATAAATGGGACCGCCATTAAAAAATGCTCACTCCTACACGGATTTGGGGTTGAAGTGGGATCATCGTCTTACTTTCAAAGACCAACTTAGGATGGCCAGGCTAAAAACGCTAGCGGCGTACTGGGCAATGCGGCAGAAATTGGTCGGTCCTAGGCCTCGAGAAGTCGTTTTGGAACACGTCCGAAGAAATTTAATTTAATACCCGTACCGCTCTGCGTTTTGATAATCTGTTCAGGAGCTTCCTCTACTCAACTAAAGAGATTTTTGGGGGTTGAATATTGGCTGCTGAGATGGCTAAACAGGGAGATGGGCTACCCTGGACCTAAATAGCAACCGAAAATCAGAGCAGGAAAGAATCGTGGCTCACCTTTTGGAGATGTGGAAACACAGACGGGAAACTTCCACCAAAGGACAATTAACACGCCGATTCATACCGATAGTTGCAAAGATATACCCAAAAGCACCATCGTGGTTCTACCCAGGGTTAAATACAACCTTCTTAATGACGGGCCATGGCCCATTTAAGGAAAAAACTCAATGCAGGATAACAAAAGAGTCCACTTGCACCTGTAGGGAACTGTAAACTTGGCAGCATAACATGTATGACTGCAAAAACTATGAACACAGATGCAGACTTATAACCGAGATCAAATACCTGTCAAAAAACCAAGAGTACCATCTCCTGGATTCAGCAGATGAATATAAAGCCCTCAGCCGCTTCGCACTAGACGACTTCAACAGAAGACGAACAGAAATTGCAATCCACAATGCCTAAATAGGTGCCATGCAGTGCAGCAAATAAAATAGAAATAAAGCGAGAGCACAGAGGAAATGATGGAAAGCAATACCAAGGAGACAATGCTTAAGGAATAGACACCAAAAAAACATAACATGCGCAAAGAACTTGGAGTAACAACAGAACAGAAACGCCGAAATGTGTCCGACAGAAAAGGAACGTAAAACCCAACATCAAATGGAAACTACCCCCCTCCTAGGAAGATTTCTCGCTGGGCACGGCCCCTATCACCATAGTCAGGATAAGACTCCCATATGAGTGAACACCGGATTGGACTTAGCAGAAATCATTGCTTATTGCCTTTTGGCAAACTGGGTGGGATACCCTTTCCCAGCCCACTCTTTCTCCTTTTCTCCAGCGGGGGAGGCGACGGTTCCCAATCTCCTTCCCTCCCCACCACCCCTCTTCTTCTCTTCTCCTGGCGGGGACTTAGGCATGCCCCACAGAGCATAAAAAAAAAAAAAAAAAAAAAAAAAACAGTCGGACTCGACAAACTCGGATCCAACAAATGGACCCAGGATCCAATAACTAATGACCATGACTTCAGATAGAGACATAAGTACAGACTGGACTAAATACCCACAACTACGGACCTGACTAAGGCACCTGTCCTGCTGCCAAGTGACAACCACAGACAGGAACCTACACACGGATGGGACAACAAGGACCTGACTCAAGCAGACATGCAGCCGCCAGGCCATATGGCGACCTGTGCCGGCTCCCTTGCCGGGCACACTTTCCTCCCTTCCCTGGCAGAGGGGGAGGCGAGAGCCTTCTTGTTGCCTCCCCCCCTGCCATCCCACATCTTTCTCTCTGGTGGAGCATGGGCATGCCCCACTGGCACATGCTGGGGTCGTCTACTCTATTGATCCCAGTCTTTCCTAGCTATTCCCCCCCTAGCCTTCAGTCTCCTCCCCTCTCTATCTCTATGCCAGCGCAAGACCCACACCAAAATTCTAGCTTCTCTAAATTATTTCGCCCTCTCCTCGGCCATTAAATTTTCAAATGCAACCCCTTCAAACCGGGAAACATGTATGTGATCAACATACAATGTGCGAAATTTTTTTTTTTTTTTTTTTTTACTTTAAGGTCCTAGCCACTGAAATCTCAGGAAATTAGGTGGCAGGACCTGCCAGAGTATATTAATTATAATACTCGTGTACCTGGTCTGCCTCCACGGGGCGAAAGTGGGGCAACGTTGGGCCTCAGTAGGGGTCCAGCGGCTAAATGACCAGATGAACAACGGTACACGACACTACATATGAACAATATCCATACACTTTTAAATCTCTGGCATTTCCAGCAAACTGGCACACCCATCACAATGTAAACAACGCGGAGATGGGGGAAACCCCTGGTGCCGTATGACCCTAAATACACTTTACACTTTACAGAGCAAATACTACTGACGCGCCCACGCGAGACGGTCACATTGCCTTGTGCGCCTGCTTAATGTATTTTGTTTCAATCCTATTTTTCTATCCAAGTCAAGCATTTGAAATCCAGTGATTCCCAAGTGTCCTGAATATCTAAATCTAAAAACAATCACTATGGAATGATTGTTTTTAGATTTAGATGCGAACTATACTTACCACCTGTGTAGGAATAACCCCGCTAACCAGAACACTCTCAAATTGGAAGCCATTATTACCAAGTTATATTCACACACCAACTATGTCTAACTTTGTGGAACAATGACCAGGTAAATTTTTATTAGCAATTTTGAATATTGAATTTCAAGCCAGCTATTTCATTGTTTAAATCAGGCCACGGAATGCTTCGCAGTACAAGGTCACACTAACAAATGTATTGTGATCACAACCCCACCTAAAAGAGATCAAAGCACATCTGGATAGCTTCCCATATCTCACTACTGAGGGGAGAGAGTTACCACTGCGACACGTTGAATGAACGGGAGTAAGGACTGCTAATTACCGCAGACCGGCAAGCTGCTTTAACTGAAGTTTTCTGGCATCTGACTTATTTCCCCCAAACCATGTGTAACTTTTGAACGCGTTAAAATATTCCAGTCTGTCATTGCAGAAACAACTGTCCTTTTTAAGTTTTCTACTGACTGTCATGTGCTAACTCTCATACTGACGCATATCTTGGCTTCTAAACATTGGCAGAGATAATTGAACTACCACTTTACCCCTTGCGAACTATACTTACCGCCTGTGTAGGAATAACCCCGCTAACCAGAACACTCTCAAATTGGAAGCCATAATTACCAAGTTATATTCACACACCAACTATGTCTGACTTTGAGGAACAATTCGTTGAGGGTAAGATTTCTGTAGCCCTCACGCGAACCCGAAATGAGCCGCATTCCAAGGAAGGCCAGGAAGATGCTGAAGGACAGCGACCCGTACCAGCTGATAAAAAAGCGTCCAAGGAAACTGACTACCAAAGAGGAACAAAAAAACAAACTCAGGAATGGGCCAAAATGAAGAGATAATTACAACTACCCACTACCAAACGGAACCATCACGGACCAGCTACTGTCATTGTGCCTAGACCTGGAAAATTTCATGCTCTACAAGGATAATCGAATCATACTGCAGTTAGAGGAGAAATTATCAGTGTGTGATCGACAATGGAGCATGTGCTATCAAATTTGAACGTGGAACACGAGAGAACAAAAACGAAACTTGACGCCTTTCTAGATAAAAGGGTGAATCAAAATACTGCAGCACCCTAACTGGAAAAACCAATCTTAACCTGGATAGGATCAATTGGCGTATGGACCACCTCATTCTTCAGTGGCAACTTGCACACGGCTCTCTTGCTGTCTTATTTATCGTCCTTCCCGGGTTCCCCTTTCAACTGATGGCGCTTATTGCTCCATTGATAACCTGGAGGATACCTTCGCCTACATCCTCCATATTTCTAGCTATACCCTCCTTTCTTGCGTACACTCTGTACTTCCCCGACTCTACCTTTTTTTTTTTTTTTTTTTTTTGTCTCCGTCCAGGAAGCTCTGGCGACCCAGGCGGAGACAAGCCAGAGAATAATGAGCAGACTGGCTACCTCCTAGTGGTGTGTGCGGGCAACGTGGAGTCCCACTAGGGGTCCTGCGGCCAAATGCCAGGACACACAACAGAACCTAACGCAATATGTCATATACAACACACAACACTTTTCTGGTATTTACAGTAGTACTGTATTCCTTCACAGCGAACATATGGCGCAGATGTGGGAAACCACAGGTGGCACCTGACCCTAATACTATGCACACTATGCTATATGCACCCCCTACATACGCCCAAGCGCTGAGAACGATTCCACCTGATACAACTACAGCGAGACCACGGATAGACGTGGAGTACAGAACGGGCAACAACTTGAAGACTACTTAGCAAATAGTCCGTACACAGTCCTCAACCGGCCAAACAATCTGGCAACGTTCTCTAGTTCGATGGGGTAGGCCACAATCGATGTCTCTCTGGCTACCAGATCCCTCGCTGGCCACCTAACATCGTGGACCGTCCAAGAAAGCTGGACCACGTCGGACCACAGGGCCATCACGTTTGAGCTCCAGCGCTCCCTTAGTCGACACCAAGCAGTGAGGCAGGCACAGCCAAGATATGCCATAGAGAAGGCGGATTGGCCACTCTTCCAAGCCACACTGACCACAGCAGCCCAATCGTTGAACATCATTGGACTCAGCCCAGATCAGCACCAGATGACGGTCGCTGGTCTCATCACTGAAGCTGCCAACACCTCTATCAAAAAGAAAAACCCAATCCCGGGGGCTGTACCCTGGTGGTCTCCAGAGCTACAGAGGCTTAGGCAGGAGGTGCACAGGAGAAGGAAACTCTTCCAGCGGGCAAGGCGCTCCCAGCCGGCAGCGGAAGTGGAGGCACTGAGACAGAACTTCCGAGATACAAGGAACCTATACACGGCAACCATTCGCCATCGTAAGATGCGCAGTTGGGAACACCTTGTTTCTACCACTGGGAATGATAACCCCTGGGGTGTGGTATACAGAGTAACCACAAACAAACTCCCCAGGGGTGAGACCATACCAGCGACGAGGACACGGCAGGGTACTTATACCCGGACCTGGCAGGAAACAATTATTAACATCATGGATACCATGTTTCAAGACCATCTTGCCCCCTCTACCCCAGAGCAGATAACCCTCTGTGCAGACAATGAAACCTACTACACGACTGCAACAGAAGAACCTTTCACCAAACTTGAACTGGAAACAGCTGCCATGAGGATTAGAAACAAGAAGTCTCCTGGTTCTGATCTTTTGGAGCCAGAGATTGTCAAGAAAGCCGTCAAAACCATTCCAGAGGTGCTTCTTAATCTATACAACCACTGCCTCAAAGAAGGCTTGTTCCCCCAGGCCTGGAAAACTGCAAACTTGTGCCTCATTCCCAAAAGTCCCAACAAACAACTGGACCTTCCGGGGTCATACAGACCCATAGCACTGTTATCAGTCCTGAGCAAGCTCTTTGAGCACTTATTAAGAAACAGAATAGGGATCCACTACACTGCAGCCGGCTTGCAGTCACCCCAACAATATGGATTTAGGAAGGGATGCTCAACCTTGGATGTCCTGGAAAATATTACAAATGCTGCAACTACCTCAGATCAGAAATACTTTCTGGTCATAGCAATAGACTTTGCTGGGGCGTTTGACACTTTATGGTGGCCAAGCGTCCTGGCCCGACTCCGGAAAGCCAACCTACCATCAAATCTGTATCAAGTCATCAAATCCTACCTGTCGAATAGGTTCGTGACAGTCAGAGCACCATATTGTTCAGTAACAAGAGAAGTATTCAGAGGATGCCCACAGGGCTCAATCCTGGGCCCACTCCTATGGAACTTGGTTCTAGATGGCTTTTTGAACCTGGAACTCGGTGACGTCGTTCCCCTAGCCTATGCGGATGTTGTGGTTCTGATGCTGCCTGGGGGATCTAGGGCGCAACTGGAGAACACCGCCAACAGAGCAATAGAAACTCTAGAGGACTGGGCTAACAACAATAACTTGAAGATCTCATCCTCGAAGACAAGATCTATATTATTAAAAGGAGCCCTAGACACCAGACGACCCCCTCAAATCAAGCTTACCACCGAATTAAAGCACCTTGGAGTCGTACTAGACAAAAACCTGAGCTTTACACCACATATAGTGCACTTACGGAAGAAAATCAGAGGATACGACGCACTTTTTGCGCGAATCACACGCAAGGAATGGGGTTTGAGGCGGAAAACCCTCAGCCTCTACTATAAAGCTATTTTCCTGCCAGCGATTACATATGCTTCTGGAATATGGTATCGCAAGGCTACCACTGCAGTGAACCGGAAAAAATTGGAGACTACACAGCGACACATACTCTTAACCATCTCGAGAGCATGTAACACTGTAAGTACCCACGCACTCCAGGCTCTAACGGGATCCCTCCCTCTGGACCTGGAGATTGTTAAGCATGGGCTACTCTATCAACTGACCAAAGGCAGAACGGCAACATGCCTCGACTACACCATAGATCTGTCAAATGATCCCAAAGTAGAAAGGAGCCGTCTCTCCGCTTACCTCCAACAAACTTGGCAGGCCCGCTGGGAGACCTCCAGCAAAGGAGCAATAACTAGAAAATTTCTACCCAACATACGGCTGGTATGTTGGGTAGAAATTTTCCGTAATCAAGAAGACCTCGCCATAACTGAAGTTGACACATACAAGGCATTCGCGCAGCTGGCCCAGGACCTCTTCACAAGGAGAAGGACGCTCCCACAGCCTCAACCACTGCAGTAAACAACCATGCCGTGCAGGCCAGCAGAATGTCTACACAACCACGGAAACCTTCCCAGATACTACCATGCAAGGGCTCAGAGAAATGATTGCAGCACATTGCTGCCACCTAGCCATATGGCGATCTGGGCTGGCAACCTTGACAAGCCTACTTTCACTCCTATTCCTTGGCAGGGGGGGGGGAGTTGACTCGCTATCTTCTCCTCCTCCTGCCATCCCCCTTTCCCTCTGGTGGGGCATGGGCATGCCCCACTGACTGCAGGGGCCATCTACCCAATCGGCCCCTTACTTCTCTTTCTTCCCCCCAGCCTTCAGTCTCCCTACCCTTCTCTTTGACTATACACCGCGAAAGCCCCACGCATCCAAATTTAAATTAGCACCAAAATTATTGCCCGCCCCATTAGGCCTCTAGAACTTGTTATTTTAGCGTACAATCCCATGGTAATTTCGGGGAACAAACCCCACATACTAACTTAATAGCGAATTTGCAATTATACCACCGCGATTATCTATCTTTTTTTTTTTTTTTTTTTTTTCTATAGGACCCAGCCGCTGAAATCCCAGGAAATTAGGCGGCGGGACCTGCCAGAGTATAATAAATTTCAAGGTACACCTGGCCAGCCTCCTCGTTGGCATAGTACGGACAACGTCGGGTCTCATCAGGGGCTCGACGGCCAATAGGCCAGAAGAACAATGGTCACAACATACTACACAACACATGATCCACACACTTTTAAATCTCTGGTCTTGACAGAGTACTGTCCCTCGATACAGCGAACACTCGCGGAGATGGGAGAAATTCCTGGTGCCGTTTGACCCTCAACATACTTTGTACTTTGTACAACTACCGTACCTCTCTGGGATGCTTTCCACAAGCTTGGAGGACTGCCAAATTGCGCTTAATCCTGAAAAGTCCAAACAAGCAACAGGACCTTCCGGAGTCATACCGACCAATAGCCCTTCTCTCTGTACTAAGTAAACTTTTTGAACACCTCCTCAAAGTTAGAATCGAAACTTGCTACATGGCTGCAGGCCTACAATCACAGAATTAATTTGGCTTTAGGAGGGGCTGCTCCACTCTGGATGCCTTGGAAAACATTACCAGAGCTGCTGAAACAACAAACAATAAATATCTACTTGTAATCGCAATAGATTTTGCCGGGGCATTTGACACCTGTGGGCACATGTGGTGGCCAAGCGTCCTCGGCAGGCTCCGAAAGTCCAACATCCCGGCCAACCTATACCAATGCGTCAAAACATATTTTAACAACAGAATGGTTGTTGTAGAAACTCCATATCATTCTATTTCCAGACAGATCTTCAGAGGCTGCCCACAGGGCTCAATCTTGGGCCCGCTCTTCTGGAACATGGTTCTCGACGGTTTTCTAAATCTAGACCTAGGTCGTGTGGCAACTCAGGCATACGCGGACGACCTGACCCTGGTACTGCGAGAGGACAGCAGAGCCAGGCTAGAAACTTCTGCTACTCGCGCCATTGACACCCTACAGAAGTGAACCAACGAAAACAGTCTCCGCATATCCTCAACCAAGACCAGCTCAATACTGTTAAAAGGTAACCTGGACATCAGGAGACCACCACAAATCCGCATCCAAGGAACTACAATTAAGCTGACAAAGGAACTAAACCACCTCGGGGTTGTTCTAGATAATAACCTCTCATTCACCGCTCATCCTACATACCTACATGACCTACATACAGAAAAAGATCAGAAGATACTCTGCTCTGTTCATGAGTGGCTCCCGCAAGGATTGGGGCCTGCGGAGGAGAACCCTCAAGCTATTCTATAAAGCCGTATTCCTGCCTGCCATAACGTATGCCGCTGGCGTGTGGTACCGGAAGGCTATCACGGCCGTCAACAGAAGAAAACTGGACACCACGCAACGGTATATATTACTTATAAGGTGTAAGGTGTAAGGTGTATTGTTGTCATGCGGCCCCAGGGGTTTCCCCCATCTCCGCGTTACTTTCTTTGTGGGTGTACCAGTTTCCTGGGAATGCCAGAGGTTTAAAAGTGTGTGGGTATTGTACCTGTGTAATGTCGTGTACCGTTGTTCATCTGGTCATTTAGCCGCTGGACCCCTGCTGGAGCCCAGCGTTGCCCCACCTTCGCCCCGTGGAGGCAGACCAGGAAACACCAATAGACTAAGATTTACTCTGGCAGGTCCTGCCGCTTAATTTCCTGAGATTTCGGCGGCTAGGACCTAAAAAAAAAAAAAAAAAAAAAATCTTATGTACACATACACATATATGCACATATACACAACAGTGATACATAATATATACGCATCCATGCAATCGTAATTACTTTGGATGTTTGCATACAGCACGTGTGCATGCATTCATATGGCAGGAGTACGGCATTGCGTAGGATAATTAGGCCGAGACTGGGCGAAGATTATTTTTTTTGCTAGAATAAATTTAGTGTGTAGGGCGCTCGCGTTGTGTATAGATAGAGTGGGGGAGGGGAGGAAGAAGGTTGGGGGAAAAGGCAGAAGTATGGGGGACACAGAAGAGATTCCCCCAGGTGGTCAGTGAGGCATGCCCATGCCTCACCAGAAGGAAAGGTGGGGTAGCAGGGGGCGAGGCGAATGGTCATCTCGTCCTCCTGCCAGGAAGGGATATTAAAGGAGAGCCAGGCTAGTGCTTGGCTCAGGCCGCCAGAACAGCTGCTATTCGTCCTTCATTCAGATTTTTTGTCTATCTTCATGGTTGCTTAGTAGTCCATTGTTCCATTGTTGGTGTTATGCACATTTTGGCTTCTAGCCATTATGTGGCTAATGTGCATTCAGGTCCCGTCTTCTTCTGTACAGGGCTTCAGCGAACTTTGAGAAGGCAATATATTCCTGTCTCCCATCCAGGAGGTGTTGTTCTCTATCTCTGGGCAAAAAAGTGATCCGAGTGATGAGTTGGCAGCGGAGGTCATCATAAAGCTGGCATTCATGCATGAGGTGGTGCCAGCTCTCCAGCTCTCCACAGCAGCAAGTAGGGTCATCTGTAATGCCCAGGGCTGTAAGTTTAGCCTTAAAGGCACCATGTCCTGTTAGCAGGAAGGTCGCGTGGAGTCCCGGCGTGAACCATGCTGGAGCCATTGGATAGAGTTTTCCAACGTTGGGGAAGAATCGTTTGGTGACTTCTCCCTTTGGGGAATTCTCCCATCTGGTTTGCCAGGTTTGCATGAGATGATTTGCAAGTCTCTTTTTCTCAGTCAAACGATTTGTGGTAGGATCTGCGTGGAAGCCGGCGAAGGTGCAGGCTCTTCCCTTGGAGAGTTCATATAATACTCCACATTTAGCTACTTCGAGGTCTAAAGGTAGGGTTCCCGCCAGCACCTGCAGCGCGTGGGTGCTAACTGTTCTGCAGGTCCGGGTTATAGCGAGCAGCATGGTTCTATGGACAGAGTCGAGGATTCTGCGATTTACAGCCATGGTGACTTTGGGGTACCAAGCTCCGGAAGCATAGGTAGCTATCGGCAGGAAGGCGGCTTTGTAAAACAGCTTGAGGGTCTTCTTTTTCAATCCCCAATCCCTTTTTGCGACTCTGGTAACAAGGGCTGTATAGCCCCGTATCTTCTTACGGATGTATTTCAAGTGTGCCTGGAAGCAGAGAGTGGGGTCCAGTATTACTCCCAGGTATCTAAGTTCCTTGGACAGTCGTAATGTGATACCATCAATCTTAATCTGTGGGGGTCTCCTGTAATCTAGGGAACCCTTGAGGAGAATGGAGTCCGTTTTGGTTGCTGAGATCCTAAGGAAGTGGATATTGGTCCATTCTTGTAGGATTTTAAGGGCATGATTTGCCTTTCTTTCCAGCTGGATTCTGCTGTTTCCCTCTATCATCAGGATGAGGTCGTCTGCAAAGGCTTGTGAAGACGCCTCTCCAATATCGATATTTAGGAATTCATCCAAAACGATGTTCCATAACGTAGGTCCTAAAACGGAGCCTTGTGAACAGCCTCTGTTGATTTTTCTGGTGAGTATTTTATATGGAGCATTCACCATGATGAGTCTACTGGAGAGGTAGCTTTGGATTACTCGATAGAGGTTTCCTGGCATCCCACTCCCCCGGAGCCGGGCCAGGATGCTCGGCCACCAAAGGGTGTCGAACGCCCCAGCAAAGTCGATAGAGATAGCCAGGAAATATTTGTTTTCTGTGGCAGCTGCACGTGCAAGGACGTTCTTCAGGGCATCTACAGTCGACGTTCCCGGTCTAAAGCCGTACTGGTTTGGGGACATTAGGTTTGCCTGTAGGTAGTGAGCCTGTATTCTGGTTAACAGGAGTCGTTCCAAGAGTTTACTGCAGACTGTTAGTAGGGCTATTGGTCTGTAGGAAGTTGGCTGGTCTGGTGGTTTTGTCGGGTTTTTAATTATGAGTTTAATATTTGCTTTTTTCCAGTCCTTCGGATAGGTTCCAGTTTGGAGACATAGATTGAAGAGGTTCAGTAGCATGTCAGGGGCTATCTCCACCACCTTCCTGATGATTTCGGGCTCCAAGAGGTCCGGACCCGGACATTTCTTACTTTTAATAAGGTGCGCAGCCGCTTGTAGTTCCTCTATTGTGAAATCCGGTTCCCTGTCTTCTGTTCGGTAGTCGTCATTCTCTGTGCACATCTTGATTTGTTGGGGTGTCTGTGGGTCTACATGAGGGTGGAAGGTTGCATCCAAAATATTGTTAACAGATGCCTCCCAAGAATTGGTAGCATCTCCCTGTGGTGTTATGGTGGTTGAAATTACCTCTCCCCTGGGAAGTTTATTAGTGGTTACTTTGTAGACCACCCCCCAGGGGTCAGTGTTGCCAGTGGTTGCGACCAGATTTTCCCACGAGAGTTGTTTACTTCTGCGTATGAGCGAGGTGTACTGCTTTCTGGCCTCTTTGTAGATTTCCCGTAGTGCATCCACTTCAGGGGCAGGCCAGGAGCGTCTGGCTCTCAGGAATGCTTTTCGTTTGTCCTGGACTTCTCTTCGGAGCCTCTGGAGCTCCGGACTCCACCATGGTACAGCACCTGAGGCAGGTTTTCTTCGTTTTATGGCAGCATTCGCTGCTTTAGTAATGATCGCTGTGACTATTTTTTGGAGTTGGTCAGGGTCTTGGATTGTTTGAATTGCAGCTTGCTGTGTATCTTTTTCTGCTATTAGGGTGTCTCTGAATTGGTTCCAGTTTGCAGTGTTCACCGCATATCTCTGCAGCATTTTTCTCTCAGGATATTGTCTCTGATGGTCTCTGTTGAGTTGGAAGGTCAGGACCCTGTGGTCGAACGTTGTCCAGGCATCCTGAACCGTCCAGTCTGTTATATTGCCAGCAATGTTTCTAGTGGCTAGGGAGACATCGATGGTTGATTCCCATCGTAGGTTGCAGTAAGTCGGTAGTTGATTAGGTTGGTTTAGCACTGTTATCGTTGATGTTGCTAGGAATTCCTCCAGGTGCTGCCCATTCCTTGTCCCCTGCCTGTCCGGGGTATGGCTGTACCAAGCTGGTGACCTGCAGTTCACGTCCGCTCCTATTATTAGTTTCTGGTCAGGGAGGATATTTGTTACATGTTCTAGGTACCTTGTAGCCATCCTTATGTCCTCTCCAGGGCGGCAATAAAGGGCCACGACGTAGAAGGCTCCCAGTGCTGAGATAAGATGCGCACAGACTGCCCAGGCTGTGCAGAGGTGAGTGATCCTGGTAGCTGTTATATCTGGGTTTCTGACCACAATAGCGGCCGAGGGGATTTCATTTTCAGGTTGTATGATCTTGTATTGTAGGGGGTATCCCCTTACTTGATTGGCGGCTGCGTATGGTTCTTGGAGTATGATGATATCTATATTTTCGTCGTCGGCTTTCATCCTGACCTGGTCGGCCACTGCCCTGGTTCTATGAGCGTTTAGCTGGAAGAATTTGATTACTTTAGTGTTGAATTGTTTATGGTGTGGTGCCATAATCTGTTCTGGATTGGGTCAAGCTCTTGTATTTTTGGTATATGGGACACATGCTGTCTCTGAGGGAATGGGAGGCATCCATTTTCTGACTTTTGCAGTTTGCACAAACGGCGTCTGTGCTCTTATTTGGGCAGTCGGTGAAGTTGTGGCCCTTGCCAGCGCAGTGGCCGCAGGTTCGCACAGCCTGGGAGCAAGTGTGCGATGTGTGTCCGAACTTGCAGCAGTTGTAGCATTTGATGATAGCCACATGTTCGCGGAATCGGTGGCCGCTCCAATATATATAAACTCTAGTCTGATTTATAAGTATTTGCCAAGCCAGCGGGCTCAGTTCTACCGACCAGTTGACTGTGCTCGAGGACTTGGTCTTGATGGTGTGCTTGGGTATCACATGATCATTTAGATTTTGATCTGGCAAATGTTTGGACAGATTTCTATCAAACAATTCTCTTGCGACCTCCTCGGGTTTGATATCCTTATCAAAGTCGTATATAAGGATGGAGGGCCCCTTCCTTCTTGGAGGTTCCGCTCTGAGTCCCAGGGTTGCTATCTTGGGGTTGGCTATTATTTCGTTTATTTCCTCTGTGGTCTCTGTTTCGATGACTACACCTGGATTCCTTGTCTTTCGTACCGATTTTATTTTCGTGGTCCTTAGGTCATCGGAGAGTTTATTAATTATTGCCTGCTTAATGCCTTCACTAGAATGTTTGTCCACTTTATTAAGGGGTCTCAACACTACAATGTTAGGTCGCCGAGTGGTGGATTTCTCCTTGGCTTGTATTGGTTGGGTGGCTGTGTGGTCACACTGAACCGGTATCCTCAGCGCATCTGCATAGGAGGGAGTGCGCTGTGGCATATTTTTTGCTTCTCCTTCCTTATAAGCCTGCAGTTTAGCTGTGGCTATTTCAGATTCTAAGTATTTTTGTAATAAAACGGACTCATTTTATTCCATAAAGTAACAATTTGGCTTCTGAGGCCTGCTGAAATTCTGTTGCTCTGGTCCCTAAATAGGTCTTCTAGGACTGTCTTGAGAGTGCGTGCTTGATCCAAGGGGGATCCCTCTGGGAGTGCAGAGTCCAGGGGGGAATCCTTCGGCTTGGTTTCAACTTGTTTTCCTGGTTGTAGGGAGCCAGGATCATCATGAGCGTCCTTTGGTTGGCTCTGGCTTCTAGTTGCTCTGTCCGAATTAGAGACTATTTGATTTTTATTTTTTCTTTTAGCCAAAGGTGTCGGTTTAACTTCTTCAGTATGGAATTGGTGTTCAGGGTTAACTTGTTCACAGTCAGAGTCACAATCTTTTTCGTGTGGTTCTCCCATCATGTTTGTATCCATTTCGGATTTTCGAAGTTATCCGGATTAGTGAGGGCTAGACGCGTTATTTTGTTTGAGGGCTCTGAGAGCTGTTGGAGGATATAAACCACTAGTCCGTGGGTATATTTGTTGCCGTGTGATCTGCAGGCGAAGATTCGGGCTCTCCCCCACTGACAGTATAGGGGGGGGGGGAACAGCCTAGTATATAAGTGGCCCTAGGAAAACGGGGTTAATTTCTCTGGGGGGTTTTTCTTGGCGCCGATAACAGTGGTGACATCAGTTTTTGCACTACACGTATATTTGCTAAGATCCATTCTGTTCACGGTATGTCTATTGCAGAGGGGGGGGGGAAGACAAAAAATACATATTTCACTAGCACAGTAACGGTAATTCAGCACAGATGATGGAACGCTCTTGCAGCTCGGGTTTAGCACAAGTTGGGGCACCTCCCCAGTCAAATGCAGGGTATTTACGTGGCCGCCGCTTTATATTGGCGCCTCTCTATATCCTTGCTGCCAGCCACATGGTGACCACTGCGGTCTCGCAAACAAAGGATATAGATGAAAACGCAAATAGCCTGCTAAATTCCCAGTTGAAATTTAAAAACTTTCTTACCGTAAGAGTCCACTAGTTGACTTCTTTAGTTGAGAACACTTTTCATGGCAATAACTATAATTAAAACGCATATTTAAGCACATTTTTCTTTAGCGTTGATCAGCACGTCCGACTAATAAGGCAGCCCTCTGGCGGTAGTGATATATTACTTATAATAACAAGAGCCTGCAATACTGTAAGCATGCACGCCCTCCAGTCCCTGACAGGGACTCTTCCCCTAGCCCTTGAAATAGTCTTCCGCGGCCTAATATCAACTCTCAAAGGGACGTGAGGCTAACCATCTGAACTTCACTTTGGACCCTGAAACTGACCACAAATTGGAACGCAAACGTCTCCCCACACATCTCAACCAGAGCTGGCAAACCCGCTGGCAGACATCAACCAAAGGTGAAATAACTAAAAAATTTATTCCTGATCTACAATGGTGTACCCAAACTATCCACCTTGGCTTTCTCCTGGACTACTCGCCACCTACCCGTTGACCGGCCATGGCACCATAAGAGGAAAGCTCCATGGATTCGGATTGAGTGACATCCCCCTATGCCACTGCGGACTACGCGGGACATGGGGGCACTTGATGTACGACTGCCCACTGTACGAGGATCTCCGCTGCCGATTTATAACAACCACCCAAATAACGCTAAGCGACCAGGAATATCTGATACTAACTGAAAAAGATACTTATAGTGCCTTCACTCAATATGCGCAAGACCTCTTCACAAGAAGGTGGACTCTCCCGCATCCACCACAACAACAACCATGAAATGATATGTGGACCTCCTTCGGTCAGGACACAGTCTCACGAGTGACTTTCTATTCAGCTGAATTCCAACCAGCCCAATGAGACCGCAGAGCTTTCTGCATATGCCAGCCATAATGGCAATCGGAGCCGGCGCTCTTGCTGGACCCATCTCTCTTTCCCCCTCCCTCAGCGGTAGGGGAGGAGACAGGAGGTTTTCCCTCCTGCTTTCTCCCCTACTCGCCAACCCAGATTTCCTCCTGGTGGGGCATGGGCATGCCCCACTGACTCATAATGGGGTCGCCTCCTCTATCGACCCCATTTCTTCTGTCTTTCTCCCCCCAGTCTTCAGTCTCCACTTCCTCTCTACCTGCTCGCCAGCGTATATCCCACAGGTCAAAATTTAATAGCTCCAAATTAAGTTCGCTCACATTTCAGTCTTTCAATCTAGCGATCAACCCACGCAAACGTTTTTTTTTTTTTTTTTTTTTTTTTAAGGTCCTTGCCACTGAAATCTCAGGAAACTAGGTGGCAGGGCCTGCCAGAGTAAATAACTGTAATACTAGTGTACCTGGTCTGCCTCCACGGGGCGAAGTGTGGGCAACGTCGGGCCTCAGCTGGGGTCCGGCGGCTAAATGGCCAGAAGAACAACGGTACACAACATCACACACCTCAAGATCCATATACTTTTAAACCTCTGGCCTTTACAGTGAACTGTATCACAGCACAATGTAAACTACGCGGAGATGGGGGAAACCCCTGGTGCCGTTTGACCCTAAACACACTTTTCACTTTACACTTTACCGTACCTCTCTACAACTGCCACTTGTGGCAACTACTACAAAACGCAAAACGCTCCTGCCGACTCCACACCTAGTAATATTAAAACCGACCTCAACAGTACAACACCAGACTAGTGAAGAGGTGAAACAAACCATTATGAAGAACCTCTCACAGGATCTTAAGACTACAAAAATCAAATCTGTCCGAAAAATAAGGAATACAGGTGTCATCATTGAAACCCAGACGAAGGAAGACGCAAACGAAATCCTCAACAACCCAAGGATCCAGACACTTGGCTTAGAGGCAGTGTCCCCCAAGAAAAAGGGCCCCAGTATAGTCATTTTTAATACCAGCAAGGATCTAACACCAGAAGCTCTGCAGAAGGAACTATATTCCAGGAACCTTCAGCATGAGTACCCAAACGTGGAACCAACGACACTAATCACCCCAAAATTCCAAACAAAATCCAGGACAGGAGACCACACAAATTGGGTAGTTGAACTTACACCAGAGGCATGGAAAACGATTGCACAAACAACCAGGGTTTTCATACATTGGGGCAGCCATCGCTTCAAAGAGCATGTATCTGTTCCCAAATGCTTCCGTTGCTGTCGATTTGGACACACGACGCACACCTGTGCCCAAACAGAGCCTACTTGCGGCCACTGTGCAGAGAAAGGCCATGAATTTGGCACCTGCCCTAAAAAAGATGATCCGCCCACCTGTGTAAACTGTAAATCACATAAGATGCCAGCGGACCACTCACTCAGGGACAATCAGTGTCCCATCTACATCAAAGCTAAGGGTGCATACCAAATGAGGATTGATTATGGACGCACGCCTTAGACCTTTTAACCTAGACAGGGTAAACTTCGCGCAGCTAAACGCACAGAGATCTAAGGCCGTGGCCGGACAACTCACCAAGAAAGCGAATGAACAGAACCGCGACATCCTACTTATCCAAGAGCCTTATGTGCACAGCCGGGGGGTGAGAGGATATCCCCTATCCTACAAAATAGTTCAGGATAATATAGACAACCCCTGGGCTTGCATCCTGGTTAGGAACCCTAGTATCACTGTAACCAAGATTTCCAGCTACTGTACATCCTGGGCCGCAGCATGTGCCCATATTATAACCCCGCTCGGCGAACGCTATGCAGTCTCACTGTACTGCCGCCCAGGGGGAGATATCCTCCCAGCTACCAGGTACTTGCAGAGTTTACTCACAGAATTCCAGAATGCCAGGATCGTCGTGGGAGCGGATGTGAACTGTCGATCCCCGGCGTGGTTCAGCCAAACCCGAGGGCATCACAGCGCCACAAATGGACAACACCTAGAGGAGTTCCTGGCAAACAGTACCTTCACTATACTCAATCAGCCTAATAACCCCACCACCTTTTCCAGCACAATGTGGGAAGCCACAATTGACATTACACTCGCCTCAAGGTCACCTCTCGGGATGGATGGTCAGGGAAAGCTGGACCACATCGGACCACAGGGTCATAACCTTCACTCTTCAACGCACCATAGACAGACAACAACCAACCCGACAAATCCAACATAGATACGCCATACAGAAGGTAGACTGGTCTCTCTTCCAGACTACCTTAAGAGAAGCAGCACAAACCCTCCAAATAGAGGGGCTGAGCCCGGACCAGCACCAAACCGCCGTGGTGGATCTCATCACTGCCGCTGCAAACTGCTCAATTAAAAGGAAAAACCCAACTCCAGGGGCCGTCCCCTGGTGGTCCCCGGAACTACAACAGCTCAGACGCGAGGTGAACACAAGGAGAAGACTATTCCAGAGAGCACGACTTTCCTGGCCAGCAGCAGAAATAGACCAACTCCGCGACCACTATCGCACCTCAAGAAATGAGTACACGGCTCTAATCCGACTCAGAAAACAGCGCTCATGGGAGCAACTTGTTTCTACAACCGGAAACGAGCATCCCTGGGGGGTTGTCTACAGAATAACGACAAACAAACTCCCCAGGGGAGAAGTCATCCCTGCAACAAATACGCCGCTAGGCACTTATGCCAAGACCTGGCAGGATAATGTCAACAACATCCTGGACAGCATGTTTCCTGGACATATTACTCCCACTACACCAGAACAGCAAAAATTATGTCAAGCCAATGATACCTATACTACCACCAATAAGGAAGAACCACTTACCATCACCGAACTTCATACTGCTGCAGCAAAACTGCGCAACACGAAATCACCGGGTATCGACTTACTGGAGCCTGAAATCGTCAAGAAGACCATCGAGACAATTCCAGAGGTAATACTCACCCTCTTTAATCACTGCCTTAATGAAGGATGCTTTCCACAAACTTGGAGGACTGCCAAATTGCTCTTAATCCTGAAAAGTACAGTACCTTCCGGAGTCATACCGACCAATAGCCCTTCTCTCTGTACTAAGTAAACTCTATGAACACCTCCTCGAAGTTAGAATCGAAACTTGCTACATGGCTGCAGGCCTACAATCACAGAATCAATTTAGCTTTAGGAGGGGCTGCTCCACTCTGGATGCCTTGGAAAACATTACCAGAGCTGCTGAAACAACAAACGATAAATATCTACTTGTAATCGCAATAGATTTTGCCGGGTCATTTGACACCCTGTGGTGGCCAAGCGTCCTCGGCAGGCTCCGAAAGTCCAACATCCCGGCCAACCTATACCAATGCGTCAAAACATATTTTGACAACAGAATGGTTGTTGTAGAAACTCCATATCATTCTATTTCCAGACAGATCTTCAGAGGCTGCCCACAGGGCTCAATCTTGGGCCCGCTCTTCTGGAACATGGTTCTCGACGGTTTTCTAAATCTAGACCTAGGTCGTGTAGCAACTCAGGCATACACGGACGACCTGACCCTGGTACTGCGAGAGGACAGCAGAGCCAGGCTATAAACTTCTGCTACTCGCGCCATTGACATATAGAAGTGGACCAACGAAAACAATCTCCGCATATCCTCGACCAAGACCAGCTCAATACTGTTAAAAGGTAATCTGGACATCAGGAGACCACCACAAATCCGCATCCAAGGAACTACAATTAAGCTGACAAAGGAACTAAAACACCCCGGGGTTGTCCTAGATAATAACCTCTCATTCACCCCTCATCTGACCTACATACAGAAAAAGATCAGAAGATACTCTGCTCTGTTCATGAGGGTCTCCCGCAAGGATTGGGGCCTGCGGAGGAGAACCCTCAAGCTATTCTATAAAGCCGTATTCCTGCCTGCCATAACGTATGCCGCTGGCGTGTGGTACCGGAAGGCTACCAAGGCCGTCAACAGAAGAAAACTGGACACCACGCAACGGTATATATTACTTATAATAACAAGAGCCTGCAATACTGTAAGCACACACGCCCTCCAGGCCCTGACAGGGACTCTTCCCCTAGACCTTGAAATAGTCTTCCGCGGCCTAATATATCAACTCTCCAAGGGACGCGAGGCTAACCATCTGAACTTCACTTTGGACTCTGAAACTGACCACAAATTGGAACGCAAACGTCTCCTCACACATCTCAACCAGAGCTGGCAAACCCGCTGGCAGACATCAACCAAAGGTGAAATAACTAAAAAATTTATTCCTGATCTACAACTGGTGTACCCAAACTATCCACCTTGGCTATCTCCTGGACTACTCGCCACCTACCTGTTGACCGGCCATGGCGCCATAAGAGGAAAACTCCATGGATTCGGATTGAGTGACACCCCCCTATGCCACTGCGGACTACGCGAGACAATGGGGCACTTGATATACGACTGCCCACTGTACGAGGATCTCCGCTGCCGATTTATAACCACCACCCAAATAATGCTAAGAGACTAGGAATATCTGATACTAACTTAAAAAGATACTTATAGTGCCTTCACTCAATATGCGCAAGACCTCTTCACAAGAAAGCGGACTCTCCCGCATCCACCACCACAACAACAACCATGAAATGATATGTGTACCTCCTTCGGACAGGACACAGCCTCACGAGTGACTTTCTATTCAGCTGAATTCCAACCAGCCCAATGAGACCGCAGAGCTTTCTGCATATGCCAGCCATAATGGCAATCGGTGCCGGCGCTCTTGCTGGACCCATCTTTCTTTCCCCCTCCCTCGGCGGTAGGGGAGGAGACAGGAGGTTTTTCCCTCCTGCTTTCTCCCCTACTCGCCAACCCAGATTTCCTCCTGGTGGGGCATGGGCATGCCCCACTGACTTATAATGGGGTCGCCTCCTCTATGACCACATTTCTTTTGTCTTTCTCCTCCCAGTCTTCAGTCTCCTCTCCCTCTCTACCTGCTCGCCAGCGTATATCCCACAGGTCAAAATTTAATAGCTCTAAATTAAGTTCGCTCACATTTCGGTCTTTCAATCTAGCGATCAACCCACGCAAACGTTTTTTTTTTTTTTTTTTTTTTTTTTTTTAAGGTCCTTGCCACTGAAATCTCAGGAAACTAGGTGGCAGGGCCTGCCAGAGTAAATAACTGTAATACTAGTGTACCTGGTCTGCCTCCACGGGGCGAAGTGTGGGCAACGTCGGGCCTCAGCTGGGGTCCGTCGGCTAAATGGCCAGAAGAACAACGGTACACAACATCACACACCTCAAGATCCATATACTTTTAAATCTCTGGCCTTTACAGTGAACTGTATCACACCACAATGTAAACTACGCGGAGATGGAGGAAACCCCTGGTGCCGTTTGACCCTAAACACACTTTACACTTTACACTTTACCATCAACAAACTAACGGATCATCATCAGAAGAAAACGCTTCGCAAAGAACCTCACCTTGTCCTATTGAAAGCTACAAACAACTCATCGCTAGACTCGACCGAATCAGTTAAAACTCTTGTGGTTCAGAAGCTTTCTCACGACTTTAAAACAACTGAAATGAAATCTATCAGGAAAACTAGAAACACTGGTGTCATAATTGAGACTGCAACAAAACAAGAGGCCCAGGCAATCATTTCTAATCCTATAATTAATTCCCTCGGTCTAACAGCAAAATACTCCAAGAAGAAAGGCCCATCAATTCTAATTTTTGACTTGGACAGGGAAATTACTCCAGACAGCATCGCTGAAGAAATTTTACACAGGAACATTCGAGACTCGACCCAAGAAAAAAGAGACAAGGAGCACATAAAACCAAAATACTGCACCAAGGCAAAGTCTCCCAACCTTTGCAATTGGGTAGTATATCTCTCTCCACAAGCGTGGAACCAACTAAAACTTCAAGACAGGATCTTCATTGGTTGGAGCAGCCACTGCTTCAAGGAGCATGTGGCTGTTCCTAAATGCTTCAGATGCTGTCGTTTTGAATACACCACCCACACGTGCACACAGACGGAACCTACCTGTGGGCATTGTTCCCAAAAAAGGGCATCATTATAGCAATTTCCCAAATAAATCATCTCCTCAGATGTGCACAAACTGCAAAGCAGTAAACTGGATGCATCCCATTCAATCAGGGACAGCAAATGTCCTATTTAAATCAAGGCAAAGCGAAACCAACAACTGAAGACCGACTATTGCAGTGAGGCTTAAACCATTTAACAACAGAGTTATTAAATTTATACAACTTAATACTCAGTGAGCACGTGCAGTAGGGAAGGATATAAGGAAAAAGGCAGATGAAGAAAACATTGATATATTACTACTGCAAGAACCACACACCCACTCCAAGAAAGTTAGAGGATATCCTCTCACATATAAAATAATTCAAGCAGATGAAAATACTCCCTGGGCTGCCATGGCCATCCGGACCCAGAACATAATGGTCACTAAAATCTCTTCTCTCTGCACAGTTTGGGCAGTGTGTGCCCATGTAATTTGCCCCTTAGGTGCCTTCTATTTAATATCACTCTATTGTAGACCCAGTCAAGACATCGGCCCAGCTATTGACTACCTAAGAACAGTTACCACTTCTCTACCTAACGCTAAAATCATCCTGGGGCAGACGTTACTGCCGTTCTCCTGCTTGGCACAGCCTCACTGCTAACCGACCTGGTTGCCATAATTTTCCCAGAAAACTTTTGGAAGACTTTCTAGTCACCTCACCATTTAATATAATAAACAGGCCCAACAACCTCCCAACATTCTCCAGTTCTATGTGGGAGTCAACAATAGACATAACAATTGCTACAAAATCAATCTCAAGTAAGGTGTCGGGGTGGCAGGTCAATGAATCCTGGACCACCACCGACCAGAGCAATTATATACAGCCTCACAAGAAATATAGAATCAACTCTTACTCCGCACGACGATATCAACCGCTATGCCATCAGCAAAGCCAATTGGGAGCTGTTCACCACTTCTCTCCAGTCAACAATCATGGATCACCCTCCTGATATCCTCTCCCTGAATCCCGAGCAGCATCAAAACCTTGTCATTGACATCATCACCCTCTCCTGCAATCAAAATGTATGCCCAAAGAAACATCTTCCGAGTGCTGTACAATTGTGGTCTCATGAACTGGAACGCCTACGCTGGACTGTTCATAACAAGAGGAAAGATTTTCAGATAGCTCGCACCTCTTGGCCAGCTACTGAAGTGGAAGCCCTTCGTGACGACTACAAGAGGACCAGGAACAAATACACTTCCATGATCAGGCAGCGAAAAAGAACTACATGGGGAGCTGCTGGTTACCACCACTGGTAATTCGGACCCTTGGGGAGTGGTGTACCGAGTTACTACCAACAAACTTCCAAGAGGAGAAGTAAGCTATTCCACAAGGAATCATGACAACGTCATGGGAGCAATCTATGATGAATATCTTGGATCTCTCTTTATCAGCGAGGCCGATCATCTCACAACACAACAACAGAAAATTTGTCTAGATAATGACAATTACCACTTTGACTCTGTGGAGGACGAATTTAACACTGAAGAACTGCCCTTGGAAAAATGGAGGATAAAAAAATTCCCAGGACTGGATATCATTGAACCAGAAAAACTAAAAAATCTACAATTTCTGCTTAACCTGTCAAGCAGAAATTGTGCCTAACCCAGGGATCTTTCCCAGAAAGCTGGAAAATAGCTGAATTAAAGTTAATACTTAAAAACCCATCGAAGCCTCCAGAACAGCCTAACTCATACCGGCCCATTGCCCTCTTGTCCACATTGAGCAAGCTACTTGAACGCCTCCTCCATACCAGACTCCTAACACACTAAACAGAAGCTGGTGTAAAATCTAATTCACAGTATGGATTTCGCCAGGACCCTCCACAGAGGATGGCTCTCTACCAAAAACCCAAGCTGCAGCTAGAACTAATTACAAGTACTTCCTCCTCATAACCATTGATTTTTGCTGGGGCCTTTGACATAGCCTGGTGGCCAAGCATTCTTCGCAGGCAAAGACTGGCATGCATACCAGCCAACTTATACAAGTGTATACAAAGTTACCTTTCCAACAGGAAGATCACCATCTCCTCACCATACCACAAGCTCACCAAATCTATCCACAGAGGCTGCCCACAGGGTTCGTTCCTCTGGAAAATCGTCCTTGATGAGTTACTTGGTCTGGATCTTTGCCCTGTTACTATCCTAGCATTTGCAGATGATATTACCATCTCCATCGCAGCGGAAACCAGAGCAGCTCTCGAGGCCACTGGAAATCAAGCACTATAGATCTTACAGGACTGGGCGACTCTACACCAGCTCCGGATTTCTCCACAGAAGACATAATCCATACTTCTCAAAGGCACCATACAAATATCAAGACCTCCTCAGATCAAGTTACAAGGAAAACCATCAAGCTTGTAACTTCACTAAAACACCTGGTTATCATCCTGAATTCACAGCTCTCCTTCTTCCCGCACCTCTCATATCTTCAAGAAAAAATCAAAAATTATGCAGTCCTAATCGTCCGAGCAAGCAGGTGTGACTTGGGTCTGAACCGGAGAACACTCAAACTCCTGTATAAAGTTATATTCCTCCCTGTTATAACATACGGATCCGGGATATGGTACCATGCAGCAAGAATTGTTCGCAATAAAAGCAAACTAGAAACAATTAAGTGGAGTATATTTTCTCGCCGTTACCAAGGCCTGCTGCATAGTAAGCTCTTCGGTCCTCCAGGTTCTTGCGGGTGTCCTGTCCCTTTAATTTCGATGTTATCCGTCGAGGATTGCACTACTGCTTGTCGCGGCGAATCCCAGCTACCATCTTTGGACATACCATCTACTCCCGTACTGACTGTAAGCAGGAAAAGAAGAAACAAGCTGCCATGCTACTACAAATCTGGCAGAAAAGATGGGAGGAGACAGAAAAGGGCCTAATAACTAAGAAATTCATCCTGGATTTCAAACTAGTTTATCCAAAGTCGTCGCCTTGGTTCTCTCCTGGTCTCTACTGTACATATATTATAACTGGACACGGCTCTTTAAATCATAAGTTGACTACCTTGGGAATCATCAATAACCCCTACTGTACATGTGGAGAAATTGAAGATTGGGACCATCTTCTTTATAACTGCCGAATTTATGACGATCTTCGAGGAACACTGTACACCAGACTCCAACACATACCTCAAGGACAAGAGCACCTATTAATTTCTGACGAACAATACTATAAATTATTAACGGAATACGCACAGAACCTCTTTTCTAGGCGCAGGACTCTACAACCAACTCAAGATAGGCATACAAACCTGTAAGGGACTTGCTCAAACTTGAAATAAAAGATCTGTACTTGACCGTTTTACCAGCATCGACTTGCTAACTCTGGAACATCCAGAGTAGGATTATTATTATTATTATTTTAGGCTTGCCCGTAATTAAATACATTAATCCGTATTTGTGTCTGTAAATTTCATATGTTCTATGGTTGATTTGATGAATAATGGGCAGCCCGGCTATCTCCTAGTGGTGTGTACGTGCATCATGGGGCCCCATCCCGCGGCCAAATGCCAGGACGCACAACAGAACCATACACAATACTACACATTCAACACACTACACTTTTTCTGGCATTTACAGTGTTCTGTATTTCTTCACAGTGTACATATACAAAGATGTGGGAAACCACAGGTGGCGCCCGACCCTAACACTATGCACACTATAGAGCAAATACTACATAGAGCAAATAATAGAGCAAATACTGTGTGACGAAAACAGCACAAGCACCACCACCCAAGTGGAAGACCGCTTCACCAAGGAAGAACTGGACACTGCTGCAGCAAAAATAAAAAACGAAATCTCCAGAAGAAGATATGCTGGAGCCTGAGATAGTAAAGAAGGCTATTGAAACCATCCCAAATGAGATCATAAACCTCTTCAACCATTGCCTTGAAGTACGCCATTTCCCAGCAGTATGGAGATCTGCAAAATTAAGTCTTATTCTCAAGAATCCGATAAAACCATTAGACGTTCCGGAGTCATACCGGCCCATCACTCTTCAATCCGTACTATGCAAATATGCAAACTCCTCGTACATCTTCTAAGCGATAGAATAGAAATTCATTACTCCAAGGCTGGCCTTCACTCTGTAAACCTATACGGCTTTAATAGGGGATGCTCACGATGGACGCCTTAGAGAATATCGTCAAAGCAGCTACCACTACCAGTCATGATTCATTTTTCATAAATTCATATTAAATTCATATTTTATTAAATTCATAAATTCTTTGTCATTTCAGTAGATTTTGCCGGGGCGTTTATTATCAGTATATTATGGCAGCAGTGCGTAGCACACGCTTCTGGATTAGACCGGGGTTCGTGCCCGTCACCGCCAAATACGGAGGATGCGGAAAGGTCAGGGAATGACCACCACATATCCCGGAGCAATATGGCCTTAGTTGCTAATGCTCCTAAAAAAACC
This sequence comes from Mastigoproctus giganteus, assembly GCF_048544385.1. Classification (NCBI taxonomy): domain Eukaryota; kingdom Metazoa; phylum Arthropoda; class Arachnida; order Uropygi; family Thelyphonidae; genus Mastigoproctus; species Mastigoproctus giganteus. The sequence goes on along the minus strand of NC_143575.1, from coordinate 121,541,758 downwards.
AAATAACAAACAATAACAGATTATGGCTGACTCCGAAAGCAAAACCACCAGGTAATTTGTACCATTGTATAAAAACCTATCCCGCAAACAGAACAGTAACCGACAGTTCCCCGTGCTGCTCAGTCACACGACCAGTCAATAGAGGATGCTCACAAGACTCAGTATTTGGCCTACTTCTCTGGAACGTGGTGCTCGACAGCTTTCTAAACCTCGACTTTGGTGATGTGAGGTCATAGCCCTACGTGGATGACCTGATCCTGATGCTGGCGGCAGACTCAAGACCTCAACTAGCGACCTCTGCAAACCATGCTATAAATATCCTATAAGACTGGACCACCGAAAACCACATAGAGATATCCCCAACGAAAACCTGCTCCATCTTACTTAAAGGTTCTCTCAATATTAGAAGACTTCCCAAGATAAAGATTCAGGAAACAACAATTAAGCTTTCCACCGAGCTTAAATATCTTGATATTCTGCTGGATAAAAATCAGTCATTCACACCCCATCTCACTTTCCTCCGAAGCAAAATCAAAAAGTATTCCGCACTAATAGCTAGAGTCACTCGTCGCGATGGGGGCTTACGAAGAGGACTCTAGCTCTCTTCTATAAGGCAATCTTCTTACCAGCAATAACATACGCATCAGGAGTCTCGTTCCACAAGGTGGTAACAGCAGTAAACAAAAGGAAGCTAGAGACCATTCAACGTTCAATCTTACTGACAATCTCGAGAGCCTGCTGTACTGTAAGCACCCACGCCCTCCAGGTCCTCTTGGGCGCTCCAGGTCCTCCTGGAGCTGGAGATCGTCTGCTGTAGGTTACTTTATTAACTATCCAAAGGCAGAACAATCACCTGCATAGACTGCACAACTGATCCGGCGAACGATCGGAAACTCAGGAAAAAACGCCTTCTCACCCACCAACAGCAGGAATGGTAAACCCTCTGGCAAACCCTGGCAAACTTCGACAAAAGGGGAAGTAACCCGAAGATTCATTCCGGATATTCAAATAGTGTTTCCCAAAAAGCCCAAACTAGTTTTCACCGGAACTGCTGACATCTTACATACTCACGGGACACTGCGCAATAAGAACAAAACTCTCCAGTTTCGGTTTCAATGACACTTCTCTCTGCCGCTGTGGACATGTGTGTGTGTGTGTGTGTGTGTGTGTGTGTGTGTGTGTGTGTGTGTGTGTGTGTGTGTGTGTGTGTGTGTGAACTGTGTCGGGGTGGTTCCCAGGCATATGCCCGTCTCCACCTAATTCATTTAGATAACAGAAAAACTGTAAAGTGGGCCTGAAATATAGCTAAGAAATAGAATATTCAAAACAAGGAAAATTTTGAGATGGTTAGAAATTTACACAAATATATCTAAATGTAATAGTTAAATTTTGTATAGGAAAGATTAAAATTGTATTAAAGAAATGTTTGTGTATTTAATGTGTTGTTAATGTCAGGTCACTTTGCCATCAGGAAGCAGCTGACATCAGCAGCTGCCAACTGATGCCCGTCCCCGGTACGTGGAGCCGGACCTGCTTCTACTATTATAATCTATAGTGCCAAAGCGCAATCCTGCACCCAACAGAAGAAGTGCCATACTGTTGGGTGCCTACATCCCTGGTCTCAGGCCACCCAAACCCAAGAACCAAGGAGAGAAAAAAAAAAAAAAAAAAAAAAACCGTAGTGGTACATTTTCAGGAGCCACAGACCGGACAAATAGCCTCCCGGTCTGAATCTCCCGAACCCAGATGCATTCATGCATGATTCACGTATGCTGCCAACTCAACATCTGATAAATTTCTTATAATTGTTCTTCTGCCAAACACAGCAGCAGCAAACCTCTGCAAAGCCTGGAAACTAGATGCATCGTTCAAAAGAACCCTCACGTTATCCTCAGTAAAATAAGAAACCTCTTCAAAAAGACGCCGCACACTCAAACCCATAGAAAGGACAAATAAACAGTATATGCGTCCAAGTCTCCGCCTCACAGCAAGAACACTACGGATCCGGCTAAAGTCCTCTTGAATACAATTTATCACGAAAGGATCCATGTCCTGTCAGTATATAGCTGGTAAACATCGAGGGACAAAACCAAGACGACACTGTCCTTGGCGTAGCAAAATCAGTTGTGGAATTATTTTCCTTGTAATCTCGCCAACCTCAGAAGAGCTCCGCCGAGTTTTCCATATTTCAACTAGGGAGTTCCAAATTCTGAGTTTTTCTTCTTTAATACTGGCAGTCAGGTTAATAGAAATATCAAGGTGCTGAGTTGAGATTCCCTTTCTTAATGCATACAGCATTCCACGATACAGTATGTATAGGTCAATAGGAATAGACCTTGCAATCACCTTGTAATGCAGCCGTCAACACAGTTCTAGGAGCATGCAAGAAGGCTAGTAACATCAATCTTTGCAGTGACATAAGTTGGTTTTTTATTCTGACTTTAATCACAGCTTCCATCCACACACCAGCAGCATATGCAACAATCGCAAAAAATGGACTTATAATATAATGACATTGTTCGTTTGTTAAGTCCCCAATCTTTCCTAGATATGCGTACCACAAAGGAAGTAAATTTCTTTAGTTTATCCCTCAGATGTGACACGTGCAGATGAAAGCTCAATCGATCGTCCAAAATCAGACCTAAGTGCTTGATACTAGATACAAGAGGAACCTGACTTCCACTCAACAGTACTCTGGGTGGACGACGGTTGTAATCAAAATGTTTTTGAATACCATCATCTTGGTCTTTTTAAATGAGATCCTCAGCTTGTTCAATACAGCCCACTCAGAGAGGTTCATCAAAATTTCCTGTATTTTCAGCTCTAATATAGCTCTGGAACCTCCAGAAACTCCCAAAACCAAGTCATCCGCATAAGCCACCTGCAGGCACTATGAAACTTTTGGTCTGTTTATCCATTGATCTAGAATCGAATTCCAAAATATCGACCCCAGAACAGATCCCTGTGGATATTCCCTATTGACATACTTACTGAACATAAGATGTTTTGCGCAGACCCTTACAAGCCGATCACTGAAATAAGAACGGATGACTCCGAAAATATGTCTATCACAATCAGACCTCCTCAGAGACATCAGCACACTCTCCCACCAAACAGAGTCAAAAGCACCTTGAAAGTCGACAAATACAAGCAAAACATACTTATCAGGAGAAGATTTTATATAATTAATTAATACTAAGATTTCTTCCTCAGTTGAATGTCCCTTTTTAAACCCAAACTGAGAATCTGATGTAATGTGATTTTCCATTAGTTTCCTAACAATTCGAGGAGCCAGTAATCTTTCAAACAATTTTCCAAGATTAGCCAATAGAGAGATGGGTCTGTACGCCCGAGGATCCACCTTAGGTTTCCCAGACTTGTGAAGAATCTTGAGCAATGCAATCTTCCAAGATTTCGGAAAAGTCATCTCAAGAAAACATTTGTTATACATTTTCAACAAAATTTGTGGACAAAGATCAAAGAATTTAATTAACATTTTATTTTCAATCAGATCTAGACCCGGGCATTTTTAACGCTTAATTTAGCAATGGCAGCTCCAAGCTCCGATAAGGAAAAAAAGACTTGTTTCAGCTGGACCCTCGTACATAGCATTATACATACGTATTCTTGATTGATCTTGCATATCCAAGTCAATCTCATTGTCAGGAAAGAGTTTTTTAATTATGTGTTCCACAGTATCTTACCAGTTGTCAGTTTCCTCTCCATCAGATACAACGGTATTATAAATATCTCCATGCAACCAGAGACGTGGAAGCACCTCATGCACCACTGCCCACTATATGAAGACCTCCGCTGCCTCTTAATAACCAGAATACGTTTCTCGCCAATAAACCAAGAACAATATCTCTTGAAGAGCGAAGACAATTATAAAGCCTTAACACAGTTTGCGTAGTATCTTTTTAGTAGAAGAAGGACATACCCATAAATTTAGCAGGCATTTTCCTGCAAACAAACCCTTCATCATAAAGAATAAAGATCCTTACATGAGTCAACCAAACAAAAACCTAACAGCTACAATCTGAAGAACAACCTGGAACTGACCACCGGATTAAACTGGAGTCATTATCTGGACTTGACCACTCACACAGACGGAACAACATGCCCCAGGAATGGCATAGGAAGACCCGACAAAGACATTGTGCAGTTTGCTGGCGAAACGTCATTAGGCGATCCGAATCGGGTACCCTCACTCGGTTCACTTTCCATCCCTTCCCTTGGCAGGGGGATGGTTACTCTGTACCCTCCCCCCTGCCACCCCCTATCTTCACCTGGTGAGGCATGAGCCTGCCCCCCAGTTTCCAGTCTCCCTTCACTCTCTAGCTGTATTGCAACTAGCAATTTGACCCTTGTCAAAACTACACAAGACTCACACTCAAAAAAAAAAAAAAAAAAATTTTTTTTAACTCTACCCCGCATAACTTATATCTCTTTCGGCCTGACCCAATTTCTAGCATTTCGCTCCCCACTTTTTTTGTTCAGGTCCTAGCCACTGAAATCTCATGAAATTAGGTGGCAGGACCTTCCAGAGTAAATAGTAAATCTCTAAAATATTTGTGTATCTGGTCTGCCTCCACGAGGTATAGTGTGGGCACCGGTGCGTCTCATTTCAGACCCAACGGCTAAAAGAGCAGAGGAACAACGGTACAAAAAATTACTCACCCCAATATCCATACACGTTTAAACCTCTGGCTTCTACAGTGTTCTGTATCACTCTACAATGTACACTACGCATAGATTGGGGAAACTCCTATACATTGATCCGCTCTTCAGGTCCTGTCTGGCTGTTTGCCTCTCCACCTTGAAGTCATCAAGGGCGGACTACTTCATAAACTCAGAAGAGAAATCTCTTGCACAGCCGCTGGCATTCACCTTGATATGGCAAATGACCAATAACACGAAAAGACAAAGATAACAGAAAAAACTGCGTGAAATATGACAAGATCACTGGGATTCGACAACAAAAGGTGCTGTTGCCAAAAAATTTATCACAACTGTATCACTGACATACCCAAAACCTCCTCCCTGGTTTGTTCCAGGTCTCCAAGTCACCTTCTTGCTTACAGGGTATGTCACATTTATACATAAATTAACCGCGCTTGGAATTGAAGAAAACCCATTCTGGGTCTGTGGCCATGAAGAAAATTGGGAACATGTCATGTACCTCTGTCCACAGTATGACGACTATCGGACTAGACTATTCACGAAGATACAAGAAAATTCCCAGAAATTCTGAGCACCTTTATCTCAAGGAAGAAAACTTTTATATAGCTCTCACTGAATTCGCTCAAGATGTATTCCAGAGGGGTTCTACCCACTTGAGGCACACATTACAAATTCCAGGACAACCCAACTGATCACAGTAACTCTGGGAAAGCAACATTGACGTTACAGCGGCGACTCCAGATATTGCTGTCAAGCTCACCAGATGGACTGTTCAAGAATCCTGGACTACGTCGGACCACAGAGCGATTTCATTCTCCCTGATTCGCTCTCTGGAACGTACCTCTCCAGTCCCCACAGATGTGATACGTTATAACGTCAGGCAGGCTGACTGAAAGCGCTTTCGAACTGAACTGTCAACGAGACTCCCTGAAGATATTCCACTCCGTGACACACTAACTCCAGATGACTGTTTGAAAAGCATTACCGCTACTATCAGAAGCGTCTGCGACCTTTCCATTCCACGCAGAAGGCCCTACAGGTATGCTGTCCCTTGGTGGAACTGCCAGCTAGACGACCTAAGAAGACGGGTCCACCATGCTAGGAAAATGTTCCAGCGGGAAAAGGCGACGATGTCCCCCAAGAGATTACGGCAGCCAGGGAAGCCTACCGCACAGGCATCGTTTTCAAAATTGTAACTAATAAATTACCACATGGTGAGGTGCTTGATACAACACTGAAAATAGACGGTACTTCCACCTATACCTGGGAGGACACTATAAATAATATTCTTGATACCATTTACCCTGTTGAAGAAGCACCCTTGACGCAACAGCAACAAAAAATTATCAACCAGAATTTAAAATACCACACAGCAACGGTGGAGCCCCCGTTCACCGGTTTTGAGATGGATATGGCAATTAACAAGATGAAAGATGGAAAAACACCAGGTGCAGACCTTGTGGAGGTAGAAGTTCTCAAAAAATTCGCTGCGGCTTGCCCAGCTATACTTCTAAGCCTACTGAATAAGTGCCTGGCAGAGGGAACATTCCCAGCTTCATGGAAGACTGCAACCTTAAAACTTATTCTGAGAAACTCGGACAAGTCACCACAGAACCCAGCCTCATATCGCCTTACTCTCAGTGAGGGCCAAACTACTGGAGCGTCTACTGTTGTTCCGACTTTCTGCCTGCTACGAGGAACACCAACTCTCCTCAGAAAAACAATATGGCTTTAAAACAGGCTGCAGCACTGAAGACGCTATCAACAATCTACTCATCCAAGCAACGCACTCAGCTTTCAAGTATTTTCTTGCTATATTGGTGGACTTTGGTGAGCTTTCGCCCGCCTGTGGTGCCCAGCGTTCTTCGGAGACTTCGGCAATCAAATGTTTCTAAAAATCTATATAACAGTTTGAAGTCTTACCTAACCAACAGAAAAAGTACGAGTTTCTAACAAATATCAGACAGTTACCAGATTCATCCACTGGGGATGTCCGCAGGGCCCTGTGCTTGGCCCCTTCCTCTGGTCTATTGTTTTGGACGAGTTCCTGGGCTTGGACCTTCGGGGGGGCTGAGCCCTTGGCCTTTGCGGACGACCTTGTTCTGTTGATGCGTGCGGACACTAGGTCGTCCTTAGAAAACATTGAAATGCGGCGCTTGTGAAGCTCCAGAACTTGACAGCCTTGCACAACCTTATCATCTCTGCAGAAAAAACAAAATCCATTCTCCTGAAGGGCAGACTACAAATTAGAAGACCACCTACGATGAAATTAAACTTCACTCCCATCCGACTCTACACAGAGGTTAAATATTTAGGTATTTACATTGACTCCGGTCTTACTTTCCATAACCACCTGAAATATCTAACCACCAAAATCCGGAAGTATGCCGCCATGATCAGAAGGGTGAGCAGAGCCGACTGTGGCCGAAGCACAAAGCTCTGACCCCTCATATACAAAGCAGTATATGTCCCGATAGTTTGCTACGGTGCCTCCACTTGGTACAGACAAGCTACGCTAGCAAAACCAAACAGAAGCTGAATACAATTCAAAGGTTCATGCTGCTATCAATTAGTAGGGCATGTCGTACTGTTAGCACCCCTGCCTTGCAAGTTTTAACAGGTTGTCAGCCACTCTACCTAGAAGTAGTCAGGCGAGGCATATATTACCATCTTAGGAAAGGAACACCGGCTGAAATAGTAAATTTCCAGCTGGATCTTGCAAACGACCCCAAGATAGAGAAGAGGAGATAGAGGAGAATCACCCAACACCTACAAGCGATATGACAACAGAGCTGGGAAACCATGCAGAAAGGAAACATCATGAGGGGATTCCTCCCAACTATAAACTATACTCACCCAGAGCCCCTGGTTCTCGTCTGGTCTGTACAGGACGTTTAATATCACTGGACACGGCCCCTTCCGTCAGAAACTCACAGCTATGGGGATTGAAAGAGACCCGCGGTGCCATTGTGGAGAAGAAGAGTCCTGCGGGCATCTCATGTATGACATCAAGTCTGTTACCGCAATTTAAAGGAATCCATGTAATCAAGAGTCCTCGCAGCTGCTCGATGAAAACACATACAGGGCACTAATTGTGTATGCGCAGGAAATCTTCGCACTGAGGCTAGCCAAGATTGCTGAAATGAGAACAACATTGGATCATGTTGGCCAAGGCCTGAATCAGACTGGCGTGGGTTAGCTCCTTCTCTGCTAGAGGACACTGCCCTGACAAATTGCTAATCATTTAAGGGTAGGAACACCCCTGGCTCCATTATGGTGCGGGACTGCTGGCACACATCGAGTGCGGGACACTGCTGTAAACCCCCTATAGGGTAGGATCAGCCGGCACCGTTCTTGTGCGGGATTGCTGGCACTCTGGAGAACTCCTGAGTGCGGGATACAGAGTCCACTGTCCTCTAGTGATCATGCAGGGGCACCTGACCCCCTCACAAAGAGCGGACTGCTCTCAACTTCATTCCGTCCTCCTTTTCCCTCTTTCTGTTCCTTCTAACTCGTACCCCTTTTCTATGTTTCCTCCCCCCCTTTTTTCACTTGGCCTTTGTCAGGAAGCTCAGGCAACCCTGTCAAAGGCCAGCTAGAATATAATGGGCAGCCTGGCTCACCTCCCAGTGGTGCTGACGGGCAACGTGAGGTCCCACTAGGGGCTCTGCGGCCAAGCAGCCAGAGACACAACAACAAAACAAACCAGTTCTCTGCCAGAAACCAGACATTACACTTTTTCTGGCTTTTACAGAGATTCTGTACTTCTTCACAAAGCACCATGGTGCAGATGTGGGAAACCACAGGTGGTGCCTTTCACAAAACACTATGCCACTATAATGACACTAACTCTTCGCACTTTTTTTTTTTTTTTGCACTTGAATACGTTTGGGTTTGCCGGGTGCAGCTGAAATCTGGCTTGCCAGATGTGGTATGACAACATGGCATTCTGCTTTACAGACCTCCCTTGTTCTTCAAACTGTCTTCTTCGCTGGCAGTGGGTGGGCTCCCAATGCCACGGGTGATTCCCACTTCTCCTCATCACCTCTTTGCTCAGCTGGAGGATACCTTCCTTCCCATCCATTTACCATTTCTCGTCCTTATTCCCACTTTGATTCCACTTCTAGTACTATCTTCTCCACTCAATCTCACCATTTTTTTTTTATTTATTTATTATTCTTATTTATTTATTTTATTATTATTCTTATTTTCTTTTTTATTTTATTTATTTATTTTCTTTTTTATTTTATTTATTTATTTTATTATTATTTTTTTATTATTTATTTATTTTTTTTTTTTTTTTGTTCGCCGCCGGAAAGCTCAGGCTACCCTGACGAAGAGCAGCCAGAGTACTGTGGAAGTCTAGCTCAACCTCCCAGTGGTGGCGGCGGGCAACGTGAAGTCCTGCTAGGGGCCCTGCGGCTAAGAAACCAGAACACTACAAAAGAACCCAACACAAAACTTTCCACATACAACAGACTACACTTTTTCTGGCTTGTACAGAGTTCTGTATACATCACAAGAGTACTGATTGCTCAAATGTGAGAAACCACAGGTGGCGCCTTACTCAAACACTATGCCACTGTGATCTCCTGGGGCAGCCTTCCCTTTTGGTCCCATATTTCTGACTTTCCTCCATACTGCAACTATCTTTTTGAATACGTTTCCTGTGGAGATAAAGATTTTACAAATTAACGGGCAAAGATCTCGTGTAGCAGCAGGTGAAATCCGGGCAGCTGCAATTGAATACAGTTACGATCTAGTATGTATACAGGGTAGCCTCCGTAGCCGAGTGGGCACGAGCGGGAGTGCAGTAGCACACGCTCGTGCACACACTTTGAGTAGACCGGGGTTCAAGCCCCTGACTGCTGAATACGGTCGATCTGCCAACCCGCACTGGACCAGCGTGGCAGATTATGGTCCATTTCCCTCAGCATGAATTGTTGAGGAGGCTTCCACCCTGCAGTGGGTTGATAATGGCTGCACTTTACTTTATGTATACAGGAGCCCTTCTTATCAGCGCAAACCCACAAGATCATGGGCTTTCCAACTTCTGCTAGGGTAATATCAACGAGTGAAGTCCCTCCAAAGACTGCAGTGGTAGTATTCAACAGTGAACTAGTCATTACATCAATTACTGGACTGTGCTCAATCAACATCACATTCAATTTTCTTCTAGAGGTTTTTCTTTTTATCTTGGTTCTTTATACTGTTATTTGTTTGTTATTTAGTTTTTAGGAGCATTATCAACTAAGGCCATATTGCTCCGGGATATGCGGTGGTCATTCCCTGACCTTTCCGCATCCTCCGTATTTGGTGGTGACGGGCTTGAACCCCGGTCTAATCAAGAAACGTGTGCTACGCACTGCTGCTCCTTCCCACCTGGCTACGTAGGCGCCTTCTTTATACAGCCCTCCATCAGCAAATAAAGAAAATGCTATATATGAGCTTGACAAAATTTGTTCTAAATTCGCAACAAACAACTTTGTAATCACAGCCGACCTGAGTGCAAAATCCAATTTCTGGCACAGTGGTAGAACGGATGCCAGAGATGCTTTATTCGAGGACATTATTTTGGCATACAATTTATGCTTTCAAAACCTTGCAGGAAAACCTTTCACCTTTTCTACGGTAAACGGGCAATCACACATCGACGTTACTATGTCTTCATTAAACTTGTAGATAAAATACATAAGTGGGACGTAAAACCGGAATTAGTTAACAGCGATCACTGTGCCATTAAGTTTTGTGTTAGCGCGGAGAATACCAATGAAGACTTGCCTGTGCATGATCTAAGGAGATTCTGCATGAACAAAATGAGATGGGATAAATTTAAAGCCTATCTAGGAACGATCTTTGATTCGCAGGACTGAATGGAACTAAACAACCTCACTGCTCTTGAGTATGCCAACTTTGAACAGTACCATTTATTTGTTGCAATGTCGCATTCCACCAGGAGAAAGCAGATCAAAAAACCTTTGGCCCCATTGTGGACATCAGAGTTGACCACTTTGAGAGTTAAAGTACAGAACGCAAGAAAGGACTACCAACGAGGGAGGCACTTGTCGGAACAAGATGTACAACAACTTAAAGATTATTATAGATTAAAGAGAAGAAATTTTCACAAGAAGATAGCGGAGAGCAAGATTTAATGTTGGCAAGATTTAGTGAAACATGTTGGTAATACGGAGCCATGGGGTCTGGTTTATAAATTAATGAGAAAAAAATTACTTAGTTACAATACAACAACAGTATTGTAAACATGGGGATGTTTACAATACTGTTGTTGATAACAACCAGGAAACCACGGACTGGAAATCAACCGTAGAATCGATTGTTGGAAATATTTTTGCCTTGGATTCTTTGGTCTGGATTCGCCCAAACAGGCTGCAATTCGTCTGAAGAATGAGAGATATACTGGATCCATGGACATTGAGATTTTCAACATGATTCAGTTAGGGGCTGCAATTTCAAAATTAAATTCGAAAAAAATATTTTGAACTCTTTCCAAATGTATTACTTAATTTGTACAGCAAGTGTTTACTTGAGGGAACTTTCCCCAGAGTTTGGAAACAAGCATTTTTGAAGATTTTCCATAAACCGGGCAAACCCAAAACAAATCCCAGGTATTATAGACCCATTTCTCTTTTGGCCAACATGGGAAAACTATTTGAGCGACTTTTGTCCCCTAGAATCACTAATATGCTCATGGAAAACCACCTCTATTCGGATTGCCAGCATGGCTTTAAGAAAGGGCATTCGACAGAGGATGCAATTATCAAAGTGTTAAATTATATTTCTGACTCACCATGTAAATACGTATTGATGGGTTTCGTGGATTTTGAGGGCGCTTTCGATTCTCTTCGGTGGGAGCGTGACCTCAGGTCCCTCAGGATGTTCCACTTTCATAACTACATTTATAAAGTACTGCGATCATGTTTCATGGACAGAGCAATAAAGGTTCAAGCCACAGTACTTCCGTGTCCAGAGGATGCCTTCAGGGTTCTGTTCTGGGGCCTCTCCTCTGGATCGCGGTTCTGAAACAGGGGCTGCAGAAGAAAAGTGAAATTTTCATGAAAGACACTTATGCCGATGACATGGTGATCAGATCGGTCCAGAATAGTTCTTGAGGATAAAATTCAACCAGTGTTGGATGACTTACAAAACTGGGCAAAATTAAAATCAGTTGAAAATATCGTCGATCAATTCGGCACAGGAAATATTGTGCAAGGCTCAAGGGTAGAATTTTTTCAGTCTGGTTTTTACTTGTTAAGAGGAGAGACTACTTCTACAGGGATGGGATACACTTAAATAGAAAAGGTGCAAGAATATTTGCTGATGCTCTCGAGGCAGTGTTAGGTTAGTCGGAAATCTGCTAGCTTGGAGGGAATACAAAGACTAATAGATTAACAGTAGCCACTGGCAGAGGTGAAAGTGATTCTTGCACTGCTTCTATTGGAATGAGCAGCAGCCTGGAAAATAGAATGCAGGATATTTCAGAGACTGCTGGGAGTCATTGCGGTACAAGTAAACACATGGGTTGTATTAGGGTAGCTAAGAATAAGAAAAGGTGCATGTATACTTGTGTGTTTGCTAGGAGTTTGGTAAATAAATGTGAGGAATTTGAAGTATTGCTCAAAACATCAAAGGCAAATATTGTTGGGATATCAGCGACATGGTGTTACACAGATATAATAAATGCAGAACTGAATTTGGGGAGTACAATGTGCACAGAAAGGATAGACAGGATAGCAAGGGAGGAGGGGTTATGCTATTAGTGAAGAAACACATAAAATCCAAGGGAGTGGAGCCAGTCGCCATCGCTGGACAGTGCAGTGTCAAGTCAGTTTAGTGTGACATAAGGATTGGGAGAACAAAATTGAGATAGGAGTGTGCTATAGGCCTAATGACTCTGATGAGTATAATAAGAAACTGTACAGGGAAATAGAGTGGGCCAGTAAATCAGAGAGTCTTATAATGGGGGATTTCAATTTCTCAGATATCGACTGGAATTTGTGGGTTGGTCAATCACACACAAGCAACGCTTTTGTGGATTTATTGGATGATTGTTTTCTACATCAGCATGTTCGGGAGACAACTAGAGGGAGTAATACTCTTGATCTGATTATCAGTAGTGATTCTTAATGCATTAAGAATCGGCAGATAAAGGAACCAGTAGGTGGCAGTGATCACAGAGTGCTAAAGTGAGATTTTCTCAAAGAGGTAACTACCATCAGGAGTAAAGGGAAGGGTTTTTGCTGTCATAAAGGCAACTACGATGGTTTCAGACAGTATTTAAATTCTATACAGTGGGACCAATTGACGATGTTACCTACAGCAAATTCAAAATGGGAAGCATTCAAAGAATTATCTTGGAACCTACTAGGCTTTACATACCAACTGAGAAATATTGTTCAAGGTTTGAGGATGTCAGGTAAACTAATGAGACATATGGCAGAGAAGAAAAATGCATGGGATACATATAAATTAACATGTGACACAGAAGCCTATGATAGATATAAGCTGATCTGTAACCAGGTTACAAAGCAGGTTAGGCATGTGAAGGCAGATTACGAGAAATCTTTGGCAAAGGATGCAAATAAAAACAGCAAAGAGTTCTTTACTTATGTAAACATCGTGATGATGCTCTAATATATGCCGACGATATAAAGTTTCTTACCTTAATCCCACCGTCTGCAAACCCAATGGAAATTACGTTTTCCATCACAGAGAACTTGACCACTCTTTCAACTTACTTGAAGATGTTTGGATTAAACCTTCACCCGTCAAAATCTGCAATAATGACTTACTCATTGAAACAGCAACCAACAATAATTCAACCTTCAGTTTTAGGTACTCTAATTCCAGTGGTTACCTGCCATAAAGATCTCGGGGTATATTTGATCCGAAGCTGAAATTTAATGATCACACAGAATACCTCCGGAAGCGTTTTAACACCCTACGCTGGAGCGCGAAACAACACTTACTTCATTCCAACGATGCCGCATCCACTACCAGATATCTTCAAGCCACTGTTTATCCGGCTATTTTATATGCTGCTGAAATTTGGGCATATGCGTCGCCTTCACTTCAAAAACCGGTGTTCTCGTGTGAATACTGGACCCTCAAATGAGCCACAAATAAGCATCGCCGACCCCCTCAATTGAGAACAACTGACATGGCTGAGCAGCTAAATGTACCCAGGATCCCGAGGTTAATTGACAGCAGGCGTTTAATGACTTCAGTAAAAATGTACACAGGAGTAATAAACGCCCCAAACATCTGGGATTTCTGTCAGTGGTACAATCCTACGCCATCCTTGAGGTCAGAGCCCACACTAATCCTCAAATACAACCGGTTGAAACTGTGTAGTCGGTTCCTACCTGCCCAGGCACTCCCCAAAATTCAGGCACTGCTCCGTCGTGGAGTCGACCTTCAGAAATTAGCTACCGACTACAAATACCGTCACATGCTCCTCGAGTGGATTCCATCTGTGGAACTGGGATAATTTCCTCCATATGATGTTTAGTCCTCATTTTTCATTATTACAATTTACATGTTTGTAACTCATAATTTACATGTTTGTAACTCTTAATTTCCATGTAATGGTAATTTTTTCCTTTTTGCCAATTAACTTCATTTATAATTTCATTTATAATGTAAAACTCCTGGCCATGTCGCCGTGTTGAGTATTATTGTCTCTAGTACATGTCCTGTACTTAGTAGCAATAAAGAATTTATTTATTTATTTATTAAACTCTAGAAGGAAGGGGATGAATCACATTGGTCCACTTGATATCGATGGTTCAACTGTTGATGATCCTGCTCAGGTAGCTAACAAACTAAATGAATATTTTGCATCGATATTCACACACGAGGAGTTAATCAGGGAGGGGAATGCCAGAGGTGTATTCAACTCTGGCAGTAAGCTACATAATCTTGTAATAACTGAGAGTAAAGTGGAGGAGAACTTGTTGAGGGAGGAGAACTTGTTGAAGATAAACACAAGAAAGGCACCAAAATGGTGTGGATGGAATCTATCCAGTTATATTAAAAGAGGCAGCAAAGGAAGTAAGCAAACCCTTAGCCATAATTATGAGAGCTTCCTTGAATTCAGGGGAGGTACCCATAGACTGGAGATGTGCAAATGTGACTCCAATTCACAAAGAAGGATCAAAGGCTGACACAAGTAATTATACACCTGTGAGTTTAACTTCTCTACCAGGAAAATTAATGGAGGCACTGATTAAAGAAGCAACTCTTAATTTCCATGTAATGCTAATTTTTTTCCTTTTTGCCAATTAACTTCATTTATAATTTCATTTATAAAATTATAAATGAAGTTGTAGCTCGGACACAGCATAGTTTTTTTAAGGGAAAGTTTTGCCTGACCAATTTGACTGGATACTATGATGCAATCACAAAAGAACTGGCTGCAGGGAATAACTTTGATATTATGATCTTAGAAAGGCTTTTGATATTGTTGCACCTGGAAGACTGCTGCACAAATAGGAGCAGGGTAGCATTGGAGGCAAATTGCTGCTTGAATAAAGGGATCGTTGAGTGGGAGAAGACAGGGAGTGGTAATCAATGGACACTGCTCTTCGTGGACTAATGTTATTAGTGGAGTCCATCAGGGTTCAGTGTTGGTCCATTGTCCTTTTCTATATTTATAAATGATATTGATTATGGTACATCAAGCTTAATGTCCAAGTTTGCAGATGATAGACAGGTTGGCAGGGTTGTTAAGGACACTACTGACGCTATGCTGCTGCAACAGGATCTGGAAAGATTGAGCAGATGGGCTGAGTGGTCGCAAATGAAGTTTAACATTTACAAATGTAAAATATTACATATTGGAAACAGCAACCCCAGAGCAACGTATCAGCTCTGTGATACTACACTGACAGTGGTAGAGAATGAAAAGGACCTGCGGGTTATTGTGCCGGCAGATATGATGTTCTCTGTGCAGTGCAGACGGGCTGCAAGAGTAGCTCATGGTGTCTTGTCAATGATGTACAGGAATGTTTCTAGTAGGGATAAGGAGGTGATTATTCCATTGTATAAGGCAATGGTCAGGCCATACCTTGAGTACTGTATACAGGTCTGGTAGCCTCATTTCAAGAAGGATGTAGAGCTGCTGGAACGAGTACTGAGAAGTGCAACAAGATTAGTGAATGGAACAAAGGGTTGCTCTGACGAAGAAAGGCTTAAGTTTTGCAAATTACAGTGTCTGGAGACTAGGCACCGTCGAGGTGATCTGATAGAGGTGTATAAAGGTTTGAATGGTTTGAGCATGCTCAATACCGATGAGATTCTTCCTCTTGCTCAGAATAATCACTTGAGAGGGCATAAATTCAAATTGAGGAAAGACAGATGTAGCATAAATGTGCAGAAATTTGCCTTTAGCCGGTTGGTGGAACAGACTTCCATCCCTTTATTGTGGAAGTTGGTAGTCTAAATAAATTTAAGGCTTAGCTGGACAGGTATTTCGAACGAACGGAGGGGTGAATCGGAAGGATCTTTTTTTTTTTTTTTTGGCTGATGCTGCATAAGCTTGCTTTCTTGCATCATATGCCTCTACTAATGCTAATACTATTTGTGAATAAAACCAACTTTATGGTTTTTAAATCACATTTTAATTATGACCGACTACCTAAAGTATTATTGGAAGGCACACAAGTACCCTATGTTTCAAACACTAAGTATTTGGGTATCGTTCTCGATGATAGGCTGGGCTTCCAGGTCCACGTAAATAAATTTAAGGAAAAAATTAAGAAATTTACTGCGGCAATTATTCGGCTTTCCCGTAAAGAGTGGGGCTTAGGTAAAAAAAGTGTTATTTTTATATTACAAGACAATTTTCCTTCCCATTATCGCTTACCCATGTGGAGTGTTGTTTCAGGCTGTGTCTAAGGTTAAGATCAAATCAAAATTAATATCACTACAAAGATCTATGTTATTGACTATGATAAATACCCCCAGAACAATTTCAAATAATGCCCTGCAAGTGTTGGCAGGAATTATACCTCTGGACCTCTATATGCAATATCGAGGAATGGCTTATAAATTAAAAAATGGGATTTCAGTGAGTTGTCTGGATATTGTCTCTGATCCGGTTAACAACTTTATACAGGAAAAAAAACAGGATTTGGAATTTATTTATAGAGGAATGGCAGAGAAGATAGGATGCAAGTGTATTTGGGGAAGTTACTAAAAGATTCATTCCGCGGGTTGAATTTGCAGCTAAAAATTCATTGCGCGGGCTGAATTTGCAGTAAAACCAATGAAACAGTATTTCATTGGTTTTACCCTACAATGTTTACTTCATTCTTGTTATCAGGACATGGTTCCCTTAGATCCAAGTTATATCAAATGGGGCTGGAAACAGATCCTCTGTGCACTTGCGGACAGGACGAAACATGGTTGCATGTGTTGTTACATTGCACACAATACGACAATATTAGAGCTACCTTGCTGTACAACATACCAAATCTAGATGAAAACAATGTACACCTTTTGGTTGATGATCTTGAAAGCTTTGGGGTTCTCCAGAACTTCCCCTTCTTGGTGTTTACCAGAAGGAGGGAACTTAGAGCAGCTTTGTTAAGAAACGAGTAAGTTTTATGCTTATAATCTATTTGATATGTTAGAAAATTGATATACAATATTCACATTTATTTACCTCAGTTGGAGTACCAAAATGGTGGATAACCACCATTTTGGTTAAGGCAGCAATAATTAAGATGATTAAGGCAGCTGATTAAGGCAGCTGCGTATGATTAAGGCAGCTGCCTTAATCATACGCTTAGCACAAGTCAGTATAGAGAGAAGAAATCTGTAATTGGATCAATTTAGGGCGTGAATTTGGTAATTGTTTTTCCTTTAGCTTTGAATTTGTGGTCTTCTGCTCTTGGATGAATTTATATATATGAATAAATTCTCGTTTTTTTTTAATCGTCTACTCTCTGGCTGGTTGATTCTGAGGACTTGGAAATCTAAAAATAACTTTTTCAGAAGTACTTTACTTGTTTGTTTAGACTGTTGAAGTGAACTTGGATAGGTACCTCATTGCTACAGCGAGTACAATGGAAATCATACCTCTTATAGTTTTTCATGATAAAAAATATACATACATGTTTATGTAATTAGTATGAAATTTTAAGAATTGGGCCACTTTTAACAGTCAGTAACTCCACTTCCACAGCTTCTGTGATCTCAAACTTTTTGAGCGGATGTATATAAGGGAAACCTTTAATTTTCTGGGTTTTTCTGCTTCCCTCGGGTAACTAGTTCCAGAGTTATGGATTTTCAAATAGTAACATTTTTGAGAGTCTTGGGGAAAATTTGTTTTTCCTAGAATAACTTGACCAAGTTGTATTTGTAATCTGGCAGAAAATTTTAATATATTATGTACAATACAGTCCCTCTTTCTATTGTGGATGAATATTTCAAGTTCAATTTCAAGGCGTTGGATGGCAAGTGTGCTGTGGAATATCATGGATCAGGAAAATTTAACTGCCACTGAGGATGAAAATTTCAATCTTGAATTTTACATGGCATATTGTGCTCCAGAGGATCTGTGGACTTTGAAAATGTGGTTGGATCTTGTCGGATCTTAAGTGTGTTCTACACAAAGTGTCACATTGACTACTGGAAAACTTCCATGGTTAAGTTCCAGTGGTTAACAACTGGAAGATACCAGCGACCAGACAGAACGAGTATAGGTTGAGTGAACAATTATTTGATGTTCATGAAGATTGAGAAGACTTCCAGAAAATGACTGTGGACCATTTAGGCTGCAAAGGGAAGTAGTCTTATGTGTCTGCCTGCTCGTAGGCAGCCACATAAGACCGATAGGTTCTATTCGAAGGGCAAGACAAATTGTCAACATTTGAACTGACAAACTGTCAGAATGAGTTTGGTGCAAAAGCATCTTTTGGAATCATTGCACATCTCATACTGTAGCGATTCCTTTAACCGAGACAGAGAATGTTGTGTCCATCCCATTACTGAGACGAGCATCCTCTTGGCTGACTGGCACTGGCACATGCAACATTCCCAGGCATTACAGCTACAACTACAAGCTTTCCCTATATGCATGCCATGGGAGTCAGCATACATGCCTCCCGTGGCATGCACATAGGTTCTGTATTTCTAGATTTTAGATTAATAGTCACAACTGATGAAGGACGCATCCAGTCCGAAAGCTATGTATCACTATCTTACATTATTTTTATTTGTTTTTTTTTTTTTTTTTCATGTGAACATCAACGTATTTTTAACTACAAGCTGTCATTTTCTTTCTGTTTTTGCTCTGTGGCACAATAATTAATTAATAAGAATATGAACCATTCAGCAAGGGTCAGAATTAACGGCAATTAGAACAAATGTACTCTAAGTAGATCTTTTAACTCTCATTTATGGCATTGACCTATTGCCTTTCGACGAACAGATATTCGATTTTAAACTGCTCAACTTCTGCAGTCGACCAGGTCATATAATGTCATTGGAAGGACCGCAGAGCACGAAACACCCGACTGCATAAGAAGGTCAAGTCATGAATGCACCACGATGTTCGACATTTAGGCAATACGTTCACGTGAACAGTAGGAGAGATGGCCAAGAACAAAGCATCCTGGACAAAAAATGTAGAGTAGATGCAGAATAGCAGTCAAATTTCCGTTTGACTGCTATTCAATTTACACATCTCTAATCTTTTATTTCTATATCCAGTATTTAGAAACAAGTACTGTAAGTAACACCTAACAAGTACTGTAAATGCAGATGTGTGGAAAAGGGGTGAATTAAGAGTAAACAAAGACAGTGGCCCATACTAGAGAAGGAGTGGTCCTTTGCAAACGGGTAAGAAAGGTTTATTACAAGTAGAATAATGGGACAGTGAAATTCAGGTGATTAAGAAATGTTTGATGTATGTGTCATCTGGACATAAGTCCCGACGGGCTGTTAGTTGTGTCGAAAAAGACCAAGCCACTGTGGCAGGGTTTTGGTAAGTTGATATTTCGCAAATGTGAAAACACAAAAGTTGCTATCTTTAGAGGCGATCGGTAACAATAAAAGGTTTATGATGCCCTGTGATGAAATATACAAGAAAAAGGCTTGGTTTGCACATGGCGGAAAAGGGTTATGGCATTTTTTTAACAAATTGGAAAGAGGGGATGGTTAGGTGTAATTACTGGTATTGGTAGAGAGTCCTGTGGGAGGAGGTTCAAAGCGAAGGAGAAGAAGTTGGGGATCATCAGAGTAGAATGGAAGGGAGAGGATAGCTGAAAAAGTAATCGTGGAAGAATGAAGAAAAGTAAGTCGGAAAGTGCAGAAATGTGGGGAGTACAAAAGGGCCCGAGCCAGTAATTGGGAAAATAGTTAAGAGTATCGAAGAAAAGGGAAGGCTAAGTACGATAAGCAAAGAGTTATGAAAGGGCTAATTGAACCAGGAAAGGTAACGACCTCTTTGAGAAAGATCCATAGGGAGGAATTGTGTCTAAGCAGGCGGTTCAGGAGATCAAGGATGCTAGATCTAATCAGCCAAGAGTTCCAGAAAATTATCTGAAGCAGAGTCAGGAGAAAGCAAATGAAGGAAAGCAAAAAAGGAAAGCCCTAGATGACAGCCTGGACAGCCTAAGATTAAAGCCTCAAACCGTCCTGGAAAAGAGGAGAAGAATATAGAAGTAGGTGAGCGATATATTAAGTATATTCTAAGTTAATAAGAAGAACTGTCAGTAAAATAGAAGGGAAATTAACGAAAGGGAGTAGTACTAGAAAGCAAAGTTTGAAAGATAAATTATCTGGGCGGTAGATACTAATGGATTTTATTATGTTAAAAATAGATTAGCGTATAAATCAAGGGAAACGAAGGAAAACGAGAGAAAGAGTCAAGATAAAAAAAAGATTACAGAGACAGAGAATAGAATAGTCATTAGGTTAAGAAAGGTATTAGTGGGAAAATGATAGAAATATTGAATTTAGGGGAAAATCGAGAGAGTTGTGAGTGCATAATGTGTTAGAAGAGAAGTAAAGGGTTTAAAGAAAGGTTCTAAATATGCTTTAAATGATAGTTAATAAAGTATATGAACAAATTCGAAAATGGTGTTTTAATTGATGAAAATTTGTGTACAAGTACTTTATTTGAATGATTAGTAACAAGGAGGGAAGTCAGGATACTGAAGATTTGTCTACAATTATATTGTAACAGTGTCGTAAGAATAAAGAGTTGAATGATGAAAGTGGCATTTTGAATATTACTATGTGAACTGTATAATCAGATTAACTAGTGAAGTGTAACTGTAATAAGACCAATATATGTAATGTATCTCTGATTTAACTTTGTACAGTGGTGTGCAAAACTTAAGGACCAACACTATTTCTAAAGGTTACAATCACAAAATTAAACGAAACAGCCTGTGGCGATTTGTATAACTGTGGCCGTTTTGTAGAAAGCTGGTGCACATGCAAAAATTTGAATCGTGATGAGAAGGCTCACATAAACATCTTAGATATAAGCAGCAGTTCAGCAGTATAAGTGCAAATTGTCTGCGTGTGTAGCACAGTGGTATCGTCACTGTCCTCCTCACACCGGGTGGAAAAGGCCGGGTTCGAATCCCGTCGATGACGCGAGGAACTTTAGTGGGCTTTTTTCACTCCGTGGCTGAGTTAGTCGGTCTCAGGCGTAGATAGCAAGGTTTTTTCCACAACAAACTGGGAATTTTTCGTCCAGCAAAACAGGCAAATCGACCAGAGAACACAAGGAATTTACAGGCACGATAAGGGTTAATGTAATCATTTACAGGTAACCCTAATATAATAATAATAATAATAAGTACATGTGCAAATTACCGAATGGTGGGTACGATTGTTACAGACGTTTGATTGGTTTCATACAGTGCTACAGACAACGAAATGGGCAGTACACCGTTGGCCCCGAGTTCGTGTTTATGGATGATAAATGATGTTTATGGGGACAAATGATATTAAACGTACACGATCTGACGATTTGTTGGAAAAATACAGGACCATGCTGAGGAAATGTCGCGAGCTAGGCCATAATGTCTATGTGTCTGCAATTCTGCCCAGACACGATAGGAGGGATTATATGTTAAGAGCCTTGTGGATTAACTCAAGACTTGAAGGAATCTGCAAGGCTTTAGGGGGTAAATTTCTATCAGCATGGCCCACACTTGTAGGTAGAAGGAATTTGTTTTGTAGAGACGGGATACACTTAAACAAAGGTGGTGCAAAAGTTTTTGCCAGTATTATTGAGGATACCTCAAAGGTTCAGGGAAACTGCTAGTTAGAGGGGATGTGGGTAATACTGACACGCGTTTAACTGATAATATTGGTCAATGTAACTCTTGCACATACCTTAAGAGTTTTTATCTGTTAACCCAACTGGACGTATTATCTAGATGTTCTGGGGGCAAAGACGTTTCACGTGAGCGGGTAGCTAATATCAGGGAAGAGAGCCTAAAAAACTTCAAGGGTTGTTAAATATACAAGAACAGTAAATCTTAATTGTTTATACAGTAACGTTAGAAGTGTCGTCAATAAAATGAGCGAATTCGAACTGCTGGTAAAAACAAGTAACGCGGACATAATAGGGCTTACAGAGACGTGGTGCCACCCGGAAATTGGTGATTATGAGTTCCAGTACGGCTTATATAATGTATTTAGGAAGGATAGGTTAGATAGAAGGGGTGGTGGGGTAATGCTTCTTATCAGAAGCAGCCTGAGTGCGACGATAGCTTTCCCGGATTCAGACATTTCACATGCTAGTATAGAGTCTGTATGGTGTGAGATAGTTGGAAACAAAGGTATAATGCGAGTAGGAGTAATCTACAGACCAGGTGATTGTGAAGATTATGACAAAAGCCTCTACATGCAAATGGAATGGGCATGTAAGCGTCAATGCCTTATTATGGGTGATTTCAATTTGCCTCTAATTGATTGGAGTAAATGGGAAGGAAACTCGACATGGGGAACAAAATTTTTAAATCAACTAGATGACTATTATTTGTATCAACATGTCAGGGAAAGTACTAGAGAAAAGAATATCCTAGACCTCATCATCACACATGAATCAGATGACATAACAGGGCTGACAGTAGAGGAACCAGTAGCAGGAAGTGATCACGGAGTTCTACGGTGGATGATTATGAGAGAGGTAGCAGCAGTAAAAGCAAGGGAATGGGTTTTAATTTCAGAAAAAGAAATTACGATGCCTTAAGGTACTACATGGCCTCTATTAACTGGGTAGATATTGCGCAGAGAATGAATACAATTGAACTGTGGTACGCTTTTAAAACATTAATCACAGATGCCTTGAATGCGTATATACCATTAAAAAAATACTCCACGAGAAGGGTTCCAAGTTGGATGAATAGTGAACTTGCCGCATTACTTGAGCAGAAAAAGGTGGCATGGAAAGGTTACAGAGCATTAAAAAGTACTGAAGCCTATAACAGCTACAAGGTGATGTGTAATAGAGCCACAGAAAAGGTTCGACAGGCAAAGGCAGTTTATGAGAAATCACTAGCAAACAGAGCAAAGAGGGGGGATAAAGAATTCTTCACATATATAAATGCCAAGAAGAGCAGGACAAACCAGATCGGACCTTTACGTAAGGGAAAGGGGATAGTAATAAATACACCAGCTGCCGTTGCAGATGAACTCAACAGTTATTTTGCATCGATATTTACAAATGAAAAGCCTTTTGTGGCAATGGGAAATTGTGGGAGCGAAGTTAAAAAATATGTAATTAATGATATTGAAATTTTGCAAGATTATTTAATGAAAAAACTTTCGAGCCTACAGACCAGTAAGGCTCCTGGAGTTGATGGAATATACCCTATAATCTTAAGAGAGGCGGCAAGCGAGTGCATTGAACTATTGGGGCTAATTATGCGAGCATCACTAGACTCTGGGGAGATTCCCTTGGATTGGAAAAGTGCAAATGTATCTCCCATACATAAGGGTGGCTCTAAAAGTGAAGTTGGAAATTATCGACCTGTCATCTGACTTCAGTAGTAGGGAAATCATGGAGGCAATGATCAAGGGTGGAATTCAGGATCATTTGGATCGAATTGAAATTTGAAATTCTCAAGGATACTCAGCATGGTTTTGTAAAGGGAAAATCATGTTTAACAAATCTGGTTCGCTATTTCGAAAGGGTCACTCACGAGCTGGATTTAGGGAATAATTTCGACATTGTTTATTTAGATTTCAGCAAAGCTTTTGACTCAGTCCCACATGAGCGGTTGCTTTATAAGCTGGAATAGGTTGGAATCGCTGGGAAAATCCTTAGATGGATAGAAGGATGGCTTCAGGGCAGGAGGCACAGGGTTGTGATAAATGGCTATTCCTGAGATTGGATTGATGTAAGAAGTGGGGTTCCCCAAGGGTCAGTATTAGGACCACTGTTGTTTTTAATTTTCATAAACGACATTGATGAAGGGATAGAGGGCGTGATGTCTAAATTTGCAGATGATGTTAAAATTGGTAGAGTAGTTAATGATCACTGTCAAGCTGAGCTTCTTCAGAGAGACCTAGATAGACTTCAGGAATGGTCAGAAAAATGGCAGCTGTGCTTTAATCCAACAAAGTGTAAGGTATTACACCTGGGAAACAGTAATCCCAAAAACACTTATTCACTTAGTGGAGTTCAACTAAACCCAGTACTGGAGGAAAGGGACTTGGGTGTTACGATACGGTCAGATATGAAATTCTCTGAGCATTGTAAACAGGTTGCAAGGAAGACCCATGGTATCCTATTGATGATCTATCAAACTTTTGCAAGTAGAGATAGGGACGTAATCATCCCATTATATAAGGCTTATGTTAGACCACACTTGGAATACTGTGTTCAAGTATGGAGACCGCACCTAAAGAAAGACATCGAGCTTCTTGAAAGGGTGCAAAGAAGGGTAACCCGCCTGGTGAGATCGGCAAAAGGGCGTCCTTATGAAGAAAGACTTCGAATATGTGGGTTGCAAAGTTTGGAAACTAGACACCTTAGAGGAGATTTGATTGAGGTGTTTAAGGCTCTGAGAGGCATCAGTAAAATGAATGAGGACAAAATTTTCAAGATTATAAATGATGCTGGAACTAGGGGACATAAATTCACGTTACGGGGAGAAATGTTTAGATTGGACTGCAGGAAGTTTTATTTTAGCCAGCGAGTTGTAAATTACTGGAATAAGTTGCCTTCATGGGTGGTAGAGGCCGACAGTTTGGGAAAATTCAAAGGTCATCTGGATAGTACTTTCGGGTAAGGTAAGCGCATAGGATGATAGGTTTAATTTCCTTTTTATTTATTTTTTATTTTATTTTTTTTATTTATTAATTATTATTATTTAGTTATTTATTTTATTTATTAATTATTATTATTTAGTTATTTATTTTATTTATTAATTATTATTATTTAGTTATTTATTTTATTTATTTTTTTTTTTGTTTTTGTTTTTATCATTGTTTTGTTCGGATTTTTTTTTTTTTTTTTTTTTTTTTTGGCTGGTGCAGCATAAGCCATAGGCTTTCTTGCACCATGCGGCCGTTACTAATACTAATAACTCCACACCCCATCGCACTGCAGCTGTTGACCCGAGGTTGAATAATTAGGAAGCTCGAGGAAGGAAGTGCGAGGAGTTTGGTATCGCCCATAGCATCGCCTCACGTGCGTGGTCGGCATTCAGAATGACAGGAACAGCTGTTCGAATTACCAGTGGTGGTTATCCACAAAAAACAACGCCAGTGATGACTGTTGTATACTCCTACAGGCCAGACAGCCAAATCCATTGCAAACCAGCTGCACAGCAGCACAGGACGCAGGATATCGCGGTTTGCTGTGGCCAGGCGACTCCACAAATGTGGACTGTTTGCACGACTAGTACGCTGTGTTCCTTTAACACCTGCCCATCGGAGACACCGTTTACAGTGGTGTCACAAGGACTGCACAGCAGCTCAATGGGGTAAGGTACTCTTTTCTGCTGAGAGTAGATTCAGTCTCAGCAGCGATTCTGGACCGATCTGGCGAGAGGTTTGCAGACCGTGTTATGCCGCAAGCATCACTGAAAGGGATCGAAATGGCATTCGAGGTGTTCTCGTCTGGGGAGGCGTTATCTTGAATGGACGTACACAACTCCAGATACTGGAAGGCGGTACTGTAACTGGTGCACGCTACTGTACTAAGCAAATCCTTCCCCATATGCGTCCGTTCCGAGGTGCCATTGGCCCCGAGTTCGTGTTTAAGGATGATAACGCCACACCCCATCGCACTGCAACTGTTGATATGCTTTTGAAAAGTGAAGACATTGCTTGTATGGATTGGTCTGCCCGTTCAACCGATCTAAATCCCATCGAACACATATGGGATGCTCTGGGAAGATGACTAGCGGCACGTTCACACCCACCAGAAAATGTTCACCCATTGAAGATGGGGCTGACAAAGGAATGGATGATGTTACCACAATAACCTAACAACAATGTTCTAAGCATGGACGGCAGTACAAAGCCTGCATCGACATTAGGAGTGGCCATACGTCGTACTGAGAACCACCTCTTCCCTTTGTTCTATCTTTGGCAGTGATGCATCTGTATCATGGCAGCCAGTGCTATGTTGCCATTTTTCAATAAAGTCCCTCTGTACCGTTTTGTTTCTGTTGTTGTGTCAATGTTGTTTCCTTCATCATTTCTGTACGTCATTGAGGTTCCTTTGGTATGGTTTTCACATATACGGGCCACTCCTATGAGTAGCCACAGGTGAAAACCTGACTGGTCCTTAAGTTTTGCACAGCAGTGTATGTCATAATTATATGATATCTAGTTCAGTTGTAAATTATGTTGCTTACATATATGTATGTAATAAAATTCATGTTTTATTTCCACTTCTAGTCTTGTTATTGTGATTAACACATGCCTTGCTTGCCTAGTTAAGAATTTGCTCTCCCCCGATTTGGTGAGACAATCCTGGAAACTGATTAAAGAAAACAAAAGAAATTAGCCTCATGATTCTGCGAATCTTCCATGAGATATACAGTGTATAACAGCCAGGTGGCAAAAAGTTGGTCGTGGAGTTGTGAGGGCGCCTAAAAATGCAGAAAAGAAGATTTTCAAGAAAGGAAGTAAGGTAAAAAAAAAAAAGAAGTAAAAAAAAAAAAACGATAAAACACCACATTTTCAGGGAAAATTGGCGAAGGTGCTGCAGAGGAAATGAATTATCCTCAAAAGTAAAATTTAATCACAAAGGTATTTTCCCAGATATTGCATTCAGGGCATCAGTAGAGACACTATGGAAAGTCCTGGTGATACCCAGAAGAGCGAACCTTTGGGGAGACATTAAATGCTTTCTAATTACATTTATCACTTTATTATACCAAGATCCAGCAGCATATGTAAAATGGGGACAAATACGCACTCATATAGCATATTTAATGTTGGTCCTTTGATTCCCCATTTCACCCTTGTTACTCTGCGGAGCTTGACATAAAGGAGTTTAATTTTTGTGTTAGATATATAACATTTTTAGATATATAACATGTTTCGTAAAAAAAAACGCCGTTCCAGATAAACACCAAGGTACCTGACGGCACACACATTCCTCAAAGAGACACCTCCGCTACAAACAACGGGAGACCTCGTCCTGCTTAGCCTTCCCTTCAGCAACATAGCAACGGTTTTGTCTTTAGCAATATTAAGCTCGTGCAAGGTACCCCAATCCAACAGATCCTGTAGCAGGTCACTGGCCCCGTCTTCAATATCTCTCCTGGAATTACCGGGAACCAGCAAAACTAAAACATCAGAGTGGGCAATGGCCTGTAATTCCCCATATCACGTTCTATAAATTCATCTAAAACCATGTTCCATATGAAGGGTCCGAGGATCGACCTCTGAAGGCATTCCTGTTCGATCTAAAGAATCTCCTCCTCAAGAGAGGACCGAACACTACTGTTCAACAAGTAATCCCACGGGATGTTATATATGTCCCCGGGACAGAGGACAGTTCTCGCCCTGCAGAGGATGCTACCCCACCACAGGGCATCAAACGCACCCCTAAAGTCCACAAATAAGACGAGGACATATCGCCTTGATTCTACCTGTACAACCGTAATAAGTTGACGAATTGCACCTTCGGTCGAGAGGTCCTTCTTAAACCATATTATTTAATTGAAAAAAGATATAAATTTTCATATTTAAACTGATACCTTGAAATTATCAGCCTCTCGAAAAATTTTCCCAAGATTGGAACCAAAGCAATTGGACGATATGACGTTGGCTCACTGAGGGATTCTACGAGTTCTTCAGGATCACTTTTAGAACCGGGATTTTGCACTATTTTTGGAAAAACTCCTAGTAGACATGTATTGTAAAGATCTAACATTATATTGGGGAACCAAGAATAAAAAAGTTTTACAACATTAGCATTAGCATTAGTAGAGACACATGATGCAAGAAAGCAAGATTATGCAGCATCAGCCAAAAAAACGCTCCGCTCCCATTTCACCCCTACATTCGTTCCAAATACCTCTCCAGCTCAGCCTTAAATTTATTTAGTCTATCAACTTCCACAACAAAGGATGTTATCATAAGATTCCATCACCCATTGATGTACAGCAATGGGATACATTTAATTTTACATTAATTACATTAATCTACAGGGGTTGGATACACTTAAATAGAAAGGGTGCAAGAATATTTGCTGATGCAATCGAGACAGAGTTAGGTAGGTCGGAAAACTGCTAGCTTGGGGGGATACAAGAACTAATACATTAACAGTAGCTGCTGGCAGAGGTAAAAGTGAATCTTTCACTACTTCTATTGAAATGCAATTAAGCAGCAGCCTGGAAAGCAAGGCAATGGAAATTTCCAGGACTGTTGGGAGTCATAGTGGAACAAGTAAATACATGGACTGTGTTAGGGTAACTAAGAGCAGATGCGTGCATACTTGCATGTACGCCAATGCTAGGAGTATAGTTAATAAATTCGATGAGCTAGAAGTGATAGTCAAGACATCAAAGGCAGATATTGTTGGGATTTCAGTGACATGGTGTAACACAGACATAAGAAGTGCAGAAATGGAATTTGGGAAGTACAATGTGTACAGAAAGTATAGACAGGACAGGAAGGGAGGAGGGGTTATGCAGTTAGTTATAAAAAAACAAATAAAATCTAAGGAAGTGCATCTAATTGATGTGGGTGACCAATGCAATGCTGAGTCTGTTTAGTGTGACATAAGCACTGGAAAGGAAAATTGAGAGTAGGTGTGTGTTATAGGCCTAATGAATCTCATGAGTATAATGAACAATAGATGAGTATAGAGTGGGGCAGTAAATTAGAGTGTCTTATAATGTGGGATTTTAATTTCCCGGATATTGACTGGAATTTATGAGTTGGTCACTCACACACTAACAATGATTGTTTTCTACAGCAGCATGTTCGGGAGGCAACTAGAGGGAGTAATAACCTTGATCTGACTATCAGTAGTGATTCTTCATGCATCAAGAATCTGCAGATAAAGGAACCACTAGGCGGCAGTGATCAGAGAGTGCTGAAATGGGATTTACTCAAAGAGCTAACTACCATCAAGAGTAAAGGGAAGGGTTTTTGCTTTCGTAAAGGTGACTACGGTGCTCTGAGACAGTATTTAAATTCTATACGGTGGAACCAACTGATGATGTTACCAACAGCAAATTCAAAATGGGGAACATTCAAAGAATTAAACTTGGAAGCTACTAGGCTCTTCATAACAACAAAGAAATATTGTTCAAGTTTTAGGCCTAAATGGATGTCAGATGAATTAATTAGACATGTAACAGATAAAAAAATGCATCCGATACATATAAATTAACATGTGACACAGAAGCCTATAATAGATATAAGCTGGTCTGTAACCAAGTTACAAAGGAGGTTAGGCAGGCGAAGGCATATTACGAGAAATCTTTGGCAAAGGATGCAAAGAAAAACAGCAAAGAGTTCTTTATTTATGTAAACTCTAGAACGAAGGGGTGAATCAGATTGGTCCACTTGATATCAATGGTTCAACTGTTGATGCTCCTGCTCAGATAGCTAACAAACTAAATGAATGTTTTTCATCGACATTCACATATGAGGAGTTATTCAGGGAGGGGAATGCCAGAGGTGTCTTCAACTCTGGCAGTAAGCTAGATAATCTTGTAGTAACTGAGAGTAAAGTGGAGGAGAAATTGTTGAAGTTAAACACAAGAAAGACACCAAAATGGTGTGGATGGAATCTATCCAGTTATAATAAAGGAGGCGGAAAAGGAAGTAAGCAAACCCATAGCCATAATTTTGAGAGCTTCCCTGGACTCAGGGGTACCCATGAACTGGAGAAGTTAAACTAACAGGTAATTACAGACCTGTTAGTTTAACTTCTGTTCCAGGGAAATTAATGGACGCACTGGTTAAAGAAGCATTCCTGGATCATCTAGACAAGACTTCAGTTATAGCTCGGACACAGCATGGGTTTGTTAAGGGGAAGTCTTGTCTGACTAATTTTATTGGATACTATGATGTAGTTATAAAGGAACTGGACGCAAAGGATAATTTTGATATCATATATTTGGATCTTAGAAAGGCCTTTGATACTGTTGCACATGGAAGACTGCTGCAAAAATTGGAGCAGTGTAGCATTGGAGGCAAATTGCTGCTATAGATAAAGGGGTGATGGAATGGGAGAAGACAGAGAGTGGTAATCAATGGACACTGCTCTTCGTGGACTAATGTTATTAGTGGAGTCCCTCAGGGTTCAGTGTTGGTCCATTGTCCTTTTCTGTATTTATAAATGATATTGATGATGGTATATCAGGCTTGATGTCCAAGTTTGCAGACGATACAAAGGTTGGCAGGGTTGTTAATGACACTAATCACAGTACACTGCTGCAACAGGTTATAGAAAAGTTGAGCAGATGGGCTGAGATGTGGCAAATGAAGTTTAACATTGACAAATATAAAGTACTACATATGGGAAGCAGTAATCCGAGAGTAATGTATCAACTCTGCGGTACCACTCTGACAGTGGTAGAGAACGAAAAGGACTTGGGGGTAATTGTGCAAGCAGATATAAAGTTTTCTGAGCATTGCAGATTATCCCATTGAAGCTGCAGCTATGACTCAACAACAACAAGAAATAGTAGATGAAAATCACAACTATCATCCTGCCTCTGTGGAATCCCCCTTCACTAACATTGAGATGGACTTGGCAATAAACAAAATGAAAGTAGGAAAAACACCTGGTGCTGATCTGCTGGAAGTGGATGTGGTTAAAAAATTTGCAGAATGCTATCCTGTTACTCTCCTAAGCCTTCTAAATAGGTGCCTGACAGAAGGCACATTTCCAACATCCTGGAAAACGGCAACCTTGAAATTTATATTGAAAAATCCCGACAAGCCACCACAAATTCCAACCTCCTACCGCCCGATTGCCTTGCTCTCTGTAATGGCCAAGCTACAAGAACGCCTGCTCCTATTTCGCTTAACCGCCAGATATGAAGAACAAAAACTTCCAAGTGACAAGCAATTTGGATTCAAAGCAGGTAGCAGCACAGAAGATGCCATTAACAGTTTAATCACTCAAGCAACTCACACAGCCTTTAAGTACTCCCTTGCAATCATGGTAGACTTCGCTGGGGCCTTTGATCGACTATGGTGGCCCAGTGTTCTTCGGAGGCTTCGGCAATCAAATGTTTCCAACAACCTATACAACAGTTTAAGGTCATATTTAACTGGTAGAAAAGTCCAAGTTACCAACAGATTCCAGACAGTGACTAGGTACATCGATCGAGGCTGTCCGCAGGGCTCTGTGCTTGGCCCTTTCCTCTGGTCTATTGTCCTGGATGAGTTCCTGGGCATGGACCTGGGAGGTGTTGAGCCCTTGGCCTTCGCGGATGATCTTGTCCTTTTGGTATGTGCTAACACCAGGACGAACTTAGAGAAAATGGCAAATGGAGCACTGGTAAAACTTCAGAACTGGGCAGCCCTGCACAACCTTACCATTTCAGGAGAGAAAACAAAGTCCATACTCCTTAAAGGCAGACTACAAATCACAAGACCACCTACAATAAAATTAAACTTTATGCCCATACGGCTGCACGCTGAAGTCAAGCTCCTAGGTATCTTCTTAGACTCGGGGCTTACCTTCCACCACCACCTAAAGTATCTAGCCAACAAAATTCAAAGGTACAGTGCTATGATAAGGCGGGTCAGCAGGGCAGACTGGGGGCTGAAGCACAAAGCTCTTACTCTGATATACCAAGCGGCATACGTGCCAATTGTCTGTTATGGTGCCTCCATCTGGTACCGAAAAGCCATCCTAGCAAGAAATAAACGTAAGCTGGATTCAATCCAGAGGTTCATGCTCCTTTCAATTTGCAGGGCATGCCGCACCGTCAGCACCCCTGCTCTGCAGGTATTAACTGGATGTCAGCCACTATACTTAGAAGTGGTTAAAAGAGGGCTTTTTTATCACTTAAGGAAGGGAGTTCCAACCCAACTGCTAAATTTTCAACTTGACACCACAAACGGCACCAGGCAGGAAAGACAACGGATAACCAAACATCTACAAGAGATATGGCAACATGACTGGGACACTACAATAAAAGGGGCCATCACAAAACGATTCCTTCCATCCATAAGTTCAACTCACCCAGAACCTCCACCCTGGTTTTCGCCTGGCCTCCATGTGACCTTTATCATCACCGGCCATGGATCCTTCCAACAAAAACTGACCGCCATGGGAATCGAGAATGACCCACGTTGCCACTGCGGCGAAGAGGAGTCCTGGGGGCACCTCATGTATGAGTGCCCCAGCTACGACAACATTAGGCTTAAATTCCTCACCACAATACAGAGAAACCCTCGCAATCAAGAATTCACTCTGCTACTCGAGGAACATACCTATAAGGCATTAACCACCTATGCGCAAGAAACATTTGCACTTAGGCGAGCTAAGATTGCAGAACTCAGAGCCCAAGAACTAAACCGGGCCGGCGTGGGATAACTCTCCATTCCCCCGGAAAAAACGCAGACATAATTATGCAAACCCTAATAGGGTAGGATCCACTGCAGGCACCATCCAAGGTGCGGGATGCTGGCACTCCTCGGAGTGCGGGATTTAAAAGTCATCGCAAACCCGAAATGGGTAGGATATACTGCTGGCACCGATCTAGGTGCGGGATTGCTGGCACTGACCTCAGTGCGGGATCTACAGGCACTATGCCATTGACAATTACACAGGGGCACCTGTCCCCTGTGACTTTTAAACCCACACTCTTTCCTATACTTCGCCTAAACTAGGGTGGATTTATTCTCCCCTGTCAACCCACCCAAATTCATTCTCCCTCAAATCCTCTCTTTTTCTATGCTCCTCTCTCTCTCTTCCTTTTTTTTTTTTTTTTTTTTTTAATCTGTTACTTTATTTTACTTAATTTTTTAAATTAATTTATTTTTTTTTATTTTTATTATTATTTTTTTTTATTTAATTTTTTTATTTTATTATTATTATTATTTTTTTTTTTTTATTTCTTTTTATTTATTTATTTACTTATATTACTTTTTATTTTTATTTATTTTATTTATTTTTTATTTTATTTTTTATTATTATTATTTTTTTTTTTTTTTTATTTTTTTTTTTTATTTTTATTTTATTTATTTTTTTTTTTTTTTGGCTCCGTCAGGAAGCTCAGGCAACCCTGGCGGAGGCCAGCCAGAGTATAATGGGCAGCCTGGCTCACCTCCCAGTGGTGGTGGCGGGCAACGTGGGGTTCCCTTAGGGGCCTTGCGGCTAAGCAGCCAGAGACAGAACAACAGAACACAGCACAACTCTGTCACAAACCAGACACCACACTTTTTCTGGCTTTTACAGAGATTCTGTAAATTCTTCACAAAGTACCATGGCGCAGATGTGGGAAACCACCGGTGGCGCCTTCCACAAAACACTATGCCACTATGCCACTATGTCTGCAAGAGTTACGACAACATTAGACTTAAATTCCTCACCACAATAAAGAGAAACCTTCGCAATCAAGACTCCACTCTGCTACTCGAGGAAGATACCTATAAGGCATTAACCACCTACGCGCAGGAAACATTTGCTCTTAGGCGAGCTAAGATTGCAGAACTCGGAGCCCAAGAACTAAACCGGACCGGCGTGGGATAACTCTCTATTCCCCCGGAAAAACGCAGACATAATCATGCAAACCCTAATAGGGTAGGACCTATTGCAGGCACCATCCAAGGTGCGGGATGCTGGCACTCCTTGGAGTGCGGGATTTAAAAGTCATCGCAAACCCGAAATGGGTAGGATATACTGCTGGCACCGATCTAGGTGCGGGATTGCTCGCACCGATCTAGGTGCGGGATTGCTGGCACTGACCTCAGTGCGGGATCTACAGGCACTATGCCATTGACAATTACACAGGGGGAAACCTGTCCCCTGTGACTTTTAAACCCACACTCTTTTCTATACTTCGCTCAATTAGGGTGGATTTATTCTCCCCTGTCAACCCTCCCAAATTCATTCCCCCTCAAATCCTGTCTTCTTCTATGCCCCTCTCTCTCTCTTTTTTTTTTTTTTTTAATCTATTACTTTTTTTTACTTATTTATTTTTATCTTTATTTTTTTATTATTATTATTTTTTTTATCTGTTACTTTATTTTTATTTTTATTTTTATTTTTTATTTTATATTATTTTATTTATTTATTTTTTTTTTTGGTCTCCGTCAGGAAGCTCAGGCAACCCTGGCGGAGGCCAGCCAGAGTATAATGGGAAGCCTGGCTCACCTCCCAGTGGTGGTGGCGGGCAACGTGAGGTTCCCTTAGGGACCTTGCGGCTAAGCCAGCCAGAGACAGAACAACAGACCACAGCACAACCCTGTCACAAGCCAGACACCACACTTTTTCTGGCTTTTACAGAGATTCTGTAAATTCTTCACAGAGTACTATGGTGCAGATGTGGGAAACCACCGGTGGCGCCTTCCACAAAACACTATGCCACTATGTCTGCAAGAGTACCTCATGGTGTCTTGTCAATGATATACAGGATTTTTTCTAGCAGGGATAAGGGGGTGATTATCACCTTGTATAAGGCAATGGTCACACCTTGAGTACTGCATACAGGTCTGGTGGCCTCATTTTAAGAAGGATGTAGAGCTATTGAAAGGAGTACAGAGAATGGCAACAAGATTAGTGAATGGAACAAATGGCTGCTCTTACGAAGAAAGACTTAAGTTTTGCAAATTACAGAGTCTGGAGACGAGGCACCTGCGAAGTGATCTGAATGAGGTGTATATAGCCTTCAATGGTTTGAGCATGCTCAATGTGGATAGGTTCTTCCTGTTGCTAATAATAATAATAGCCTGAGAGGACATAAATTCAAATTAAGGAAAGACGGTTGTAGGATAGATGTGCGGAAGTTTGCCTTTAGCCAGCGGGTGGTTGATCGGTGGAACAAACTTCCATCTGTCATTGTAGAAGTTGATAGCTTAAATAGATTCAAGGCAGAACTTGACAAACATTTGGAGCGAGTGGATTGGTGAAATAAGGGTGTTTTTTTTTGGCTGATGCTATATAAGTTTGCTTTCTTGCATCATGTGTCTTTGCCAATGCTAATTTATATGTATCCCATGCATTTTCCTTCTATGCCCTATGTCTCATTAGTTCATCTGACATCCATTTAGGCCTAAACCTTGAACAATATTTCTTATTTTGTATGTAAAGCCAGGTAGCTTCCAAGATTAATTCTTTGAATGCTTCCCATTTTGAATTTGCTTTTGGTAACATCATCAGTTGGTCCCACCGTATAGAATTTAATACTGTCTTAGACCACCGTAGTCGCCTTAACGAAAGCAGAACCCTTCCCTTTATCTCTGATGGTAGTTACCTCTGAGTATATCCCACTTCAGCACACTGTGATTACTGCCACCTAGCGGTTCCTTTATCTGCATTTTCTTAATGCTTGAAGAATCACTACTGATAATCAGAACAAGTGTATAACTCCCTCTAATTGCCTCCCGAACATGCTGAAAACAATCATCCAATAAATCTACAAAAGCCCTGCTAGTGTGTCAGTGAACAACCCACAAATTCCAATCAATATCTGTGAAATTAAAATCCCCCATTATAAGACTCTGTGATTTACTGGCCCACTTTATTTCCCTGTACAGTTTCTTATTATACTCATCAGAGCCATTAGGCCTATAACACACTCCTACTCTCAATTTTCATCTCCCAATCCTTATGTCACACCAAACTGACTCGACACTGCACTGTCCAGCGATGTTGACTGGCTTCACTTCCTTGGATTTTATGTGTTTCTTAACTAATAGCATAACCTCTCCTCCCATCCTATCCTGTCTGTCCTACCTGTATGCATTGTACTCCCAAAATTCCAGTTCTGCATTCCTTATATCTGTGTGACACCACGTCTCTGATATCTCAACAATAACTGTCTTTGATGCTTTGAGCAATACCTCAATTCATTAAATTTATTTACCAAATTCCTAGCATTGGTGTACCTGCAAGTATACATGCATCTGTTCCTATTCTAAACTAACCTAACACAACCCGTGGGTTTACTTGTACCGCAATGACTCCCAGCAGTCTCTGAAATACCCTGCATCTTGCTTTCCAGGCTGCTGCTCATTCCAATAGAAGCAGTGCAAGAATCACTTTCACCTCCGCTAGTGGCTATTGTTAATCTATTAGTCCTTGTATCCCCCCCCCAAGCTAGCAGTTTTCCGACTCACCTAACACTGCCTCGATAGCATCAGCAAATATTCCTGCATCCTTTTTATATAAGTGTATCCCATCCCTGCAGAAGCAGTCTCTCCTGTTAACAAGCATGAACAGGCTGAAAAAAATTCTACTACTTGAGCCTTGCACAATCTTTCCAGGGCCGAATTGATCGACACGGCTCTCGTCATATACTCTCTCCTATTGTGTCCTGTCAGACCTGCAGACACTTTCAAATTGAACCCTAATTCACAGCTTTTTTTCAACAGTGATCTGTACTTGTTAAGTAATTTTGCCGGTCTCCTACTCGTATTATCATTAGTACAAACGTGTACAACAATATCACCTTTAGCGCCCTTAAAAGATGATATCCGCTCTACAGCGTCATCAACCTTTGCCCCTGGCAGACATACCCTGCTCCTGTTCCACCGATCCTTTTTACATAGCATGTTCCCCGTTTCCCTGATAGAGTCACCAACAACTACTACAACATGTGTCTCAATAAACTCGATCTCTGGTCCTTCCATCCTTACCCAAATAACAGCATCATCTGATTCAGTTCGAGTAAACGGGGCTCTCTCCCTCATTAGAGACATATTCCTGGTTCTCTACCTCAATGGATCTCTGCAAGTTGGTGTTTATCTCCTTATTATCTTTTGAAAAAAATTCTCAGAAGACCTGCCGGACCGACAGAGCCCAAGTCACCGTATCCTCCTGGTTGACATCCAGGACAGAATAAGCAGTATTATCTGATACTAACTTCTCAGTGATATTAGATAACCTTGTAGACTGGGCCCCAGGGGTCTGCATTTCCAACCTGTTCAACAAATGATTGCCATGTAAGTCGCTTATATTTAATCTTTGATGAGCATTCATTCTTTTTAACTATATAGCTTTGCTTTAATTCCACGATTAAAGCAGGGTTAGTCATTCGTCTTGCCCTCTGAAATATTTTTCCTAGTATATCTTACTTCGCTTTAATTCATCTAAATATGAATTCCACCACGGAACAGATTTTAAACACTTCTTTTTCTACTCATCAATTTCTGACTTGCTAAATTTAAACACTTATTTTTTCTACTCATTAATTTCTGACTTGCTGACTTTAAAATATTAGTTAAGATTTCTGCCTTTTGGGCAACACCATATAGAGCCCAGTTCACAACATCACTGATTTGACCCTGAATATAGTTATCAAATCTATCCCAGTACAAAGATCTAATATTATACCTACTGGTCTCCAACCAGGCACGAGGCACCCCAGCCCCACAATAATCAAAAGAAATGCCCCTCTGGTCACTTGTAGTTAATGAACCATGAACCTTCCAATTATGAATATTGCCTAAAATAGCACTGGAATAAACAGTAATATCAATGTAAGATTCGCCATGCAGGGAGAAGAAGGTAGGAAGTTGCCGCGGATCATTGATAACACCGCACCCAGTGGAGCAAAGGAAATCCTCAAGCTACTGTCCTCTTTCATCCGTGTTGCCAACTCCACAGTGTGGAGCCAGCGTTTGCATCCGCCGCAATAATCACAGGCGACCCCCGCAGGACACAATCCACCTTTTCCAAATATTGTATATACGAGTCAATAATATCATTATACTTACAGTAAAGGGACAACAGGTACACAGAACCAGCAGGTATTATTATTTCATAACATGCCCCACAATCAAAACACAAGGTTGTAATCATGGTAACCACTAACCGCGGATTAATAACTATTACAGCAGCAAGAGGTATGTCTCCACTTTGTATGATTCTGTATGTACCCGGATATCCCTCTTTTAAAGGTATAGGGTTCCTGCACAAGAATTATGCCATATAATCCCTCCTCTGCCACTCTACATAGCTGAGATGCTACATCTTTTTCTCGGTGAGCATTTATTTGTAAAATCTTTAATATAAACGTATTTATAACTTTACTCATAATCACTCGTTTTCTTATTTTGTTTAAATGCTTTAGCATATTCAGGGCATTGTTTATTTATTATAAATAACCATTGCGGTAAATCAACAGAGCTTTTTTACGCCAACAATTGATACACTTAGCAGGCTCCAATTTTTGGAACATTCCTTAAATAAGTAACTCTGTGCACTGCAGTGTCCACAGAAGGTTTCGTTCCTACAATATTTTGCAATATGTCCGTATGTTTTGATTAATTTGGTTTTAATGGCGCATTAGCAGCTAAGGCCACAATGCACCAAGTCAAATTTAAGGATACTCAACATTTTAGTAGTTTATATCTAGGCTACCACGTCAAGCAAGTAACTATTATGTAAAAAAATTTAAAGTTAAGTAAAACCATATAAAGTATAAAACTTAGATCTTTGTGTATAAATTATATAGAGTGTAAAAAGTTAAAAACGTCAGACTAAAAAGTGGCAAACGTCACTCAGAATTCAGCGGCTCCCAAACGTTTTTGACTCGCGAACCCCTTTCAATATAATATTTTTAAAGCGAACCAATAAAGCCTATATTCTCTGAAATCGTATAATATTTTTGAATTTTTATTACAAAATATTTCCAGTCCTACGTTTTTATAAGCAACGTATCATATTAATAATTTTTATTATTAAGTATCATTGATACATTGTAAAGCAGTTATTAATCAGTCCAAACTACATTTCGAACAGCCTAAGAGTAGAAAACTTGCTTCTTGTCCAATGGTACCCGACCATTCTGGTGTTTTGACAGAAGTGTTCCCACTTAGTATCAGATGGTTCTGTTGTCACATCAGCCAAAATAAAGCTGGCCCCCTGGCATCCTATTTTACTTCCAACTCATGTATTGATGATCTTGGTAAATCACCTCAAACCATTCTCAGAAGATTTTGGCGAATCTGATGCTAAGAAAGCTCTATGTCCTGATGATATTTCTCCACTTGTTCTCAAAACCTGCTCTCCTGAACTTACTCCTGTTCTTTGCCACCTTTTTCACTTTCTTATTCCAAATGTGTTTTACCTTCAGCTTGGAAATTTGCTCATATCCTGTTCCTTAAAAGGATGACAAATCCGTCTCATGCAATTATCGTCCCATTGCAATTACTGCTACTCTTTCTAAAAGTAATGCAGAAATCAATTAACCGCCAAATCTTAAACTACCTAGAAACATTCCGTCTGATCAACGAACAACAATATGGATTCCGTAAGGGTCACACTGGTGATATTCTGGCTTATGTTACCTATTTATGGACAAATTCAATGGAAAATTTGGGCGAAACACAAGCAGTTGTTCTTGACATCTCCAAGGCTTTCGTTCGTGTTTGGCATAAAGGTCTTCTAAATAAGCTTCCATCGTATGTTTCCAGCTGTTTTTTTTTTTTGTAATTAAGCATCCAGTATTATCTCCAACCGCTCACTGGTTAATGGTAGACAGCTCTCTACTAATGCTGGTGTTCCCAAGATTCAGTTCTTTTTCCCACTCTTTTCCTCTTATATATTGATGACCTTCTTCCATTGACAGGAAATCCTATCCATAGTTTTGCTGACGATAACACATTGCATTCCACCTTCCAGTTTGAGAAACCTTGCCCTGCTCAAACAGCTTCAACTTCTCGAATATCCACTATCATTTCCTTAAATGCTCATCTCCAGTGGGCCAAAGACGACTTAATTCCAATCCTTCTAAAACTCAGTCCTGTGTTATATCTCGCAAAAAGGATTCTTCTGCTCCTATGTTTATCTTCGATCACGCTCTGATTTCTTGGCAAAATCTTGGGGATTACCCTGACTTCTAATCTCTCCTGGCATAAAGCACATTACAAATATTGCTTCTTCTGCATCTAAAAAACTGGGTTTTCTCTTTTTCTCTTGGCATTACGTTTCTTCCAAATTCTTGTTGACCTCTGTAGAAATCGCAAATCCGGCCTGCCACGTAATATTGTTCCCACATCTTGGGCGCTGCCTCCAAAACCTTTCTCAGGCTTCTCCATTCCATTCTCTATATTCCATTCAAAAGAGGACACTTAGGTTAATTAATGTCTAATCCCTAACAAAAAAAAAAAATGATATTAGGGTCACCCGTAAATGATTACATCTACCCATATATTTATTGTGTCTGAAACCGATTAACTCAGCGACGGAGTGAAAAAAGCACATTAAAATTCCTCGCGTCATCGACGGATTCGAACCCGGGCCTTTTCCACCCAGCGTTGGGAGGACGGTGCGATACAGTGCTACCACTGTGCTACCGCGCAACAGTCTCATCTCTAACAGACCCTCTCCACTCTCTGTCTCATAGACCTTCGTATAGATACTTCCACTGGCACTCTTCTGAATTAGCTTCTATAATTTCCGCTCACTCTTTCAAAACAGTCCGAACACGTGCCGCCATCAGCCAACATACATTTCCTGTCCAACTTCAAACTCATAGAACCAACTTTTCATCTTCCTCGTTATTCACTGAACTGCAGTTTTCTGGACAAACCTTCCTTCATACGTATTTCCTGAAAATTACACTCTACAGGCCGACCGGGCTAGCCAGGTGGGTAAAGTGCCTGCCTGGTAACCCAAAGGTCGCGGGTTCGAATCCCGCCTCGGGTTTGGATCAGAGTAATATGCAAAAACTTTGGGAGTTGCATTAAGGCCACAGAAGTCGATTCGCTAACAAAAAAAAAAAAAAAAAAAAAAAGTCTACAGAATTTCAAGTCTAATGTTGTTGTTTTTTTGGTGCATTAGCAACTAAGGCCACCTCTGAAAAATAAAGTCACTCTCGCCAGCTTCAGTTGCGGACAAGGGCAGCGCAACTCCCTGCTTAATGCTAGCCGCCCCAGTGCACACTTTTGAAGTGACCTTCTTACAGTTCACTCAGTTTAACGTAAAAACGCGGAAGGTATTTTTAATATTTCACCGACCTTGTTAAGCCCGCTTTGACATTACATTTCAGTTTATTCAGCATGGGAGAAAATTTGGTGTGTACCGGATGTCTCAAGCAAGCAGATTTTCTACTTGTATGTTCTTCCTGTAAGCAGGTATGTCTCTGCGGACCTTCTAGTCCATATTCGGATGTTAAAAAGCTTGCAAAGAAAATCAAACTTGCATGGAAATGTGATGTCTGCAAAACGATCAATAATGACAGCGATAAAGTTGACACAGCGCATCCCACCTTTTACAGAAAACATTCTGAACAGACTGATCCCATTGGTTGTGATGAGCTGAGAATCCTTGTGAATCCAATTCAAGTCGCCGTTAAGGAATTGGTATCTGGATTTGATCAGTTAAACGGTGCTCACATGCGTCTGACAGAGAATGTAGTAGCAAAACTCGAACATAGCATAAAATGACAACGGAAAGTAATTCCACCGTCAGGGATGCGTTTGTTAGCAGTTCCGAAATTGTGATGTCAAGAGTCAACTTCGTTGCAAACGAGCAAATGGAACCTCCAGGAGACCTCAACTGACGTCATTTCGAAAATGGAATTCAGCTTCGGTATGATGAAAGCGAACCTCGCAGAACTGCATGATAACGTCACATTTCTGCACCGAAGTAACAAAGACATCAAGCTTATTCTTCTAGACATCTACATTAAAATCGAACTGAATAAGTACGAGGATTCTAGAGAGCTTTCCAACCTTCTAAACGCGCAGGACCTTATTAAGATTTATAAAAATTATGACAACACCAATATCGTGTTAATTTGTCCTGAGTGTAAAAAGAAATCTAGTCACGTTTCTTCCCCTACAAATCCCAGAAGAAGCAACTCCGCTGAGGCCTCCATCGACATCCCTTATCAGGCCGAATCCACTGGTCTCCAACAGCCCTCTTCAGAAGGCAAGAACGAACAGTGTTCTTCCCAAGGAAAAAATCATTCTCGATCACAGGAAAAGGCAACTGATGAATATCGTCCCCCACTCAGGATCAATACCGAGCCATTCAAGGAACAAACATTAGGAGCGAATAAAGAGTTTTCAACGCAATGAACGGTCCCCCCCCCCGGGAGTACCAGTGTCTGAACTCCAAACCTCTTCTTACTCCTCCTCACATCAATCACAGAAGGACAACACCAACCATTCTCTCCAGTCACGGGTACAAAACTATTTCGTCCAAGACTCAGAAGTAAGCCGATGTGTTACTTTTGCAGATGTCCTTAAATCTAATCATTCAACCTTCCGGACACCTTGGAAGAATTCCTCCAGCTTACGGATTAGGTCGTACGCACCGGAGGAAGAGGAGCAACCAATTCCCGGCGTGCAAAGTATACAATCTGAGGCACCGGAGCTTCTCTATCAACCAAATCGCACCTCGAAATTTCTGCACCACAGCAAATCATCCCGAAATTATTCATCACGTCGCCACATCGAAGAAACAACCAAACCAGGGCACCCAAAATTTCCTAAGAAGATGACACCATACAAAGGGAAGCAGAAATACACAAAAAACCAATTAACTGCACCAGAAAAGCCAAACTACAACATGAAGCCCACAGTCGGGACTGCTAACTCAACGACAATACATGCGATTCCGCTGAAACTCTTCAAATTAAAAATCAATTTTTGTCTCCAGACTTTCTCCACAGACAACTGTTGAACAGATGTGTTCTTATTTGAATGAAGGCTTAGGTATAAACACAGAAGTTACCAGGCTCACCACCAAACAACCATACTATGCATCATTCAAAATCACCACAGCAGAATCTAACTACAAACTACACAACCTTGCATCATCTTGGCCTGCAGGGGTACTAGTGAAACACTTCTACACTACAAAGCGTACATCTACCAGGATGCGGTATCTCCAACGGATTGAAACCACAAATAATGAAAGGAAAACCTACTCAGACCTGCCATTAAGTCTAAGTTTTCGGGAGGAATATTCCGGTTATACTGAACAGGACCTTCTTAAAGGTTCAAACACTCTCACAGAAGCTTACCAGCGACATGATCACCTGCCACTAATGCCTGAGGGAAGAAATATGAAGATTGGGTGAGAACTACCTCCAGAAGG
The DNA here is from genome assembly GCF_048544385.1 of Mastigoproctus giganteus. Lineage (NCBI taxonomy): Eukaryota > Metazoa > Arthropoda > Arachnida > Uropygi > Thelyphonidae > Mastigoproctus > Mastigoproctus giganteus. Next base: position 121,498,371 of record NC_143575.1, on the reverse strand, counting down.
AATCATAGACGATTGATGGAGGCGATCAGAGCTCTAACAAGGGCATACGTCCAAACTTCTTTAATGTGCACAATTTTCTATCAAAACGCTAGAAGCCTAAGAAATAAACTTCAGACAATGGAAATTCTTCTCTTGTCAAGTTTGTATGACATCATTTGTATCACAGAGACATGGCTGTACCCCAATGAAGAAGACCTCGCATTCTCTCAACCCGCTTGCTTCTCGGGCATTTTTCCCTCCAGGGAACGGACGACTGGTGGTGGTGTAGGCATTCTCTTCAACACACAAAAATTCTCACTGACTGGCTCAGTCACTCTAAACACAGAACTGTTTGAAGCTGCAAGAGCCTCACTCAGCATTCAAGGCCACAGACTTGACTTGTGCACAGTCTACATCCCCCCTCCTCCCATAGTAAAGAACACTTTACAAGAGGTCTCCAACTGGATCATTAATCAATGCCACCCCAAAGCAATATTACTTGTGTGTGGAGACTTTAATATTAGCTCAGGTCAACACAGTCTTCACAGATTGTTATCTTCTAATCTGGCTGCAGTAGGTTAGACCCTCCAGAATTTTTCCTCCACCAGAGGCGGTAACCTGTTAGACCTAATATTTGCGACAGACACCTTCACCGTTGACAGACAACCTGAAACAGCCTTGATGTCAGACCATCAATAAGTTAATGATAATAAAGACCATCAATAACTTAACTCTAATCATGAGTTAAGAAGACATGATTAGCCCTTCACTCCTCAATCCAGAGAAATGCTGCTTTGCAGCATCCATTTTTCCTTGGATGACACTGTAATCCACGTACATTTACAACCAATGTACAACCTGCTGTATATTGGTTGTAAACCAATGTACACCAGGTACACCACGGTCTGCCTCCACGGGACGAAAGTGGGGCAACGTTGGGCCTCAAGAGGGGTTTAGCGGCTAAACGACCAGATGAACAACGGTACGCGACACCTCACATGTACAATATCAACATACTTTTAAATCTCTGGCATTTCCAGTAAACTGACACATCCATCACAATGCAACCAATGCAGACATGGGGGAACCCCTGGTGCCGCTTGACAACAAACACACTTTACACTTTACACTCCAGAGCAAGGATACCTCTACCCCTCTACCCGAGTCCCAGTGGTTTTAGTTTTACTCTGGCAGATCCTGACACCTAATCTCAGAAAATTGGGTGGCAGGACCTGCCAGAATAAAACTAAAACCTCCGTGTTTCCTGTTCTGCCCCCACGAGGCGAAAGTAGGGCAACGTTGGGCCTCAGCAGAGGTCCAGCGGTTAAATGACCAGATGAACAACGATAAACAACACTACACATGTACAATGTCCATACACTCTTAAATCTCTGGATTTTCCAGCAAACTGGCACACCCATTACAATGCAAGCAACGCGGAGATGGGGGAAACCCCTGGTGCCCTTGACACCAAACACACTTTATATCTCCATAGTAAGTTGTGTGATGAGAGGCTATAGAATATCAAACTTCATTATGAAAGTGAGAAGTTCCGTCTGGTGGTCAGATAAGTGTTTTCTGCTGAAGTTTAAGAGCAAGTTAGAACGGTCCGCTGCGTGATGCTTGCGGGTGTTTGAAGTGTGAACCTCTCAGAATATGTCAACGAACTTATGCTGCTGGCACGAGCGGTAAATATCAGATTCGCGGATAGCCTAGGAACAACGAGTATGAATCAGGTTTGACAAGGTTAATGGAGAAACCAAACCTCTGAGTTCCTGGAGAAGGCTGTACTTGTTGACGGTGGCTCTATGCAGTTCTAGATGTAGGTAGCCAATCCATACTCTCACGGTTGGAAGACCAAAGTTGAAGCAGGCGTTCTTCATATGGACTTGGTTGAAGGGTTTCGTATAACGGAAGCCTTTATGGATGACGCGATGTGACTTGTATTGATGTGCGAAGCGGAAGTGCTGTTTGTTTCCAGCTATCGAGATGAAGGATTTCTGCAGTTCCACTGTAACACTGTGTGTATAAGGGCCATCAGTCATACCATTGAAATTGAAGGGGCCTGTATTGGGTTGCATATATGAGTAAAGAAATTCAGTTCGACAAATAAGAACGGTAACTAAGTTTAATAAACAGTAACTAAGATTAAGTAATTAACATCTTCCTCTCTCTCACTAGTAGCGTATGCCAATGACATTTCCATTCTAATCACTGATAAAGACCCTAACCAACTTCAATGCCAGATCTCTGCCCTGCTCTCTGAAATGCATAGTTGGCTTCAAAAGAATCAGCTAATGCTAAACCCAGAAAAATCCAAATATGTGGTGTTTAGGACGAAAAATAAACCATTAAATATTGATTTCGAAATAACATACAAAGGAAAACAACTCGAAAGGGTGAATGATACCAAGTTTCAAGGAATCTGGTTAGCTGAGTTGGGATAAACAAATGATCACCTTACGAAAGAAGACTTCGTCACTAGCAGGAATACTCGCCCGAGCCTCTGCCTGGGTACCTCCTTCCCTTCTCAGACTAGTATTCCTTTCCTTAATACAGCCTCACTACACATATGGAATCATCTCATGGGGTACGACCAGTCAAGATCATCGATTGACAATTGAATTATTTACGAGAATCAATTCAATTGTCAATCGATATGTTCGTTCAATTTTGGGCCTTGCCTGGAATGCATCGGTGACTTCGAGATATAAGGAAGCGAGGCTCTTAAGCATCTACCAACTGATACAAAAAGTTGAGGCGGTCTTTGTCTACAATGCTTTGAAAACACCAAACTTTCCTCCTCTCTTCAGATCCTTTTTTATAACAATAGTAGAAGAAGGAATAACATATAATTTAAGAAATGAAAAATGCCATTTCACTAAACAGGTTCAAGAAGCTCCTGACTGAACACATCACCAGGGATGTCTGATCTAAATCACCTTCCACTCAACTCCTGAACTTTCCACAATGCATACCAGTTTGGAAATTATGTAAATAAGTTGAAGGAATAGCTGTCAAAACACTCTACGCAATTACGCAATTATTTCATAATTTTTCTTTCATACTTGTTATTGTAAAAGTACTCACAATGTAATTATAAGTAACGTTGTTAACCACGTGACATGTATGGTTAGTTTACGAAGTCTCTGTAATGGAATGTAGAAATATGTCCGATTCATGGTGTATCTGGTTTTATTGTTATATTTTTCAAAGGGAACACCCACCCTCTAAAAAGCCTCTGGCTTATGTGTTCTCCCTCCCTTCTTGCTGTTATCTCCCAACAATTGTAACACAAAATAGGGATAAATAAATTATCAATTTATCAAACAAGAGATTTCTAGATTTAAGTATTTCTTCGTCAGCTGTGTGAATGCATACATAAAATATAAAATATGAAACGATGCAAATGAAATGTGCAGAGCGTGGACATGTTGAGTAAAAAGAGAGTATTCCCGAGGATGTGCAATGCTAAAGCACCATGGTGCAGAACTAGGTAATTGTTGTAAATGCTGGGTGGGTACATCGGCTGAGTGGAAGCATTCAATAAAGCAGCCTTCAATTAGAATATTTATTGAAGACTACTTATTTTTTTAAACAGCATCAGTCTTTTTTTATTTATTTAAATTAATTTTATTTTATTATTTTATTTATTTATGGTGTTTTTATTTTTTTGTTAACAAGCACCTTTTTTTTCTCTCTTTATCCTAACTAGCACCAACGTCTTTGTTTTTTACTTTTTATAACCAGCACTAATGCTTATTTATTCATTATTTTTATATTCATTTTTTTTTTTTCATAACTAGCACCACGTGTTGGCGTTCTTTTTTTTTTCTTTTTTTTTTTTTTTTGTTTTCTTCTCTCTTTTCCTCTGGAATGGGCCCCCATAGGATCCTTTCCCACCTTTTGGCAATGCTAGGTGGATGAGAGTCTCTTTTGAGACACTACGTGCTCTATTGGAACTAGCCTACCTTTTACAGTTTATTCTTCACAGAGACACGAAAAGGAATTGAACAGATGTTCCAAGTGCCGCATTATACATATACACATGTCCACAGTGGTATCGTCACAGTCCTCCCTACACCGAGTGGAAAAGGTCCCGGTTCGAATTCCATCGGTGAGGTAAGAAGCTTTAATGGGCTGTTTTCACTCCGTGGCTGAGTTAGTTGATCTCAGGCTAGATAGCAAGATTTTCCCCCCAGAAACTGGGTTTTTTTGCCTAGCTAAACAGGCAATTCGACCAGAGAACACACGTAATTTACAGATATAATACTTATTCATATATAGAAGATATCTGGGTGTTTCTAATAAAACAATTTGAATGCTTTTTTTTTTGACATGATGATCAAGGTGTAGCGTCCATTTTTCTTAGTGCTCGTTGGATTATATACTCCTAAAAAAAGTGTTATATTTAGATGTCTCCAGATCATCTAAATGTCACCATCCCCTTAGTTGAAACATATCTTTATGTGTATCAACATGAATGGCTGTTGACTGTTTTGGTGTAGGTTTTGTTTGGTTTGGTGAGGGGGCTGCCCTGTTATACATGATTTAAAATTCTGACTTTTGCCATCCTAATTACATGTTTCTACCCATATACTTAACATAGGAAAAAATACTAAGTTTGGTAACATGGCTGCTCTTCTCTGTTGTATTGATGTCTATAAAGACAACTCTATTGGCGAAAGATTGGCACCAAAATTTGGCAGTACACTCATTAGTAGGCTGCCATATTGTTTTAACGACATCTGGATTCAACAGTCAACAAACTTGAAATTATTGATAAGAATGGGAAATATATGGCTTTAAACCTCAGTGGGACAGTTCTATGTGTAGATATGGTTATTTATAAAAGATTCACTGATATTGGAAAATAAATTTGATTTTGGAATACATTTGGGCAACATTTTGGCTGCTTATTTCAGCTCTTCTATTGGCTTTCAAGAAGTACAAGCATCTAAGACACTCCCATAAAATTACTTATTTTTTGGATATTTTTAATACTTCCCTGGCGTATTAAAATATCCTAGCGTATTTAATACACCCCTTAGTGTTTCGCAGATATAAAATTATTACATTGACATTTTCATAGTTCTTATGCAACTATGTCTCTACTCTGTTAGATGGGCCAAGATTATAAATTTTGTTCTGCTTGTTATCAAATATGAAGTAGCTTTGAAATAACAGTGACAAGTAATTTTACCTCAGTGGATGCGCTGTGGACTTGTTTGGAAGCCTCAAACTGAAGAATTTTCAACATTCAATAGACTTTTGTTTTTCACGGCAAGTGGACTAGTACTTGATATAGTTGATGTTCTTGTGTCTTATATTGCTTAATACATATAAACAAACAGGAAAACATGGATCCCAAAATTGGAAAGTGCTTAAAACATGAATAATTTGACTGTCAAGACTCTTCTTCCGATGAACCGGAGGCTGGTGAGGAATATTTTCCTCCTTTATCAGTACCTGTTTCAAACCAGTCAGAAAGTCATTTGGTCAACCAATAAATTCGTCACAGCCTGTGAAGACACAGCGCAAAAAATATAAATTAACAATAACTTGATCAGATCCTGGGTGAAGAGCGTTTATGAGCCTGCATCATCCCCAGATATTTATATGTCTCTCCCTCTGTCATGTCTTCAATCCCTTCACTGTTCTTCAGCTGATAGTTTTCTCTGACTATATTATGTCCTAGATTTAGTACGTAGGTCTTAGAAAAATCAGGATGCAATTTGGCCTAGACAAATGTAGAACATTTATCTACAAATTGCATCCTGATCAGTGCTGAACTCTTCAGCGATCTGGAGTAGCTGTTCGAGTTCACTCTCGGTTGCGATATAGAGTTTGGCGTTCGTTATCCATGTACATCAGGCGAGAGAGAGTGTACAGGTTCTTCTTTCCTTCTTTTAGAGTATATCCGTACTGGGTGTTATTGAGCATGGTGGACATTTGGTTCCGTTCTAGACAGAACCATAGTGGGCTTAGAGCATCTCCCTGGAATGTTCCTCTTCTGATGGGTATTGATCTGGTCGTGATGTTCTCGATTTTGATGGTGGTCCTTCATTTTACCATGGTTGCTTTTAGGTGTGTCAGTTTCGGTTGACTTAGAAGACCTTCAGCGTCTCATCAACCAATTATACAATGGAGACGAAGGCCTGATGATAATCGATATAGGCCGTGTGTAGGTTGCAGTGCCCTTGTAGGCTTTCTCCATAACTGCAGCGTCAACAGTCAATTACTTTTTAACTCCACCGAATAATTTTTAGGACGCCTTCATCTATGCCTCAATATTTCTTACTATTTCCCTCCCACTTGACTTCACTATTTCCCACTCTATCTGTGTTTTTTTTTTTATATACGTCCTGTCACTGAATGCTCCGGCAGTTAGGTGGCAGTACCTGCCAGAGAATAATGGACAGCCTGGCTTACCTCCTAGCGACGGGCAACGTGGTGTCCCATTAGGGGTCCTGCGGCCAAAAGCCAGACCACAACAACAGAACTCAACATAATACTTCTCATATACAACACACAATACTTTTGTCTGGCTTTTACAGAGTAATGTATACTTCAAAAGAGTACTTATGGCGCAGTTGTGGAAAACCACCGGTGGCTCCCGCTCCCCAAACACTATGTGCACTGTGCTCATCTGGATCTTCTGCGCGATAGCACAGTAGTATCGTCATCGCGTAGATAGCAAGGGTTTTTCCCCAGAAACTGGGGGTTTTTTGTCCAGCAAACAGAAATATCGACCAGCAGACAGACACAAGACACAGCACGGCAGATGAGTTTAATTATTCGGGTGGCCTATATATAATAGTTTGGTTTTTAGTGGTATCGTCACCGTCCCCCCCACACCGGGTGGAAAAGGCCCGGCTTCGAATCCTGTCGATAATGCAAAGAATTTTAGTGGGATATTTTCAATCCGTAGCTGAGTTAGTAGGTCTCAGACATAGACAGCAAGACTTTTTCCCGAGAAACTGGGTTTTTTTCGTACAGCAAACAAGCATAATCTACCTGAGAACACACGAAATTTACAGACAAAATAAATATATGGGTAGATGTAATCATTTACATCTACATGATGTTCTGTCTCTCCAAATAGTCTGATACCTTCTTAGTTAGGCAGCTGGTTAGGAGACAGGTGATTGGTCTGTACGTTTGCCGGGTTTTTGGTTTCTTTTTGGTGTCCTTGGTGTCTTTTGGTGGCTTCCAGGTAAATGATTCCTTGAGTCAGAGACTCTAGGATTGTGTCAGGGTTCATTATTATCTGGGTGATCTTTTCCACTATATGCCTGGTGTAATCAACCGAACTTGTACCAGTAGTTGTGGATGTTATCTATTCCCGGGGTTTGGCAGTTGTGGGATTTCCAGATTGACTGTTGTACATCTTCCCGAATCCTCCACTCTGCCATCACTTCCCCCTGGATTGTTCTTTCTAGAACAATCCAGGGGGCACGGCCATTATGGATAACTAGCGGGCGGTTTGCCTTTAGCCAGCGGGTGGTTGGTGGGTGGAACAGACTTCCATCCCTTGTCGTGGAAGTTGATAGCCTAAATAAGTTTAAGGCTCAGCTGGACAGGTATTTCGAACGAACAGAGGGGTGAAGTGGAAGTGGTTATTTTTATTTATTTATGTTACTTTTTTTTTTTTTTTTTTGGCTGATGCTGCATAAGCTTGCTTTCTTGCATCAAATGCCTCTACTAATGCTAATGCTAACTACACTGATCCACAGATTTCCCCTGTGGATCAGTGAAGGATTGCGTTGACCAACCAACGCAATTCAGGAGACGCAATCATTTCCTGGATTGGGTCGGTTGGTCTGTTGCCTTCCATCTTCTTCTTTTGTCTGATTTTTCTTATAGATGGCTCTCTGGTTTTCATCAAATGTCCCGTGGACTGTTTTCCTCTGGGCGCTCTCCCTGCAACGGCGAGGTCCGCTGCTGAGTGCCAAGATTTTCTGCTTGAGAGTGTCAATATATTCTTCATATAGGTCTCGTATTCGCTGTGGGTGTTGTCTTTATTAAGGATGGCCTTCACTTTTCAGTCAGTATCAGGCCAGTTTGCCTATCTTCTCTCTTATCTCTTCTTTCTTTTGCGGTAGCGTTCTTTCTCAGGCTGGTGGTTCCTTGTTGTTTTATGTTGATCTCTGGTTTCACTTCCATTAATCCTGGTGGCTGCTATAGTGGCACAGCAAATGGCTGTGTGGATGGTGTCTAGTGTTATTTCGTTGTTGTTGATCTGGTATTATTCGCTTATTGAGGTGGTCTCTAACTTTCCACAGAATTCTGTTTGGTCTCTTCTTCGGTACGATGTTGGTCTTTTTGGAGTCCATTCCCTCAAATTATGCTAGGACTTTCTTACACTCTTATTCCATTCTGCGTATTGAGATCTCGTCTGTTTCCACTTCAGCTGCTCTGGGTTGTAGTTCTTGTACTTGCTGTCCCTCCTCCAGTTCTGGTTCAGTTGTGTCCATATTTGTTGTTGCTTGTAGTTGGTCGCTCACATCCTGCCAGATTTTTTCCAAAATTGCATGACCTATCAGGTTCTTCTTGATGATGTTCCCTCTCTGATCTGCTATTCGCAGACCTGAACAGTCGAGGACCGTTCCGACCACTTGTGTTGTTTCACACTTAACATTGCCATGTCTGTCTCAACCTTCGTTACTTCGTAGTATGCTCGCATGATGTTCATAATGATATTCGATGCCTCACTTTATGCGTTCGCTTCCCTTCTGGGTGATCATTAGCACTGCTACACAGGAAGCACTTCCCGCTGGTTGGCCTGGATGGTCTTCCATTCAGTTGTGGTATCATATGGGAGAGGGCACAATTCGCTCCACTGTCATGCACGGAAACTGTTTCCAGCTTTTCGAGCCAAGCGCTCTGCATAAGGCCTGAATGCGATTGACTTAATTCTGCGCCATTCTCGATGCTTTTTCTTTTTTTTTTTTTTTTTTGGCAGTTGTTGGCGCATCAGCTTTTGTGGCCATAATGCACCTCCCAAGGTTTTTTTTTTTTTTTTTTTTCAGTACTGTGATCCAAGCCCGAGGCGGGATTCGAACCCGCGACCTTTGGGTTGCCAGGCAAACACTTTACCCACCCGGCATTCTCGATGCAGTATGTTCAATATATTTACAACTTATCTTCATCCATCTATGGAGGTGGATCTGTTTGCAGTATGTTCAATACTTCTACAACTCATTTTCATCCAGCTATGGAGGTGAACCTGTTTAGGATTGACATCCAGTGTTGGGTAGTAGCTATGGGGGAAATTATGCCACTCTCTATCTAAGCCATCACTTCGACCTTGGGGAGGCAGGTTCGATGAAGCGGCTTTCCCGATTTTTCCGCTGTGAGATTCGAACCCAGGTTCGAATCTCACATGATATTGGTGGTCTGCCGTCGTAACCACTGGGTTCATCGCGCTCATTATTATTTTTTTCTCCCTGATTGGGGGATTCCACCCAGTGACAAGTATTGTTACCAAGTACAGAGGGTGGTTGTTATGTCTATGTTACTATTGGTCGAGGAACTCTGGCTATCCTACAGGTGTTCAGGTTGCGACTTTTTGGAGTTACTTGAAGGTGTTCTATGGGGGAACTATTGCTGCTAAGCTATTATATATGGTCTTTGGCACTATACTGGTGGTTGGCACGATTGTCGGGATGGTCGTTACTTGTAGCATATGTCATATCTCTTTGATCTGCTGTCTTACGTTTGTGTACCTCCAGATTTTTTCCTTATGGATTTCCTGGAGGTTAATAATAATAATAATAATTAGAGAAGTAAGAAATTGATTGGAAAGGTGAAGAGCATCCTCAAGGGAGACAGCGTCCACAGCAAACATGAGACCAGAAATCAGAGAATAGGAGAATACGTGGATACACTGAAGCAGAACCTGATCGCACTCAGCAAGAGACTACACCGATAGAAAGAGAGCTCCCAGAGGAAAATAATCAAGCGAATCTTCGATGGGGACCAAAGAGGAACTGGGTGAAGATGAGAAAGCAGGAAACGGGCCACCCAAGAAGAAGACGATTGACGAGTTCTGGGGAAATATATGGAGCAGTGAAGTAAGACATAACAGCAGTACGGTACGATGTTTAGTAGAACCTGGATGTAAGTAGAACGGAAGAAAACCAAGGACACAGAAAAGATGAGAGAGTGAGATATTCGAGAAGAAGAAGTAAAACAGTCGATCAAGAACACCCACAACTGGCGAAACCCGGGAATTGATAACATGCACAACTACTGGTTCAAAAGCTCACCTGCACACACACAAGCACCTAGCAGAGCAGTTCATTCGAATGATAAGGAAACCGGAGACAATCCCAAAGTTTCTCACCAAAGGAGTCACATATCTGAAGCCTAAAGACGAAGATACAAGAAACCCGGTGAAATACAGGCAATCACCTGCCTCCCAACGATCTACAAGATCCTGACCAGCTGCATAACCAAGAAGATATCAGACCACTTAGAAAGTCAGAACATAATGGCCGAACAGCAGAAAGGATGATGCAAGCGGAGGAGCAAAGGATGCAAGGAGCAATTAACTAAAAATGCCGCAGTTATGGAGCAAACCTACAAGAAGCACCACAACCTGTACACGGCCTACAAGAACTACCGCAACCTATCCACGGCCTACATCGATTACCACAAGGCCTTCGACTCCGTCCCTCATAGCTGGCTAATAGAGACCGTGAAGTTTTACAAGGGCAATCCGATAGTACCAAACTTCCTAGGAGCAACAATAGCGAAATGGAGCACCACCATTAAGGTCGAGAACATCAAAACCAGGCCAAACCAAATTAGAAGAGGAATCTTAAAGGGAGATGCTCAGAGCCCACTGTGGTTCCGTCTAGCACTCACTCGCTGTCCAACATGCTTAACGGTAACAAGTACTCAAAGATATAACTCATATATAAATCAAAACTCAAAGTTAGAAGAAAGAACCTGTACACCCTCACACATCTGATGTACATGCATGACATCAACCTCTACGCGGCAACTGAGAAGCAACAAGTAAAAGGCAAAGGAATGGGTTTTAATTTCAGAAAAGGAAATTACGATGCCTTAAGGTACTAGATGGCCTCTATTAACTGGGTAGATATCGCTCAGAGAATGAATATAATTGAACTGTGGTACGCTTTTAAAACATTAATCACAGATGCCTTGAATGCGTATATACCATTAAAAAAATACTCCACGAGAAGGGTTCCAAGTTGGACGAATAGTGAAGTTGCCGCATTACTTGAGCAGAAAAAGGTGGCATAGAAAGGTTACAGAGCAATAAAAAGTACTGAAGCCTATAACAGCTACAAGGTGATGTGTAACAGAGCCACAGAAAAGGTTCGACAGGCAAAGGCAGTTTATGAGAAATCACTAGCAAACAGAGCAAAGAGGGGGGATAAAGAATTCTTCACATACATAAATGCCAAGAAGAACAGGACAAACCAGATCGGACCTTTACGTAAGGGAAAGGGGATAGTAATAAATACACCAGCTGCCGTTGCAGATGAACTCAACAGTTATTTTGCATCGATATTTACAAATGAAAAGCCTTTTGTGGCAATGGGAAATTGTGGGAGCGAAGTTAAAAAATATGTAATTAATGATATTGAAATTTCGCAAGATTATTTAATGAAAAAACTTTCGAGCCTACAGACCAGTAAGGCTCCTGGAGTTGATGGAATATACCCTATAATCTTACGAGAGGCGGCAAGCGAGTGCATTGAACTATTGGGGCTAATTATGCGAGCATCACTAGACTCTGGGGAGATTCCCTTGGATTGGAAAAGTGCAAATGTATCTCCCATACATAAGGGTGGCTCTAAAAGTGAAGTTGGAAATTATCGACCTGTCATCTGACTTCAGTAGTAGGGAAATCATGGAGGCAATGATCAAGGGTGGAATTCAGGATCATTTGGATCGAATTGAAATTCTCAAGGATACTCAGCATGGTTTTGTAAAGGGAAAATCATGTTTAACAAATCTGGTTCGCTATTTCGAAAGGGTCACTCACGAGCTGGATTTAGGGAATAATTTCGACATTGTTTATTTAGATTTCAGCAAAGCTTTTGACTCAGTCCCACATGAGCGGTTGCTTTATAAGCTGGAACAGGTTGGAATCACTGGGAAAATCCTTAGATGGATAGAAGGATGGCTTCAGGGCAGGAGGCACAGGGTTGTGATAAATGGCTATTCCTGAGATTGGATTGATGTAAGAAGTGGGGTTCCCCAAGGGTCAGTATTAGGACCACTGTTGTTTTTAATTTTCATAAACGACATTGATGAAGGGATAGAGGGCGTGATGTCTAAATTTGCAGATGATGTTAAAATTGGTAGAGTAGTTAATGATCACTGTCAAGCTGAGCTTCTACAGAGAGACCTAGATAGACTTCAGGAATGGTCAGAAAAATGGCAGCTGTGCTTTAATCCAACAAAGTGTAAGGTATTACACCTGGGAAAGAGTAATCCCAAAAAAACTTATTCACTTGGTGGAGTTCAACTCAACCCAGTACTGGAGGAAAGGGACTTCGGTGTTACGATACGGTCAGACATGATATTCTCTGAGCATTGTAAATAGGTTGCAAGGAAGGCCCATAGTGTCCTATCGATGATCTATCGAACTTTTGCAAGTAGAGATAGGGACGTGATAATCCCATTATATAAGGCTTAAGTTAGACTACACTTGGAATACTGTGTTCAAGTATGGAGACCGCACCTAAAGAAAGATATTGAGCTTCTTGAAAGGGTGCAAAGAAGGGTAACTCGCCTGGTGAGTTCGGCAAAAGGACGTCCTTATGAAGAAAGACTTCGAATATGTGGGTTGCAGAGTTTGGAAACTAGACACCTTACAGGAGATTTGATTGAGGTGTTTAAGGCTCTGAGAAGCGTCAGTAAAATGAATGAGATGAAATTTTCAAGATTATAAATGATGCTAGAACTAGGGGACATAAATTCAAGTTACGGGGGAAATGTTTAGATTGGACTGCAGGAAGTTTTATTTTAGCCAGCGAGTTATAAATTACTGGAATAATAAGTTGCCTTCATGGGTGGTAGAGGTAGTTTGGGGAAATTCAAAGGTCATCTGGATAGTACTTTCGGGTAAGGGAAGCGCATAAGATGATAGGTTTAATTTCCTTTTTATTTATTTATTTTTTTATTTATTAATTACATATTATTATTTAGTTATTTATTTTATTTTATTTATTTATTTATTTTTTTTTTTTGTTTTTATTATTGTTTTGCTCGGATTTTTTTTTGGCTGGTGCAACATAAGCCATAGGCTTTCTTGCACCATGCGGCCGTTACTAATACTAATACTAATACTTATACTAACTCCAGATCACCGAAGAATTCAGCAAGGACATCAGGATGGAATTTGGCCTAGACAAATGCAAGACCCACACACTGCAACAGGGAATATTATTTCATCGAAACTACCAGCTGCTGACTGTTAAAGAGATCGAAGCTATGACAGAAGGAGAGACCTACAAATACCTAGGGATAATGCAGGCTCAGCAATTAGATTTTTCTGAAATCTAACTCCGTTCAATTTTTCTGAAAGCAAAATTCAACGGAGGAAACACAGATAAAGCCATAAACACCTATGCAGCTGCAGTACTAACATGCACCTTCGGGGCCATAGATTGGACTAACACAGAGCTAGAATATATCATGCGAAAGACAAGGACAATGATGACCAAGAGCCGCCAACACCACCCAAAGTCCGCACTGTAGAGACTAAAAACAGCTCGGAAAGAGGGAGCAAGGGGCCTGATAGAGCAAAAGAAAACAGCGATAGTTAACCAAAGGATTACTTCAAGAACAACACAGCACCAGGCCAGAAGGAAGATAGATAAGTGATATACCACACTCAACCTAAGCGAGGAACCCCCTCCCGCCCAGATGGCACAAGAAACGAAGTTAGAAAGATGGACAAAAAAAGAAGACACTCCATGGCAGACACACAACGACAATAAAGATCACATCGATAACATTGCTTCGAATGCATGGCTCACAAGCGGGGCGCTCTTCCCCGAGACTGAAGGATTCATGCTAGCCATCCAAGAGCAGTTATTCAATGTCAGAAACTACAGAAAATACATCGCAAAGGAGCCTGAATGTCAGATGACACATGTTGACGATACCACCTGGCTTCAGAAACTATCCAATACATCACTCGATGACACAGACTGAGTGCACTCATAGACACGACCAGGTAGCCAGGATAATACATCAGAAACTAGCGAGGGAATACCAGTTGACCAAAGAAAGTGTACCATACTACAAGTACAAACCCCAGGCAGTACTAGAGACCCAAACCCACAAGCTGTACTGGGACTGTGCCATAATAACGGATAAGACCATCCCGCACGACATACAAGATATAACAGTTGTGGACAAGATGGAAAAAGCTAGCTACCTGATTGACATAGCGGTGCCCAACACTAGCAATGTCCAGAAAACCAATGAGGAAAAAATTTGGAAGTACACGAACCTGAGACATGAGGTCAAGGAGATGTTGCATATGCAAGAAGTAACGACCATCGTGGTCATCGTATTAACCCCCCGTATGTTGCCAAAGACCCTACATAGCAGCCTAGCAGCAATAGGTCACCCAGAGAACCCCTACAAGAACTCCAGAATGTCGTAATTCTGAACACCTGTTCAGAATTACGACAGTTGTTGTTCCTACATGGTATCGCAGATATTTTCTTATTTTCTTTTCTTTTGCTGTAATGCAAATCGCGGTCTTCTGTCTTGGCTGTTCAGTATTTATCCACTGTGTTACAGGGCCGATTGAATGTGTGTGTTTGTAAGTGTGGTTATTATTATTGAGAGAACTCTGTGAAGTCAAAAGGTTGAATTTGTCCGCTATGAATTGTGGGGGTGTGGGCTCTGCTTTGCAGGACCCAACGCATTCCTAAGGCGCCTCCGTAGCCTGGTGGGAAGGAGCAGCAGTGCGTAGCAGACGCTTCTTGATTAGACCGGGGTTCGAGCCCGTCACCACCAAATATGGAGGATGCGGAAAGGTCAGGGAATGACCACCGCATATCCCGGAGTAATATGGCCTTAGTTGCTAATGCTCCTAAAAACCAAATAACAAACAACAAGCATTCCTAAGATGAGTTGTGATGCTAATCATTTTATTTCTTCTTCTGATGGAAAGTAACTGTAAAAAATGTATCTTTTTATCCTGTGTTAATGCTTTCGCAGTTATACTAAGTTATTATTAGTGGAGGTTCACTTTGCTGATAAAAACTGAAAAAGTAGACTCGTTTTTTGTATGTGTTCCCTATTGTTCAGGGATGCTAAAATGTTTTTGTTTTCAATTAAGTTTATAGCTAGTCAGGTTTGTGGCTTCACATATCGAACCGTTTTGCAAGCTGAAAAGGATTTTTTTTTCTTGTCTTATTGCTAGAGATATAAAGTTTTTGAATTTGTTTTTCTTCTATATTCATACAGGACATATAGTTATTTTCCTTCTAATATAAAAATAGCGAAATGCTTAAAGTGCGTTACTCACCTTGAATATAATCTGCAATAGTTTTATGAAAAGACTGATGGCTAACTATAAGGTAGAATGGTTAAGTTAATGCATTAAGGTGGGATGAGATTTAATTTAACGGAATTCTATAGTTATAGAATTCTATAACTTTATACTTGCTATTTTCCTTCTTAAAAGTTATTTACCCAAAATTTAAGATTTTTTAAAACTATTATTGATTAGTGGTAAATTTAAAAAAAAACTATTTCTCTGGTAGCTAAGAAATGACAGACACAATATTTACAAAAGAATTTTTTTATTGATTGTTATAATGTATTTTACTGGGTTAGTGACTAATACACAAAAAGGCTAAGCTATTAAGAGAAAACGGTAAAAATCACTGTAGCCATTGAAATTATAATATGCCGAGTAAATAGTATTCTGTCTTTTTCTAGCTGAACATATATACCAAATATTTCAGACTATAGGCAGCATCAAGTTCTTGAATCATAGCACTACCAACATTGAAAATACCATATGCATTGAATTCTGATGTTATTCCTTCTTTCGGCATTTAGCAGAAAAAATTAACTGAATTATATGGTTCCGTAATGTGAATTTAATGTTCGTACAGAACGTTAAACAGAATGTCAAATGAGGTTGTAAATATTCCTGATTTTAAACGTTCTCTAATACAGTCTAATTGTTCTAAAATAAAATCTTGCATTAGTAGAAATGTTGACTTTTCTGTCTCGAGGCATCTGATGAAATCATCAATATTTGTAACTCTAGCCGATAATAGTTATAGTTCTGCAAATTCTAAACTTAGATTAACCTCAGGCTCGAGAGTATTGTGAAGCCAACACAAGTTGGCAAGTGCTGTGCCCTGTCTGCCCAGTTAGCATATAAATTTGAATTTCCTCTTTCACCCACGCTCTCACAAAAAGCAAGATATCTGCCAATCTTTCTTTCAATGGCACCGACTGATTTTTTGATAATCGTATATAGGCTTTCTCGGTCTCAATCATCACAGATGCCTTGAACTAGTAATAATACACATGAACTATGCTGCGACTGCCTGACCTGTAGAAACTAACATTCTGTTTTCTACAGAAGTCATCAAACTTAGCAGCATCAGTCATATTGACAACCGCATAGAGAGACTTCAAAACTGTAACTGAATTTCTTCTCTAAGTCCGAAATGCCTTCAGAGGTACATGCCCAGTAGTTATTAACATCACGTGGTTGACTTTTCCCACTTTTTATAACAAAAATTAGAAGACCATGTTTCTAGTCTGATGGCAATAATTGACATTGATGAAATATTTCACAATTGACATTGATGAAAGCCGTGCCCTTTTTATGACTGCAGGTGGTCAACTCACTGTTTAGCAAGGATAGGCATTGATACAAAAGGGTATTTTTTCTGCTCAGGAAATAAAATGAGTATTTTTCACCGTTGAAAAAAATACTAGAGAGAAAATTTTATTTATTTCCATTTACTATGTAGTTATTCTAAAATACATTTCACTCACTTGTGCGTAGAAGACAGAATTAAAAATTAGAATACTTTATCACTGGGAGAAGCAAACAATACACACTTATATTCAAATATCTTCATGTACATTCACACGACATTCAGAAATTGTTTACAGAAAAAATGTTCCAAAAGCAATACGCTTTTCAATGTTCTTGTTTATACTCCGCCACTACCTCAGATCAGTGGAGTTTACAATAAATCACTCAATGCAAATGAGCAGTCACGGGCTTGAACCTCAGGCAACTCAAAGAGCATGTGTTACTGCACTCAGGCTCCTGACCACTCAGCTACGTCAATATGCTTTTAATTGGAGAAACAGATTGTATTCATTCATCATTGATCAAATCAAAAAAAAAAAAAAAAAAAAAATCTACAAGAATAGAGAAAGCAGCATTTTAGTAAGACTGAAAGTCATTTATCGACAATGCGATTCCAGTTACAGATTTGGAACTATCTCTATTCAAAAACCTGTTACACAAAATAGCTCTTTACAATTCCCCTCAATACCGCTAAGTAAAAGATTGCTATTATTACTTGTAAATTTCATTACTGAATGCTCTGTTTCATATACGCAACCTATTTAAACATCTACTTACTCTATGAATACAACAGCAATGATTTTCGTTAAACAAAGTGTACTTTCGATCCCAAAAAACAGCAGCTTTGTTTTTTAGTGATAGTTTTAAAATGTAATGAAAGGAAGATATTCTCTTGTTTATTTGAAGGTTTAAGATATGCACAGTTTTTTTTTCTCTTCCCCCATCTATAGGGGAAAAGAAGAATGGCTATCTGATGTTTTATTACTTCAGATTGTCATTCTTGGCTGGAGAGTCACTCAATTTTTGTGTTCTTTTAAAACAATCTTATTGGTCCTTTTGGGAAACAATTTTGAGGCTTCTTATTTGCTATAGCAGGAACCCTCTCGGTTCTAATTACTGATTGGTCAACGATAACTGCCATTTCAATACTCGACTTTTCTTTAAAAAAGCATCATTTTAGCACCAATAACCACTTGTTTTTTCTAATCCTTGACCTGCTATTGTCATTATATCATCTGAAGACTTACAGCGTTTTGGAGAAAGAGGTCGTTGCCCTTGCAGAATTCTTGGAAAGGGAATATGAGCTTTGCAGATAGAAGCTGAGAAGTTCTGCCAGAAATTGGAATATACAAAAGTGAGTATTTTCCTTAGTGCAAATTTTAATCAAATTTAAAACTGCTTATTATTCTAGAGTTGTTTATTGTCGATAACTGTACATTAAACCCCTACTTTCATGTTTTTCAGAATAAGGATTTCTTTGACCCTTCTCAAATGGCCTCTTTTGCCCCATGTATTGCCAATCTGTTCAGAACGGCAGGGTGTTTTTCCAATGGTCCCCAGGTTCTGGGCAGTGTAGGGTTCACAGAGGAAGACTCCGAAAATCCAGACAGTTTGCAACTAGTTGAAGGTAATGAGGAGATAAATATGTCTAAATTTTATTGTTAGTGAAAACACGCAAAGCTTTATGTGAAAAGCCCCTCTTCTTATGTGATTTGTTTTTTTTTTTTTCAGGTGGAGGAAGGGGGAGAAGGCGGAGTCATATTAATGTTTGGGGGTTACGAGCACTTTTACACCTTTCAACGTGGTGTTGAGTACTATTCTAAGAAATACTAAACTCTCTTCACTAATATTCTGATGTTTGGTGATGGTGATAATTTTTTTTTTAGCATTCCGTGAAATGTTGGAATAAATAATAGGGCATCTAAGGGTGCAGGGAAACTTTTCTCATGTAAGATTGTTTGGACATGCTGAGCCCAAATATGCTTATCAACTTCCCATTCACGGCTTTGTCAGAATTACAGTAGACCTCGCGATGTGTGCATTTATAGCTGTAGACCAATCAAACAATGAATTCGTGATGACGGACGGCTTGAGTCTGGACGTCATTCTGAGTAACATTTCTAACCGGGGATGGGTGGCAAGCTTCCTGAGAACATAAAACAATGAGCAATATTGCATTTGAATGATTTTTTGAAAAAAAAAGAGCTGTTATTCAAATCAATAATGCCAATAGTTTGTGCCTTTCAAGAGAGCTATCCATCAGTATTTCAGCACATCAGGATGACACTAAACTTAAAAACTTACCGGCAGGAGTGCGAGTCTAAATTCCATACGCAAACTACCAGGACTACTTATTTACATGAAATTGCAAAAGGTTGCTTTAGGAAGTTGTGGCTTGGCAGAAGTTGAGCTATTTCGGCCAGTGCTCACCAATTTTCAAATTATCATCATTTCAACCGAGTTCAGATTACTTATAGGGGCCGCGAGGATGCTAAACAGATTTTTCTCCTCTATTACGACAGTAATTATGATCTCGTGCACTGTTTAAAATCTCTGTTTGGTAATGATTATTATTGTCGCCTTTGTTTTAAAACCATTACAAATTGCCAAAATTTAGCTACAAACAACTGTGTTTTCAGATGTAATAGGTGCGGGGCCAGTGCAGTTCATAATGAAAGCAACCCTGTTTTGTGTGATGCTGAAAACAGATATTTCAACGGCAGTGAATGCTTGGACAGTCACAGGGAAATAAAAACTTGTTCTAAATTGCATCACTATCACGTTTGTTTGTGCACTTGTCTTACTAAAACTGCACACAAATGCACTGCTCCCGAGTACTGAAGCTACTGTAAGCCTGTGCACAAAACTCAGTATTTTGTTTCGGTTGTTTGTTTTGATACAGCTTCCTTTTGTGATCAGGAACGCATGTACTGGGGCCAAGATAGCATGGCTGAGTTTTTGGATGAGCTGCTAGGAGCTCAAGAGTCCTTGAAACGAGTCAGGGATGGTAGAAAACTGCAACACATTGAAGCACTGCATAAGAATGTACTGTAAGAATGTACTAGCACTGCATAAGAATGTACTTACAACCATCGGGGGATTTGAAGGCTACTTCGTACGGTCTTATCTTTTTTCTAAGCATAAAACACCACATCCATGATGGGTTGAAGATTTTAGGTGTCTTTTTGGCCTCATTGAACATAGTCTTCTAGGGCTCCTATTCATTTCTTTCAGTT
Organism: Mastigoproctus giganteus; assembly: GCF_048544385.1. Lineage (NCBI taxonomy): Eukaryota > Metazoa > Arthropoda > Arachnida > Uropygi > Thelyphonidae > Mastigoproctus > Mastigoproctus giganteus. The sequence continues at coordinate 121,478,301 of NC_143575.1, read as the reverse complement.
CCACTCTGAAAACTACCATCAATTTTTCAGCTGCCTGAGGTCTGTAAAGGATTCTTTCCTCATGACATCCACAAGATAGACACTTTAGACTATGAAAGTTCAAAATTATTTTAAGCTGGAATTCATGACGAAAAAAACCCGGATGGAATTCGAGTTATGGTATCAAGAGAAGTCACACGAGACCTACAACCTGAAGTCTGAGCTCTTGGCATATGCCCTCAATGATGTTAGGGTATTGCAGGATTCATGCAACAAGTTTCGATCTCTCTTTATCTGTCTTGCAAGTTGATCCTTTCTGCCAAGACATTACTATTGCCGATGCATGTAGCAAGATCTTTGCCAGAAACATTTTAGAACCGAATACAATGGTGGTCCTGCCACCTGGCAGTTACACTTTGAAGTAGGCACATTTTGGCCTCAGTTGCCCTTGTGCCGCAAAACATCTACACTGGGAGAAACACATTGGGAGAAACACAGAGTCGTAAGGCATTGGCTTGAATTTTTATGGCTGGAACAACAGGACAAGATTAAAATTCATTTCTTTGTGCTCTACAGGCACAAAGAAATAAGATGATGGGATTCCTATATGATGAAACCATGGATCACGCTTCTTTGATTAAGACTAAAGGGTATGAAGTGGTTTCTATCTGGGAATACCAATTTGACAGCCAACAGAAAAATGACCCAGCCATGAAAGAGTTTGTTGCAGCTTTCACAATGCACGAACCTATTACACCACATTTCAAAGGTGATAGATTTGATTTGATTTGATTGTTTTAAACTTTACCACCAGATGGCAGATAATGAGGATATTCATTATGTGGATTTCTGCTTGTTGTATCCATTAGTTTGTAAATACATCTTTCCTCGTGGTGACCCTAAAGTCATTCTTTGAGACTTTGATTATAGTCACAATGCATACTTTGGTATTATCCATAGAGCGGCAACAAAAGCTGTTTTTTTCCCATCCAACAATAAGCTCCAATGGCAAACTAGTGTTTCCAGTATGCAGTGCTTGTGCTGAGTAGTTGTTGCCCACATGCAACCATGAGGACAGGAGCTTTTCGGGATCTGGTGTATGCCCGAGTTTTACCTGGCAATCGACAGCAGCTATAAAAGCAAGCATTTTCTAAATGTTTTTTGAATTCGCTCTCTCTCTCTCTCTCTCTCTCTCTCTCTCTCTCTCTCTCTCTCTCTCTCTCTCTCTCTCTCTCTCTCTCTCTCTCTCTCTCTCTCTGGGGACACCTCACAATGAGAACGAACAAGGTTCTCATTGTGAGGTGTCCCCAGAGAAAGCATTGTAGAGCATTGTTTTTCTTGGACAATACCAAAATCATTCACGAGGCCATGTTAGTATCAAAGGAAATAATGTTAATTGGATTCGCCCTGATCGGGGGAACGGAGGAACCATCGGAAGAATGCAGTCATTGGCTCCTTCGTTGTTCGTATGGCTGGGTAAAGCTCTACAAGGCTATGGCCCCTGTACACCGGTGCATCCTTTTTTGTGATAATGATAATTTAATTTGCACCTATAGGAAACAAAAGTCCACCCTTCACCCGTTTGGGGAGGTGTTAGACGAACTAGGCAGAGATCATATCGGTGAGTTCACTTCCACCAACTCCAAGTCTTACTCCGTCTGGACCTGAGAGGAGAGAATGATGACTAAATGCAAGGGTGTGACCCTTAAGGCCAAGAATGCTGGATTAGTCAACTTAGACATTATGACTGCTGCAGCAAAAGGCCAACATATTGATATTTTTGTAGAGGTGTCCTTTTCTGTCTGAAGAGAAAAACGTTTATCTCGTCTCCTCGAGTCCTCCGCAACAAAAAGGTTTTGATTTACTATCAATGATTTGTGCTTTTTATAGGCCACCATCAGAATCTATAAACAATTTCCTAATAGAATTAGAAAATACAATTTTGCAACGGGATGACATACAGACTTATAAGACAATAGTTGGAGATTTTAATATTAATATATTTACTAATGAATCAGATAACGTGATACTCAATTACACTGCGATTTTAAACAATAATGGATTTGAACACACCTTATTTGGAATAACTAGGCAACAAAAGATGAAGGGTGATAGAACTGTAAACTCTTCTTTATATCACTTAATAACAAATATAAAATTGAAGTATACTAATTCTTACATACAATTAAATCAAATTTTAGGTCACAGATCATGTATGCTAATAATGTATATGTACTCAAAACAATATTCATGTGAAGAAATAAGATTTATTAATGTTAGGAAGAAAAATTATTTATCATCGGGTAAACTGAAACAAAACAAAGAAAATCTTTTAATACAAGAACAAACAACTTACACAACAAGTGTAAAGGTTTTTTCAATATTTTTTTTTTTATGTAAACCCCAAACACGAGAAGTATTAGAACCTATACTACTTAGTACCGTGCTTGTGTTGGAGGTTGAGAAGACGAAAGAAGATATTTGTTGACTTTGGACTTGAACTTTTGTAGACTGTAATTTTCAGGAAATACGTATGAAGGAAGATTGTTCCAGAAAACAGCAGTTGAATGAATAAACGAGGAAGATGAAAAGTTGGTTCTGTGAGTTTGAAGTTGGACAGTAAATGGATGTTGGCTGGTAGCAGCACGTGTTCGGATTGTTTTGAAAGAGAGGGCGGGAATTATAGAAGCCAATTCAGAAGAACAGTGCCCAGGGAAGTATCTTTAGAAGTGGCATGAAGCAGAAACAGTACGTCTATGAGAGAGCGAGTGGAGAGACTCTGTTAGATATGAATCATTAATTAACCTAACTGCCCTCTTCTAAATGGAATCGGGGCGGTGCCCCCAAAACCTTTCTCAGATGCCTAAGAGAGGTTTTGGGGGTACCGCCCCAGATGTGGGAACAATATTCCAAGGCAGGGCGGATTTGCGATTTATTCAGAGTGAGCAGCTGTTTGGAAGAAAAGTAACGCCGAGAGCGAAAGAGAACACCAAGTTTTTTAGATGCAGAAGAAGCAATATTTGTAATGTGCTTGTGCCAAGAGAGATTAGAATGTCAGGGTAATCTCCAAAAGAGATATATCATTTTGCCTAGAAATCGAAGTGTCATAGGAGCAGAAGAATCCTTTTTGCGAGATATAAGACAAGACTGAGTTTTATAAGAGTTGAAATGAACTAAGTTGTCTTTGCCCCACTGGCGAATTACCTGAAGATCGGCATTTAAGGAATTGGTAGCAGATTTTCGAGAAGTTGAAGCTGATTGAACAGGGCAAGATTTCTCAAAATGGAAAGTGGAATGCAATGTGCTATCATCGGCAAAACTATGGATAGGATTTCTAGTCAATGGAAGAAGGTCATTAATATACAAGAGGAAAAGAGTGGGGGAAAGAACTGAACTCTGGGGGACACCGGCATTAGTGGAGAAGTTAGAAAATAGAGAGCCATCTACCATCACCCTCCGTGAGCGATCAGAGAGAAAACAGGATAACCAATTACTAAAAACCGTTGGCAAACCATAAGTTGGAAGCTTGTTTTGAAGACCTTTATGCCAAACACGATCGAAAGCCTTTGAGATATCAAGAGCAACTACTTGTGTTTCACCGAACCTTTCCATTGAATTAGTCCATAAATGGGTAACATAAGCCAGAACATCACCAGTGGATCGATACTGACGGAATCCATACTCGTTGATCAGACGGAAGGTTTCTAGGTAGTTTTAGGGTTGGCGGTTAATTGATTTCTCCATTACTTTAGAAAGAGTAGACGTAATTGTAATGGGACAAAATTGGATGGGAGGTATTTGTCACCGTTTTTAGGAACTGACTGGATATGAGCAAATTTCTAGGCAGAAGGAAAAACACCTTCGGAATAAGAAAGTGAAAAAAGGCGGCGAAGAATAGGAATAAGTTCAGGAGCACAGGTTTTGAGAACAAGTGGAGCAATACAATCGGGACCTGGAGCTTTCTTAGCATCAAGATTCACCAAAATCCTTCTGACATCCTTTTGGCGGAAGACCACAGGAGGCATTGAATGGAGCGTGTTGGGAATGGTGGGACATGTTTTACCAAGATCATTAATATATGATTTGGACAAAAGATGGGATGCTAGCATGTCAGCTTTATCCATGGCTGAAGTGACAACAGAACCACCTGGTTTGGACAGAAGTGGCAGCAGATTTGGGCAAAAGTTGTGGGCAATAACTTTGGCAAGGGACCAGTATGCTCGGCCAGCACTGTGGCAAGAAGCACGTTTTCCACTGTTAGCCTGTTCAAACTCTAGTTTGGACTGATTAATAACTACTTTACAATTGTTGCGAGCTTTGGTGTAGGCAGAAAATGAAACTGAAGAATTAGAAACAAGCCAATTACGATATGCAACATTCTTCTCTTGAACAGCCTTAGCACATTTATTGGAAAACCAAGGTTTAGATAAAGGACGAGATTTTAAAGTGGAGTGTGGGATAAAGGATTCCATTCCTGCAAGAATAATTTCACTGACACGATCTGAGCAAACGTTGACATCAGAAATTTTTAAACAGTAATCCGACCAAGGAAAGGAAGAAAAGAAATCTCGCAGGTCATCCCATTTTGCATTATTGTAATGCCAAACAACACCAGATTGGGAATAGCCATGAGATAAAGGCTCCATTGGAGAATAGACAATTACCAAGTTGTGATCTGAAGTGCCTAAAGGAACTCTCACTTCGACCGTGTACTTAGAAGGGTTGTTTGTGAGAAAAAGATCAAGCGTGTTGGTTGTGTGATTAGGATTGTCCGGTATTCTTGTAGATAAATGAACAATCTGTGCAAGGTCATTAGTAATTGCAAAAGCATCAGCATCTCAACCAGCTGGGTCGGTGTGACTAGAAAAGAAAGCCAGCTGGAGTTGTGAACATTAAAGTCACCAAGGTAAATTACCTCACTGTTAGGAAAGTTGGACTGGAGAAAGTCAAGTTGCAAAGAGCTCCAAGTGATTAGTGGAGTTCGGAGAACGGTAGAGACAACAGATGAATTTTACATGATGAAACAGAGAGATTTTAAGCCAGAGAAGATCAAATAGAGTAGATTCAAAATTGCCCAGTCTCTGACAGGGAATATCAGAACGGACATATGCACAAGTACCAACTTTGAGGCGAAAGGAATCATACAGCGAATAATTTGGGCATCTGAGATGAGCAGTAGTTGAATCAACCGATAACTGAGATTCTGTCAGAAAATGTTCATGGGGTTTGGCAGACTGCAAGTGGAAATGGGCATCGTTAAGGTTAGAATTGAGACCACGTATATTTGAGAAATGAATTAACAAGTGCTTCGGAGATTTAGATCTTTTCGCAGATAAACTTTCTCTATTAGTTCGTACAATTCATGGTGTATTCAATAGTAAGAAAAAGTGAGTGGGACATTCTGCATGAAGTAACGAAATTTTTGGATCTGGCCTACACATGGTAAGAATATACCCAGATCCTTGACAAATAAGATAATACGGATAATAAATAATTAAGGCCTAATAAACAGGGAAACAAAAATTACCAGTACAGTCTGACAACAAAGGATCCAGATAATAACGTTAATATCTGGCTAAAAACCCAAAAGAATAATCAAATTCTTCACCAAGGGAATCCACTGATGAACGGGTGATGATGATGATGATGATCTTCACGGGAGAAAACTTTGTATAACATAAACTGAAATTAAATCACATTTATATCAAAATCGCGGAGCGGTAAAACGTGCGTCTGTTTACTGGGGTAGCCATATTATCGATCCCGGTATTGCAGCCCCAGATGGTCAAATTCAAATTATTATATTAGGACCTCTCCTAATTGCTTACATATACCCGTTTAAGTATCATATCTGTAAATTGAGTGTTCTCTGGTCGATTTGCCTGTTTTTGCTGGACGAAAAAAATCCAGTCTGGAATTAAAAAACCGCAATATACAGTCTCAAGATTACATTAAAATATAAACAATATTATATGTACATTAAAATATAAACAGATTTATATAGAAGATATAAGTATACTGTATCACATGATAAGCCAGGATTATGCCCCATCAAAGTCGGCCCAGATAGTCATAATGTACATAGTGTTTGGTGAGGGGTCGCCACCGGTGGATTCCCACAACTGCGCGATAAGTACTTTTGTGAAGTATACATTACTCCATAAAGGCCAGACAAAAGTATTGTGTGTTGTATTTGAGAAGTATTATAAGGTGTAAGGTGTAAGGTATATTGTTGTCATGCGGCACCAGGGGTTTCCCCCAACGCCCACAAAGAAAGCAACGCGGAGGCGTTGCTTTCTTTGTGGGCGTATCAGTTTCCTGGGAATGCCAGAGGTTTAAAAGTGTGTGGGTATTGTACCTGTGTAAGGTCGTGTACTGGTCATCTGGTCATTTAGCCGGTGGACCCCTGCTGGAGCCCAGCGTTGCCCCACCTTCGCCCCATGGAGGCAGACCAGGAAACTCCAGTAAACTAAGATTTACTCTGGCAGGTCCAGCCGCTTAATTTCCTGAGATTTCGGAGGCTAAAAAAAAAAAAAAAAAAAAAAAATGTTATGTACACATACACATATAAGCACATATACACAACAGTGATACATAATATATACGCAACCATGCAATCGTAATTACTTTGGATGTTTGCATACAGCACGCGTGGATGCGTTCATATGGCAGGAGTAGGGCAGTGCGTAGGATAATTAGGCCAAGACTGGGCGAAGATTATTTTTGGCCTAGATTAAATTTAGTGTGTAGGGCGCTCGCGTCGTGTATAGATAGAGTGGGGCAGGGGACGAAGAAGCGTGGTTGGGGGAAAAGGCAGAAGTATGGTGGACACAGAAGAGATTCCCCCAGGTGGTCAGTGAGGCATGCCCATGCCTCACCAGAAGGAAAGGTGGGGTAGCAGGGAACCGAGGCGACTGGTCGTCTCGTCCTCCTGCCAGGAAGGGGTATTAAAGGAAATCCAGGGTAGTGTTTGGCTCAGGCTACCAGAACAGCTGCTATTCGTCCTTCATTCAGATTTTTTGTCTATCTTCATGGTTGCTTAGTAGGTCATCTTTGGTGTTATGCACATTTTGGCTTCTAGCCATTATGTGGCTAGTGTGCATTCAGGTCCCGTCTTCTTCTGTACAACGCTTCAGCGAACTTTGAGAAGGCAATATATTCCTGCCTCCCGTCCAGGAGGTGTTGTTCTCTATCTCTGGGCAAAAAGGTGATCCGGGTGATGAGCTGGCAGCGAGGTCATCATAAAGCTGGCATTCATGCATGAGGTGGTGCCAGCTCTCCAGCTCTCCACAGCAACAAGTAGGGTCATCTGTAATGCCCAGGGCTGTAAGTTTATCCTTAAAGGCACCATGTCCTGTTAGCAGGAAGGTCGCGTGGAGTCCTGGCGTGAACCATGCTGGAGCCATTGGATAGTTTGCCAACGTTGGGGAAGAATCGTTTGGTGACTTCTCCCTTTGGGGAATTCTCCTATCTGGTTTGCCAGGTTTGCATGAGATGATTTGTAAGTCTCTTTTTCTCAGTCAAATGGTTTGTGGTAGGATCTGAGTCGAAGCCGGCGAAAGTGCAGGCTCTTCCCTTGGAGAGTTCATATAATACTCATAGTAATATATATAATGTAATATATATATAATACATTTAGCTACTTTGAGGTCTAAAGGTAGGGTTCCCGCCAGGACCTGCAGCGCGTGGGTGTTAACTGTTCTGCAGACCCGGGTTATAGCGAGCAGCATGGCTCTATGGATAGAGTCGAGGATTCTGCGATTTACAGCCATGGTGACTTTGGGGTACCATGCTCCGGAAGCACAGGTAGTTATCGGCAGGAAGGCGGCTTTGTAACAGAGCTTGAGGGTCTTCTTTTTCAATCCACAGTCCCTTTTGCGACTCTGGTAAAAAGGGCTGTATAGCCCCGTATCTTCTTACGGATGTATTTCAAATGAGCCTGGAAGGAGAGAGTGGGGTCCAGTATTACTCCCAGGTATTTAAGTTCCTTGGACAGTCGTAGTGTGATACCATCAATCTTAATCTGTGGGGGTCTCCTGTAATCTAGGGCACCCTTGAGGAGAATGGAGTCCGTTTTAGTTGCAGAGATCCTAAGGAAGTGGATATTGGTCTGCTCTTGTAGGATTTTAAGGGCATGATTTGCCTTTCTTTCCAGCTGGGTTCTGCTGTTTGCCTCTATCATCAGGATGAGGTCGTCTGCAAAGGCTTGTGAAGACGCCTCTCCATTATCGGTATTTAGGAATTCATCCAAGACGATGTTCCACAACATAGGTCCTAAAACGGAGCCTTGTGGACAGCCTGTGTTGATTTTTCTTGTGAGTATTTTATATGGAGCATTTACCATGATGAGGTAGCTTTGGATTACTCTATAGAGATTGCCTGACATCCCACTTCCCCGGAGCAGGACCAGGACGCTTGGCTACCAAAGGGAGTCGAACGCCCCAGCAAAGTCGATAGAGATAGCCAGGAAGTATTTGTTTTCTATGGCAGTTGCACGTGCAAGGATGTTCTTCAGGGCATCTACAATCGACGTTCCCGGTCTAAAGCCGTACTAGTTTGGGGACATTATGTTTGCCTGTAGGTAGTGAGCCTGTATTATGGTTAACAGGAGTTGTTCCAAGAGTTTACTCAAACTGTTAGTAGGGCTATTGGTCTGTAGGAAGTCGGTTGGTCTGTTGGTTTTGTCGGGTTTTTAATTATGAGTTTAATATTTTCTTTTTTCCAGTCCTTCAGATAGGTCCCAGTTTGGAGACATATATTGAAGAGGTTCAGCAGCATATCGTAGGCTATCTCTACCACCTTCCTGATGATTTCGGGCTCAAAGAGGTCCGGACCCGGACATGTCTTACTTTTAATAAGGTGTGCAGCCGCTTGTAATTACTCTATTGTGAAATCCGGTTCCCTTCTTCTGTTCGATAATCGTCATTATCTATGCACATCTTGATTTGTTGGGGTGTCTGTGGGTCTACAATATTGCGTCCAAAATATTGTTAACAGATGCCTCCCAAGAATTGGTAGCATCTCCCAGTGGTGTTATGGTGATGGAAATTACCTCTCCCCTGGGGAGTTTATTAGTGGTTACTTTGTACACCACCCCACAGGGGTCAGTGTTGCCAGTGGTTGCGACCAGATTTTCACACGACAGTTGTTTACTTCTGCGTATGAGCGAGGTGTACTGGTTTTCTGCCCTCTTTGTAAATTTCCCGCAGTGCATCCACTTCAGGTGCAGGCCAGGAGCGTCTGGCTCGCTGGAATGCGTTCCGTTTGTCTTGGACTTCTCTTCGGAGGCTCTGGAGATCCGAACTCCACCATGGTAGGTTTTCTTCGTTTTATGGCAGCATTCGCTGCTTTAGTAATGATCGCTGTGACTGTTTTCTGGAGTTGGTCAGGGTCTTGGTTTGCTTGAATTGCGGCTTGCTGTGTATGTTTTTCTGCTATTAGCGTGTCTCTGAATTGGTTCCAGTTTGCAGTGTTCAGCGCATATCCCTGCAGCATTGTTCTCCAGGGTATTGTCGCTAATGGTCTCTGTTGAGTTGAAAGGTCAGGACCCTGCGTCGGATGTTGTCCAGGCATCCTGAACCGTCCAGTCTGTTATATTGCCAGCAATGTTCCTAGTGGCTAGAGAGACATGGATGGTTGATTCCCATCGTAGGTTGCAGTAAGTCGGTAGTTGATTAGGTTGATTTAGCACTGTTATCGTTGATGTTGCTGGGAATTCCTCCAGGTGCTACCCATTCCTTGTCCCCTGCCTGTCCGGGGTATGGCTATACCAAGCTGGTGACCTGCAGTTCACGTCCGCTCCTATAATTATTTCTGGTCAGGGAGGATATTTGTTACATGTTCTAGGTACCTTGTAGCCATCGTTATGTTGACACAAGGCTGACATCGTAGGCTGACACAAGTAATTATAGACCTGTGAGTTTAACTTCTGTTCCCGGAAAATTAATGGAGGCACTGGTGAAAGAAGCACTGCAGGATCATCTAGACAAGACTTCAGTTATAGCTAGGACACAGCATGGTTTTGTTAAGGGGAAGTCTTGCCTGACCGATTTGATTGGATACTATGATGCAGTCACAAAAGAACTGGATGCAGGGAATAACTTTGATATTATATACTTGGATCTTAGAAAGGCTTTTGATACTGTTGCACATGGAAGACTGCTGCACAAATTGGAGCAGTGTGGCATTGGAGGCAAGTTGCTGCTATGGATAAAGGGGTGGTTGAGGGGGAGAAGACAGAGAGTGGTAATCAATGGACACTGCTCATCGTGGACTAATGTTATTAGTGGAGTCCCTCAGGGTTCAGTATTGGGGCCTTTATTGTTTTCTGTATTTATAAATGATATTGATGATGGTATATCAGGCTTAATGTCCAAGTTTGCAGACGATACGAAGGTTGGCAGGGTTGTCAAGGACACTACTGACACTATGCTGCTGCAACAGGATTTGGAAAGGTTGAGCAGATGGGCTTCGAGGTGGCAAATGAAGTTTAACATTGACAAATGTAAAGTACTACATATGGGAAACAGCAACCCCAGAGCAACGTATCAACTCTGTGGTACTACACTGACAGTGGTAGAGAATGAAAGGGACCTGGGGGTGGTGGTGCAGGCAGATATGAAGTTCTCTGAGCAGTGCAGACGAGCTGCAAGAGTAGCTCATGGTGTATTGTCAATGATATATAGGAATTTTTCTAGCAGGGATAAGGAGGTGATTATTCCCTTGTATAAGGCAATGGTCAGGCCACACCTAGAGTACTGTATACAGGCCTGGAGGCCTCATTTCAGGAAGGATGTAGAGCTGCTGGAACGAGTACAGAGAAGGGCAACTAGATTGGTGAATGGGACAAAGGGGTTCTCTTACGAAGAAAGGCTTAAGTTTTGCAAATTACAGTGTCTGGAAACTAGGCACCAGCGGGGTGATCTGATAGAGGTGTACAAAGCCTTGAATGGTTTGAGCATGCTCAATGCTGATGGGATTCTTCCTCTAGCTCAGAAAAATCACCTGAGACGGCATAAATTCAAATTGAGGAAAGACAGATGTAGGATAGATGTGCGGAAATTTGCCTTTAGCCAGCGGGTGGTTGGTGGGTGGAACAGACTTCCATCCCTTGTCGTGGAAGTTGATAGCCTAAATAAGTTTAAGGCTCAGCTGGACAGGTATTTCGAACGAACAGAGGGGTGAAGTGGTTATTTTTATTTATTTATGTTACTTTTTTTTTTTTTTTTTTTTTTTGGCTGATGCTGCATAAGCTTGCTTTCTTGCATCAAATGCCTCTACTAATGCTAATGCTAATGTCCTCTCCAGCCAGCACGGAATAAAGGATTACGACGTAGAAAGCTCCCAGTGCTGAGATAAAATGTGCACAGACTGTCCAGGCCGTGCACAGGTGAGTGATCCTGGTAACTGTTATATCTGGGATTCTGACCACAATAGCGGCCCAAGGGATTTCATTTTCGGGCTGTATGATCTTGTATTGTAGGGGGTTTCCCCTTACTTGATTGGCGGCTGCGTATGGTTCATGGAGTTTGATGATATCTATATTTTCCTCGTCGGCTTTCATCCTGACCTGGTCGGTGGGTTCTGTTGTTGTGGTCTGGTTTTTGGCCACAGGATCCCTAATGGAACCTTACGTTGCCCGTGCACACCGCTAGGAAGTAAGCCATGTAGCCTATTAATCTCTGGCAGGTCCTGCTACCTAATTGCCTCAGCATTCAGTGACAGGACCTAAATATATATAAAAATAAATAAATAAATACAGATAGATTGGAGAATATTAAAATCAAGTGGGGAGGAAATAGTAAGAAATAGTGAGTCGTACAGGAAGGCGTCCTCAAAATTATTCGGTGGAGTAAAGGCGAGTGGGGGAAGGGGATGTGCAGGTCACGGTTGGGAGACAAAGTCCCTGCTGGGAGGTGTATATATATATATATTGTTTGGATAACCCGCAACCATTTCTGCCGATGAAGCAGCTGCTGCTGCAGAAAACTATTGTTGTATAGTGGTTTTAATCTTTTTACCGCTTTTAACTACACTTTTGTTTTAACCTCAATTTATTTTATTGTACAGATTTATTTTATATATATATTTTTGGTAGTTGTTGGCGCATAATCTTCTGTGGCCATAATGCACCTTCCAAGGTTTTTGCAGTACTTTGATCCAAGCCCGAGGCGGGAATCGAACCCGCGACCTTTGGTTTGCCAGGCAGGCACTTTACCCACCCGGCTAGCCCGGTCGGCTTATTTTATATTAAAGCTTTGTTTTATTTTGTTTGAGTCAGTGTTTAGTGCATTAAAATGAAACAAGACAGTCTCCTCAATGGCTTAATCATGTCTAGGTATTTATTATGGTCGAGAGGCAAGGTCCTTTCCTGTGGTTGTCAGTGGGAAAGGCCCATGCCCACCAGAAAAGGAAGAAGGGGGATGGGGACTGTCTTCCCCCCGTCATCGAGGTAAGGGAAATTAGGACCACCCAAGGGAGCGTGGTTTGGAGAGCCAAGATGGCCGACAGCAGAGCTGTATTGTCTTTGTTGTTGTGGCAATCTTAACCAGGATTCAGGAAGCCACTACTCATGGGATCAGGGTCCCCTCCGGTAAGGTCCACGTCAGAGATAGTGATTTGATCACACTTCGGACGCGTGTCCCGTCCAGTTGTCACTTGACGATCGGTAAGGTCCAGGTCAGGAATATACAGCTTAGTCACAGTTGGGACACATGTTTTCCGTCCGTTTGTCAAGAGACAAACGGACGGAAAACATTGTTGGTCATTGGATTTAAGGATGGTCGATGCTTTGTGGTCCCTTGTTGGTAGTAATATCTGCGAGGTTGTAGCTATATTGGATCCACGTGGTTGTGATACCCTCCATTAGCCCCTTGGTAGTCAAAAGAGTCAGGGTTTGTGCTCTGACTTGGTAGGGTATCAATAGGGCTGCAGCTATGTTGGATCCACTTCGTTGTGGTTGGCAGGTTGTGGGAGGGTCATTCGCCTGGCAAAGAGACTCTGAACGTATTTGGAGAAAGCTGTGCATGATCCTTCCTTCTGTAGGAGATACTGTTCCTGATTTTTTGGGGTAACGTGCTATTTAGTTATGAGGAGATCGCAGAGGTCTTGGTAGAGCTCACCTTCGTGCATCAGGTGGTCCAATGTTTCAGAGTAACCGCATGTGCACGGTTGATTATCTACTGTTCTCAACATGGTCAATTTGATGCGTATTGCACCGTGTTCTGTGAGGAGGTAAGTGGTGTACCGGTATTGGGAAAACCATGATGGATATTGTGGATATACTGCTTGGATATTTGGCAAGAACTTTCGTGTGATGTCTCCTTTTGTGGAGTCGTCCAGTGCTGTTGCCAGATGGCCTGCAGGTAGGTTTGTATCCGTTTTTTTCTCGACAGATCAGTTGTTGTTTGGCTCTGTGAAGCGATCCATGTAGGTGGTGGTTTTCTCACGGCTCAGTTGGTATGGCATAGCAGTGCCAGCCACCTCAAGTTCAAGGGGTAAGACTCCTGCTATCACTTGTAGTGTGTGCATCGAAACAGTGTTGCACGCCCGTGTTATTATCAGGAGGATTGGTCTTTGGATAATGTCCAATCTCTGATGATTTATCACGGTGGACTGGCGAATATTCAAGAGAGCCCTTCCCATTCAGCCTTGGGTTTCTTCCCCCCCCCCCCAACCTGCTGCTCGACTCTCGCCTAACGCCGCCTTGCCCACTGCAGAGTCTGCATGGGTAGCACACTGGTATCGTCACCGTCCTCCCTACACCGGGTGGAAAAGGCCCAGGTTCGAATCCCGTCGACGACGCGAGGAACTTTAATGGGCTTTTTTCACTCCGTGGCTAAGTTAGTCGGTCTCAGGCGTAGATAGCACGGTTTTTTCCCTCAGAAACTGGGGTTTTTCGTCCAGCAAAACAAGCAAATCGACCAGAGAACACACGCAATTTACAAACACGAATACGGGTTAATGTAATCATTTACGGGTAACCCTAATACAGTAATTTTTTTTTTTGCTCACTGCAGAGTAGCAGAAGGTGGCACGTCAGTAACACCCATGTATATTTCAGCTAGCTTGGTAAAGACAGCTTACATGCAGGCGGCGACGGACACACTAACTGATAACACAGAAGAGGTGTGGCTCTGTAAGGGTAGCGAGGCTAGGAGCGTGGAAGCATTCAGAGGATTATATTGAGAAATAAGGAATTCTCAATATTTGTGTTATTCAAGTTGCAGAACATTTTTATAGTGCATATTGAGTTTGTTTTCGAAGTTAAAAGTATTTTATTGGGAGTATTGTGGAGAAATTGAAGGTTGAATTTTCAGCCTTTGTAATGGCTGCCTGCCATTGTAACGATAGGGATAATGACTATCGTTTTTAGTGTTACGATTGATTTGATCGTGTCGATTATAAATTGTGGTTGTTGTGTGTTCAGGTTAGTGTTTAAATTTATTAAAGTGTAAGATGTAGGTTGTAATTACCAGTATATTTGGGATGACGTGCTCTTTAGTTATGAGGAGATCGCAGAGGTCTTCGTAGAGCTCACATTCGTACATCAGGTGGTCAATCAATTGTACTGGTAATACTTGCATATTTTGTGCTTATTTAGGATTGAAATTTTTATATTGGAGTTTAATAATTGACGGTATATGAAACTCCAATTATGAAATTTCATAATTTCATATATTTTTTAAATTTTCCTGGTAGAGTTTTAGATTGTACTTGGGATTAGTGGGTAAATTTATATTTTTTATTAATATTTATGTAATTAATACTGACTGGATTTTCTGACTAATTTGTTTTATTGTAGAATTTTAATATTTTACGTATTCGTATTGTATTATATTAAATTAGTGTAGAGTTTGGAGCATGTTTGAACCTTTGAACGGATATAGCAAGATAAGTGTTTACGTCGTTAGGACTCTATAGAGTTATAGTTACTGTATAGTGTTAAGTTGGCACATAGAAGGATCGAGGAGATTCATCCGATTCGCAGGAGGATGAAGAATTAGAGGAAATGAGATTTCAGGAACAGTTGAAAAGAGCTGGGGTGAGATTGGAGAGAACTGAAGAGGAGGGAAGAAAGGATAATGGTGAGATTGTAGAGAATTGAAGAGGAGGGAAGAAAGGATAATGGTGAGATTGGAGAGAATTGAAGAGGAGGGAAGAAAGGATAATGGTGATATTGGAAAGGACATAAGGGCACAGAAAAGGACAAGAGGGGAAGAGGAAATGGCTAGTATAGGTTCAGATTAAATTTAGATAGAGAACGACTTATGGAATGAATTTTTGAAAATAAGGTAAATAATGACCAGTCTGCAAAAATTTCTTTTTTGCGATTCAAATAAGGTAACAAGGGCTGCTATGAACTTTTTATGTGGGATCAATTAAAGGATAAAGCGATAAGACTGTATGTAGAAAATAAAGTTATGAATTCTAGAGTGAGATATTGTAGAAAGTTAGTCCTAGAACAAGAACATCAGTTTGAAACTTATGTCTCTGTGTTAGAAAGAAAAAGAAAATAAAAAAGATGGTGAGACTCCAATGGCCTTAATTAAGGCAAATAAAGAAGATATGGTTACAAGAGAACAAGTAGAGGGCGTGGTTAATAAAGCGATAAGACCCTATATAAAGAATGTGAAAGTAAAAAGAATAAAGAATAAGAAAACTAAGGGACAGAGGGTTATTAGTAGAAGTAGATTCAGAAAATGATGTACAGGAACTGCAGAATAATGAGAGATTGAAGTAGACTGGTCTTAGAATAGAAATACCACGATAGCTAGGAATGAAAATCATTGTATATGATGTAATAAAAGAGTTGCAAAATGATTTCATACAAGAAATATGGGAGAAGAATTTGAAAGAGCATGGATATAAATTGGAAGCAGTTAAAAGAGATATGACAGTGAGATCAATTTCCTCTGGAAAAGAAGGAAGTAATTGGATATTTGAAGTGTCCAAAAGTTTTAGAAACGTATTGGTAGAAAAAGGTCGAGTTTATTGCCAATGGACCTCGTTGCAGGTGAAAGACATTGTACTCATTCCTTAATGTTTCAAGTGTTTTTCATATGGGCATATTGCCAATCAGTGCAAGGGGAAGACCACATATGGACATTGTGGAGGGGAAGGACATGCATATAAAGATTGGTGTATGGACATGATGTATAAAGATTGCAAAAAGAAAAGTGAAGATCATATTTGCATAAATTACTAGTGAAAAAATAAGTATTACTGCCATTTAATAATAAGTCGAGATTGCAGTGAGTATAAGAAGTTTTATGATCAATTTAAAAATAGAACTGATTATGGATAGAATGAAAATTGATTACGGACGGCTTAAGGTAATGCAAATAAATGGGCAGAGAGCATATAGCATATGTTACTCTACAAGGAAAATAATGAATCAAAAGAATTATGGTGTTCTTCTGCTTCAGGAGCCATATGTGGTTGGAAACTTTGTAAAGGAATATAAAGTAGATGATAGTTATTTATTTTATTTTATTTTTTTTTTTGAAAACCCCAAACGCGAGAGGTATTAGAACCTATAGTACTTAGTACCGTGCTTGGGTTGGAGGTTGAGAAGACGAAATAAGATATTTGTTGACATTAGACTTGAACTTCTATAAACTGTAATGTTCAGGAAATACGTATGAAGGAAGGTTGTTCGACGGCAGTTGAACGAATAAACGAAGAAGATGAAATATTGGTCCATAGAGTTTGAAGTTGAACAGCAAATAGATGTTGGCTGATGGTGGCACGTTTCCGGACTGTTTTGAAAGAAAGAGCGGGAATTATAAAAGCCAATTCAGAAGAACAGAGCCCATGGAAGAATCTGTAGAAATGGCATGCAGCAGAAACAGTACGTCTAGAACCGCTGTCTTCCCTCAGCCTACCTGAAGATATCGACTAGAGCAAGACGTGCGTATTAAGACGTGCCCCAGCAGGAGCGCCCTACTCCGAAGATGTTATTTTCAGAGTAGTAGTAGTAGTAGTAGTAGTAGTGGCATGTGATGCAAGAAAGCAAATGTATGAGCTTATGCAGCATCAGCCAACAAAAAAAAAAAAAAAAAAAAATCACACCATTCCCTCCAAATGCCTGTCCAGTTCCTCCTTAAATTTATTAAACCTATCAACTTCCTCGACGACAGATGGAAGTTTGTTCCAGCAATTAACCACCCGCTGGCTAAAGGCAAATTTCCGCACATCTATTCTACATCTGTCCTTTCTTAATTTGAATTTATGCCCCCTTAGGTTCGTAATCTGAACAAGTGGAAGGATCCCATCAGAATTCAGCGTGCTCAACCCATTCAAGGCCTTATATACCTCAATCAGATCACCGCGCAGGTGCCTAGTCTCCAGCCACTGCAATTTGCAGAACTTAAGCCTCTCTTGGTAAGAGGATTCCTTCATTCCCCTCACCAATCTTGTTGCCCTTCTCTGTACACGCTCAAGCAAATCTACATCCTTCCTAAAATGAGGCCTCCAGACCTGTCGGCAGTACTCAAGGCGTGGCCTGACCATTGCCTTATACAGAGGGATAATCACCTCCTTTTCCCTGCTAGCAAAATTCCTATATATCATTGACAAAACCCCATGACCTGCCCTGGCAGCCTGTCTGCATTGCTCAGAAAACTTCATATCTGCCTGCACAATTACTCCCAGGTCTTTTTCATTTTCTACCACCTTAAGTGTAGTACCACACAGTTGGTACGTTTCTCTGGGGTTACTTCTACCCATCTGCAGTACTTTGCATTTGTCAAAGTTAAACTTCAGTTGCCATTGTCTAGATCCTCTTGCAGTAGCACACTGCCATTACTGTCATTAACAACCCTGCCAACCTTTGTATCATCTGCGAACTTCGACATTAAGCCTGATATACCTTCATCAATATCACTGATAAATAAACAAAACAACAGTGGACCTAACACCGAACCCTGTGGGACATCACTAATAACATTAGTCCAAGAAGAGCAGCACCCACTGATTACCACCCTCTGTCTTCTCGCACTTAACCATCCTTTTATCCATTGTAGCAACTTACCCTTAATACCATTCTGCTCCAATTTGTACAATAGTCTTCCATGCGCAACAGTGTCAAAAGCTTTCCTGAAATCCAAATATATGATATCAAAATTATTTTTTGCATCCAGTTCCTTTGTAACCACATCATAATATCCTATCAAATTTGTCAGACAAGACTTTCCCTTAACAAAACCATGCTGTGTCTGAATCATTGCTTCAGCCTTGTCTAGATGATCCTGCAATGCATCTTTAACCAACGACTCCATTATTTTACCCGGAACAGAAGTTAAACTAACTGGTCTGTAATTACTCGTGTCACCCTTCGATCTCCCTTTGTGAATTGGGGAAACATTTGCACATCTCCAGTCCGTGGGAACCTCCCCTGAGTCCAACGATGCTCTCATAATTATGGCTAAGGGTTTGCTTAGTTGCTTTGCCGCCTCCTTTAATATAACTAGATAGATCCCATCCACCCCAGGTGCTTTTCTTACGTTTAACTTCAACAATTTCTCTTCCACTTTGCTCTCAGTTATTACAAAATCATTAAGTATCTTGCTACAATTTGATAACCTTCTGCCATTTTCAAACCTTAATAATTCCTCACGTGTGAATGTAAATGCAAAATACTCATTCAGTTTGTTTGCTATCTGAGCGGGATCATCAACAGTCGAACCATCGATGTCAAGGTTCTGATGTTTGGCATCTAGGTAGTGTAAAATATAACTCTGTATTTATTCTGTTCTTTAAACAGTCCTTTTAAGGGGAAAAAATTAAAGTATAAATCAATTAGTATTGGAAACCATAAATGTGAAATTATAGCAATTAAGAAAACACGTAAAGTTGATATTATTTTTCATTGGCTCCATCCACAAATTATTATTATTATTATTATTATTACTATTATTATTATTATCAATTTATTTCCAAAGATATGTTCCTTTACAGCTATCCAGCTAGAGGACACGGGTTACATGATAATAATGAATAAATAAATATTGCCATACTATATACAATCTATGTACAGAGTACTCAAATGAATTGATACAATAAATGGCCTAAAACAGCATCTGATTACATAAATACATAATCGTAGATACATAAGAATAACAATAAGTGGATAATATAGCATCCTGGAAGTTATACCATCTACAGTTTGACCAGGCATACATATCTGCCTCTCTAGTGAGGCCCAAATCTTTATGCTGGCTGACTTTTTTAACTAGGGAGTTGCCAATCATGATGTTCACTTCGTTTATATTTCTCTTTTTGTTTATAGTAAGTTGAGCAGTTTTTTTCGTTGTTAATGGCGAGTCCAATCGCGTTAAGGTAATTTTAAAGTTGTTGTAACTGTCGGTTGAAGATCACTGTGGTAGTCTGGAGAGACTGGTGGTATTTTGTAACAATAAAGAACTTTATGTCATCGGCATACGTGGTAAAGTTAGTATGATTTGCAAGGAATGTTTCTAACGACGCGGCAGAGAGGACCCCTTGGGGGATCCCTCTGGAGCAGATAACTTGATAATGATGATTATGATCTCTTTTCCATAGGGTCCTGGTCTGTAAGAGCTTCTTAAGAAGATCTAATAGATGACTAGAGATTTAAGTAATCGCCAGTGTGGCGCATAGTGCTGGATGGACAGATTGTCAAAGGCCGCCTTGACGTCGAAAAACAATATCGAGTTGTTCTTTGTTGCTTAATGTATGTTCTACTCTGAAAAGTGTGTCCATGAGGTTGGTGATAGTGGATCGTCCAGGTAGAATACTATGGAGGAATGGAGGCCAAACATCTGATGGGTGAGAACAGGAAGGATGGCTTTTTCTGTGATTCTGAGAAAGGTGCATCTTACAGCAATTGGTCTGATATCGTTGAGCGTTTTTGGATTAGACTTCTTTAGAATGGAAGAAACATAATTTGTTCCAGATAGCCCCTGTCCTGTAAGCTCCTGTTGTGACAATGGAGTTGTATGCTTCAAGCAGAAGGTCGATGATGTATGTGCTGCATAATTTGATCATAAAAACAGGGAATCCATCAGGGCCAGTGGTGGACTTGTTGGGAAGACTGTGGATGACTTCGATCAGGCGTTCCTTGGCGATGGCTATTTTATCCAGTGGTGTTTGGTTTGATGGTGGATTAACCTGTATTAAGGGGATGGGGGCAGGCAGGGGTTTAGTTTCGAGTGACTTGATCCACTCGAGGAAGACGTCGGTCGTCATGGGGAACCGTTGGTTCTTGTTGGTGTAGGTTCTGTTCATCCAGGTTTTGGGTCCTGTTGTTGGGGTCGTGGTTCTCCTCAGAGCGGCCCTTGGCATCCTCTGTTTCGCTTGGGTTGCCACTAGGAATTATTTCTAAATCGTTATTATCCATATTTGAATAACAACGATTTAGAAATGTCGTTCATACGATTTAGACGTATGTCCTTCAGTTGAAAGAAGGGTTCAAGTGATGCCAAAACACACCAACCACAAGTCCAAACACACCGAAATAAGGCCAGTTAAAGTTTTGGGCTTGGTCACGTGGGGTGGGGGAACAGCCAAGTGCTAAAATGCCCCTAGAGCTATGGGGTTAGTTTTGAAAATGTGATAGACAGAGGTCTCCATGAGGAACCCTTGTTCTAGAATTCGCAAGGACGGTGGTAATGAGTCGAAATTGCAGATGATAGGCGCCGCTGACCAGCTTGTCCAACAGGTGGCGGATATATAAAACACTCTGTATTTCCGTGGGAAAAGGGTCCCAGAAAGAGTGGGTAATGTGCGAATTGAGAAAATAGAGCTAGCAAATGAAAGGAAAGAAAAGAAAAAATAAATTGTAAGAATCTTCTATTATAATGCCCTCTGCCAAGATGTGGAAAGGAACAGTTTCGAGAGAAAATACAGACAAAAAGAGAGAATTGAAATGAATTGAGGAGACCAGCGGGGATCGAAAGAATCGAGGTAGGTAATAGTACAGTATGGAGTAAAAAAAATATTATTTTTAGGGTTGCCCGTAATTAAATTCATTAACCCGTATTTGTGTCTGTAAATTGCGTATGTTCTATGGTTGATTTGCCTGTTTAGCTGGACGAAAAAACCCCAGTTACTGGGGAGAAAAATCCTGCTATCTACGCCTGAGACCAACTAACTCAGCCACGGAGACAGTATGGAGTGATGGAGAGAAGCAAAAGAGTAAAATTTTAGTACAAAATGACGTGACCCCAGAAGAACTTGTTCATGAGATTTATACCAAAAACTGCCGTCAGCTACCCACAGGCGATGAGCCACGACAACATATCAACATATAAAACAAAGCCCAGAAATGGAAATTCTGCTAACTGGATCATTGAACTGCCTCCGGCCACTTGGAAAATCCTGAGCCAACAGTCCAGAATCTATGTAAACTGGGGCAGCCACCGTTTCTCAGAGAGCATGTGGCTGTTCCCAAATGCTTCCGGTGTTGTCGCTTTGGCCACACGACTCACACCTGCAAGCAGTCGTAACCCACTTGTGGTCATTGTGCCAACACTGGGCATGAATATAACAGTTGCCCAAAAAAAGCGGAAACCCCGGTTTGTGCAAACTTTAGGCCCATGAAGTTACCATCGGATCATTCCATCAGGGACAGTAATGCCCTGTTTACATTAAAGCAAAGGGTGCGCAACAATTGAGAATCAATTATGGAGAGTAATAACAACTACTATAACATGTCAAAGGTGAATATAGCACAACACAATGCGCAACGCTCCAAGGCTGTCGTAGCACAGCTAGTTAAGAAAGCTAAAGAAGAGAAGCTAGACCTACGTCTTCTACAAGAGCCTTATACACATAAATATCAAGTTAGAGGGTACCCACTACAGTTTAGAATTGTCCAAGTGGATGGTGAAACTCCTTGGGCTGCCATCGCTGTTTGTAATCCTGACCTCACTGTAACTAAGATAGATAACAGACCTGTGCACAAACTGGGCAGTCTGCGCCCATATAGCATCATCCCTAGGGGAATTTTACGTAGCGTCCATCTATGCCCGACCAGGAGAAGACATACTCCCTACAATACAATATCTTCAGAATCTGCAGCAACAACTACCAAACGCCAAACTTATATTAGGCCTTGATGCAAACTGCAGATCACCTGCCTGGCACAGTGAGACACCAAAACGGAGAGGAACAAACAAAGGCCAGCGCCTAGAGGAGTACATATCAAGTAGCGACCTATCCATTCTAAACAGAACAAACCAGCTCCACACCTTCTCGAACACTATGTGGGAAGCTAATATCGACCTAACCCTTGCAAGTCATTCCATAGCAGGACACCTCTCTCCTTGGGAGGTACAACAACAACACTGGACCACTTCAGATTACAGAGTGTTAACTTACAACCTCCACCGATCACTCCAAACGCAACATGTCACACGACTTTTATTACCAAGATATGCCATATCAAAAGCGGATTGGAAACTTTTTAAGCAGCTGCTGACGGAGAAAGCAGAAAACTTCCACCCCAATGAATTCAACCTAGATCGGCATCAGCGAGAAGTAACAAAAATAATCACAGAAGCGGCAGATATAGCCATCAAGAAGATGCCTTCCCTCAAAGCCGTTCCTTGGTGGTTGCCAGAGCTCACAGATCTCCGGAAAAGGGTAAATAGTGCCCGCAAGGCATTTCAGAGGGCGCGTGGATCCTGACCACAGGCAGAGGTCGATGTACTACGGCAACAGTACCGTGAGGTCAGAAATGACTACACAGCTAAAATAAAGAAAAGAAAGAAAGCCTCATGGGAAAACCTAGTAAATACAGAAGGAAATGCTAACCCCTGGGGAGTGGTGTATCGGGTCTTCACAAACAAACTCCCCAGAGGGGAAGTCGTAACAGCAAACGAGACAGCTCAGGGAATCTATACCAGAACATGGAAATCCTCTAGAAACAATATCTTGGACCATATCTTCCTTCCTGCAACCGAACCTCAAACACAGGAACAAAGAAAACTATGTGAGAACAATAACACATACACAACAACAGCTGTTGAACCTGCCTTCTCACCAATGGAAATCAGCATAGCGACAGCGAGAATTAAAAATAGAAAGACCCCTGGTATAGATCAAATTGAGCCCGAGATGCTCAAGGTGGTGGTAGAAACTATACCGAACACAATATTGGGACTCCTCAACCGATGTCTCTCAGTGGGCCACTTCCCGGCCTCGTGGGAAACGGCACGAATAAAACTCATTTTAAAAAACCCGACGAGTTTATTTATTTAGTTTTATTTTATCTGTACATTTACTTTTTTCTTTACTTTGGGAAATGTATACGCCAAGCTTCTGCTTTGAAGCTATGTAATAATTCTTTGCAGCTGCAACTTCAGGCACGTTGTTTGCTGTTTTGTAGCTGTTAATAATAATAATAATAATAATAATAATAATGCTAGGGTCGTATAGGCCAATCGTCTTGCTGTCAATCTTCAGCAAGCTCTTCGAGCGCCTTCTCTACCAAAGAATCGAGAACCACTTCCAAGAATCAAGCCTCATGTCGCCTAATCAATATGGCTTTAGGAAGGGGCGCTCGGCTGTAGAGGCTCTGGAAAATATTATTGAAACAGGCAAAAACTGCAACACAAAATACTTCCTCCTAATATCGATTGACTTCGCAGGAGTTTTTGATTCTCTCTGGTGGTCTGCTGTTCTGGCCAGGCTCCGGAAGGCTCATATCACAGGAGACTTATATCGATGCCTCAACTCCTATCTTTAAAACAGGCGAACCACTGTTACCACTCCACATGCCTCTGTTTCTAGGCCGGTCCACAGGGGCTGCCCTCAGGGTCCTGTACTGGGGCCGCTCTTGTGGAACCTGGTCCTAGACGAATTCCTTAATTTGGATATTCCAAATGTTAAAACCCAGGCATATGCGGATGACCTGGTTCTGATGCTGCAGGCTGAGAACCGGGCACGACTGGAGACATAGCAAACCGGGCCACTAGTGACTTGCAAAATTGGGCTAGTACAAATCTCCTTACTATCTCCTCAGAAAAAACAAGTTCAATACTTTTCAAAGGAATCCTTGACCATAGAAGACCACGGCAGATTAAAATAAACGGGAAAACCATAAAGTTGCTAAAAGAAATAAAATACCTCGGAGTGATACTTGACAGAAACCTTAGCTTCACACCACATCTCTGCTACCTGAGAACAAAAATAAGAAGATATGCGAGCCTACTGGCCAGAGTCACTAGGAAAGATTGGGGCCTGAAGAAGAGGGCCCGTGGCGTCCTCTATAAGGCATTCTTTATCCCAGCACTAGCCTATGCAGCTGGGGCCTGGCACACAAAGACTAGCACAGCTGTCAACTAGAAAAAACTAGAGATGACACACCGATCGATATTACTCATAATGACAAGAGCTTGCTGCACTGTGAGCACCCACGCGCTCCAGGTCCTGGCCGGATGCCTTCCCCTGGACTTGAGGATTGCGTGCTGGGGGTTGCTGTAGCAACATTCCAAAGGAAAAATAGTCTCTCGTATAGGATTCACCACAGACCCAACAAACTCCAAAACCGTGGAGAACAGACGGATTTTGCAACACGTGAAATCACTATGGCAAAATCGCTGGAACCTCACTAACAAAGGCTCCATTACTAAGAAGGTTATACTGGATGTTGGACAAGTTTATCTACTCTCCCCAGCCTGGTTTTCGCCCGGACTCAAAACTACCTACCTATTGACCAGACATGACTCATTTAGAAAGAGGCTATATGACTTTGGAATCTCAGCTACTCCGCGGTGCTCCTCTGGACAGGAGGAGTTCTGGGAGCACTTGGTATACGAGTGTGACCAATACGAGGACCTTAGATGTCAACTATACACCAAGATTCACTCGCTTCTTCGAAACCAGGAGGACATCGTTCTACAAGAGGAAGAGAGATCGTTCTACAAGAGGAAGAGACCTACAAAGCATTCATACTTTTTGCGCAAAATCTGTTCACAAGACGACGGACCCTACCCTCCCCTTGAGTGGAGGTATTCCAAAAGTTCACAAATCCATGAATAGGGCAATATCAATCACGAGACAACAGCCATCCTTCAATGGCCCAGAGTAATGGAAAAACAACTAAGACTCTGATTCAACTTGTTCAAAGACACCATAGAAGACCAGAAGAACCCCATCTTGCTCTGCTGGCACATGACTAAAGGACATCCAAGGTTGTCATATGACTCAACATACACTGTTTCTCTCATGAACGGTGCTTTCTTTCCCTTCCCGTGGGGAGAGGGGGCTTTGCCCCCACTCTTTCCCTTCCCCAAATCTCTTCCCTCTGGTGGAGCACGGGCCTGCTCCACTGCAATCGCGGGGCCATCCTCTCTATCGGCCCCTACTTCCTTTTCTTCCCTCCAGTCTTCACATCCCCTTTACTGTTGACTTTCACAGCATTTTCAGCCCAACGCGTCAAATTTAACTATATCAAAATTTCCTGCTCGACCCATTTAGGCATATAGAAAATATTATTTCAGCGTATAGCCCCTCGCAAGCATCTAAATTATTCTAACAAATGCTAATAACTAACCGCGAACAGCACTTTTTTTTTAGGTTCTAGCCACTGAAATCTCAGGAAAGTAGGTGGCAGGACCCGCCAGAGTACTATATAGGTAACACCCGGCTGGCCTTCCCGTAGCGAGGTATGGTAACTTCGGTCCCATTAGGGCCCGGCGGCTAACAGGCCGGATGAACAAGGCACAACATGCTAAATACCACATGACCCATATACTTTTAAATCCCTGGCTTGTCCGATACAGTGTACATATGTGGAGATGGGAGAAATCCCAGCAGCCGTTAGACCCAAATATACCTATGAGCCGCGAATGCGCGTTGTTTGCGAAGAAGGGAGAAGTAAACTCCACCAAGAAAACTTGCCATAAGAGGGACGAGATGAATGCAGTGCCAGAGTAGTATTATGTAATATGACAAGCGTATGATACGTGCGAGTTGGATGAAAATTCAGTTCTCACAGAAGCGTGTCGGAAATTCTTTGGCAGAGTGACAATTTTTTCAGCCGTATCATCAAGTATCACAAGAAATGCGCGTGCGCGAGTAGTGTAGGGTAGCCCTGAAAGGAGTTCTTCGTATAATATGCAATAATACAGTATTTCTTGTTTCCGCAAGTATTCAATTAATATCAGATCGTTCGTCTCATTGTCCGTTGATCCGATGGTCACGTCTTCCGAAGATGACTGTATCATGTAATCTTCTATATTAATTTTTTTAAAACTTTCGCTAAGTATATAGAAGCTGCTCTATTGTGTTGGTCTGAAGAAGGTCTAGCTTGTTTCTGAATGCTGGAAGGACAAGGTGTGCCTAATACGCTAATTCCCAAGAATAACCTGCAAAAATTTAGAAAAGGTAATCCTTGCTTCCAGCTCACTTTACGAAACATTCCCTTGGTTGAATAGTTTCGATCACGCTTTTCGTGGGAAACTGAACTTCAATGTCTTAAAAGAGACACTCAACGTAAAAATGACAAATAATCAAATCATCTGCGCTATTTGTAAGGTTGTGAAATCAACTATTTCTGAGCTGTCTTTTGTGCCAAGATGGGATTTTGTAAACCGTTGCACCCACACAGTGTTATGGAAACTGAATAAAGAACGGTGGAAGATGTGAAAATGTGATTTTTGCAACAGAAAGAGCGAAATCAACAGAGAGAATGAAACTGTAAAACCACGGAAAGTAGAGGGCAGCGTCCTAGCCACTGATCTCGATAAATCCACATCACTGACGTCATTACCGCCTGCCGAACCTCCTCATGACTGTGTTACTAACAAACCGGAATGGATTGCGTGTAATGGATCCAGCACAAAAACTATTATGCCTGAAAGCCCGATGTTCAATACTGACCAAATAATCACCAACGAGTTAATTAGTAGAAGCCTTACAGACATCATCACTGAACACACCAGACTATCATAGCCCTACAACAAATAATCTAAGGATGACATTAGGCAAAATGGAGAGAATTTTGGAATGCGCCGCTGACTTCTTCCCTGAAAACAACTTCCTACGGGGGGGGGGGGAACATAGAGATACTGTAAGAACTTAGGAGGCATGACTATGAATTGTATCACATCCGAAGCCTGGCCAATATGTAGAATTCCCGTTCACCTCTTATAACCCATCAATGATATGAACAAAAACTACCATTCAGCTACAGCGGTAACCCAACACAAATCCCAGTCAAACCGAGTGGACGGGATGACACATAAGGAGAGTGATGTAACTGCATACAATCAGACTTCCGCACTGACAAGAACCCAAAGCGGAATAAAAAAGAACCTATGAGGAATCAACTGATGAAATTAATGTTGCAAGTGTAGATCCCTTAGCTCTCTTTACAGTAGGCTGAACATGCACACCTCACCAACTTGACACACCGAATCAAGCTTTGGATAGATCCGTGATGATGCCTACCATTCATCCCAATTCTGTTATTAGGAACTATCAGGAAACTCCTACAGAAACTCAATGCCATACTGACCTTGGCTCCCCTTCCTGGGCTGAGGTTGTCGCTGGGCCATACCCTCAACTATTCAGAGGACACACAACGAAGGAAAATCGCAAAACCCAAGAGGCAAGGACAGACACGAAGAAACAAGAGATCGAAAAGATCACATATAACTGGGACAGCCCCAGCTACTTGGCTCCAGACTAGTGGCAACGCAGCATAGGTCTACCAACAACCCACTCGCAAAACCCATTCATTTCACGATTGGTTTTCATTTCTGAAATGGAGTCATTTCAGAAAGCTAAAAATGGCAGAAAAGTTCATTTGAACATATCTGTTGATGTATACCAACTATCCACAAAATTGCCTTCCTATTCATCTTTCAGATTAATTGGGTACTGCAGCAGAACCCAATACAAAACCTTGTGTCAACCATCCACTTGGCCTCGAGGGGGGGGGGGAGCTCCTCATCAGGCCCTACTTTCAATCCGCACCCCCACCAGAATTCAGATATACAGCCAATCACGCCACGGTCACATTCAGGGTCCAATCAACCCCACTAGCTGACTCAGTACCAAAATCATAGATGGAAGCCAATTCACAACAATTCCTATTAGGATATCTCAAAGAGACATCTCCAGAATAGACAGAAAAATACCGTAGAGGGTACTAATGAAGATCCCAGACATAATAGCCTTTCTACATTCTATCAGAATACCCATAGCATCCGTAACAAGCTTGAAACTGTAGAAGAACTTTTACTCTCACACAATTTTGCTCTTCATAACAGAAACCTGGCTTGACCGAAATGAAGAGGATGTTCCATATGCAGTGTCGGCTGGCTATAAGTGATTCTCTGCTCCCGACATGACAAAATGGGAGGTGGAGTGGGACTTTTCTATAAAACACCACACATACTTATTACTAATAACTACAAAAGCCATTTCGCTAAGTTCGAAGGGTTAATTGCATCATGCCAATTTAAATCTGCTCGCAATGATATTGCAGTTATAAGTAATATACACCCCAGACCCGATGCTGAAACCATCGATGAGATAACTAATTGGCTCATTCATGTGCTTCGTCACACCGGCAAGGCATGTTAACTGTGGGGACAAACTTTTCCCCTCAGCTTGTTCATCTTCAGTTCAGAATGTTAAATAACCTTCACCCATTAGGAAACCATCTAATTAATAATCTCCCGATCACGGCCATCTTGTGCTGTCCTCAAGCAACTGTGAACTTGATTCTACGGCGGAAATAGCGGAAATCACATGCCAATTTTAATTAACTTATATTTTCCGACTCCAAACTACAACTTCTCGACTTGGGTCCACATCAAGGTAATAACGAGCACAAAATTACTCAACATTAGTCTAGAAGCAGCCACTGCAATTCCTTGGAATGCACTTTAGAAATGTGATAATCAACTTTCCTTAGATCTTTTAACTCGCTGGCTCTTCACAATTTCTAATTATGCAGCCTCAAAGAAAATAAGGATCTCTGAACGTACGAGAGGATGGTGGACTCCTGAGCTGAGCAGCAGCTTTAAGATTGAACAGAAACTCTACAAACAATGGAAAATGACAGGACTAATTCCAGACCGAATTGCGTATTCCAAAGGACGAGCAAGCTTCAACCGCCTCAAGTCTCAAGCCATAACATATCACGTTGGAATCACATTTCGTAAGGGCGGTCCATCATACCCACAGAAATACCGTGAACTCCCTCCACAATTTGATCCTGAAGTCTGGATGGACTTACTTTTTTGCACGAGTTCAGGGAAGTCACCATGAGTCCAATGATATTCCCATGTCTGATGATGATGTGCCCAGAGATGCAATTGAAACCATCCTATTAACAAGACAAAACCATTTATCTGCGATTAATACGTTGCCTGCAACTGGTACAGCGGGAATCGATATAATACCGTAGTTTATCATTTAATGTTTGAACCCATATTTAATTGATCCCAACATAGTAATTCTAATACCATATTAAAAGGGTAATTTTTCCCTCTAATATGGAATATGTATTCTGTTAGGGAACTCCAAAAGTTTCCCAACCAACTGAAGCCATGCACTTGAGACCCATCTCTCGTTCCTCGTGTTTTTTGAAGTTTCTTGAAAAAAGGTCATCAGCGAATGATTGGAAGTCTGTTTGGGATGCCTGGAAAGGCTCCAGCGCTACGGCAAATAGGACTGCCCCCTGTGGGTTGGTAATAGGACTCCCCCTTTTGGGACACCCCTATTAGTAATGCAAGTTGTCCGAAATCTGCGATGTGAGATGATGAGATGTCTAGGCTCCAGGATTGATTTAATGATACTGAGAGTCCTTCCAGTGATCTTAAAGTACTGCTGGAGAATGGTGATTACAGCTGTTATGTCTATTTTGTCATAGGCCACTTTTATGTTAAAGAAAATAACATCAAGTTGTGTCCTGTTGTTCAGGACTTTCTGAATTCTGGTAAAGGTGTCTAGGAGGTTGCTGTTAGTAGATCTCCCCTTAATCACAGCGTGGAGGTACGGAGGCCTGTGATTGAAACAGTGGTCTGCAATGGTGGGCTGGATTGCTTTTTCAAATATCTCTAGGAACCCACGGCGGTGGCAATAGGCCTGAAATAATCTTGAGGCCGCTTGGGGTCCCTGCATTTAGGGACTGGCCGAACAAAATATGTGTTCCAGATATTTGGAATCTCTCCACTTTCTAAGATTTTATGGAAAGTATGTACTAGGGGTTCTATAATATATGTACTGCAGATTTTGATTAGAAACAGAGGAAACCGGTCGGGACTCACAACAGCTTTCAGTAGAAGTTTTTTGACGATCTCCATCAGATGGTTTCGGGTTATGGTTAATTTTACAACAAATCTTTATGCGAACCGGCGTCTGCTAGTACACCAAATTGCCAGGCAGCACAGTTAAGCCTTAATTCCTGAAATGCTTTCCATCCAAAATATAAATTACTAAAGATACACAAACCCAAAAATAAAAAGAATCATTCCCCAATCCAAACAATATGCGTATAATGTTTCCTAGAAACATTTTACAATAGCATGAACCCCACATATCTACAACCACAATGCAATTGAAAGTTTTTCTCTAAAGCGCATTAAACATGAAATAAGCAATTATATATAAATAAGTACTAGATATTATAGAAAAAATGTCAGTTAGGTAAAGCGGTAGCAGTTTTGGGTGAGATACGGTGCAATATGTGGACGCCCATGTGCGTAAAACACCCAGGTAACGTACATATGCCAACGCCGACACCATGGCACAACCTAGAGATACAATATATAATATATGATACAATATATAATTAAAAGGTGAGCGTAAAACAAAAGATAAAGCGTAGAGCAAAAAAAGGTGAAAGCAGTAATGGAAGTAATATATGATAGAGCAATCTATAAGATAGAGCAAAATATATAAGCTAGTGAGGCAAAATTGTATAACAATACAGAGGCAACTTATAAAGCAATGCGGTAAATTATAAAAATTATAAAAAAGGGGGTCAATTATGGGTATGTAGATACATTAAAAGGGACTTTGTCTAGGGCTAACCCTCTCAATGTATCATCCCATAATTAATGTTGCTATCTGTTTCTGTAGTCAACTGCCAGCAACTCTAGGTAAGAATATAAGTAGGGAGGTAAAATGGTAATGATAATAAGCCGAAAGCTGGTATTACGCTGTTATTGGTAGGTTAGTTTAGTAAATTTAGAAGCAATAAGATATGATCCAAATGCTGGTAACAAGCATGCATTTGATAAATGGTTTGCTGGCGAGATGACTGTTAGCCCGACAGATAGCATAGTAACATGAAAGATACAAATAAATATACGAGAGTAAGAGTTCCATCCATTGTAGATGTATATCTTTTTGTGTTGAATAGGCAGCTCGGGCTAAAGGAAGGAGAACGGAAGTAGGATGTAGAATAGCAATAGTACCTCAATCCCCCTCGAATTGCTCTAATAGTTCATGCGGTATGAAGGAAAATGGTGTTATATAGATTATAGTTGAAAGTATAGGATGTAGGCGATATCGCCTACATCCTATACGATGTAATACCTATAATCATATACCAGGATCCCTTTCTTTAAGGGACGAGAAGTTAAGCTCCCGGTATCTTCCCAAGTAAAATTGTTTTTCCTCTTTTTCTATACTTTCAACTATAAACTATATAACACTATTTTCCTTCATACCTCATGAACTATTAGAGCAATTCGAGGGGGATTGAGGTACTATCCTACATCCTACTTCCGTTCTTTTTACTTTAGCCCGAGCTGCCTATTCAACAAAAAGATATACAACTACAATGGATGGAACTCTTACTCTAGTATATTTATTTGTGTCTTTCATGGATCATTTCATGGACCAGCATTTGGATCATATCTTATTGCTTCTAAATTTCCTAAACTAACCTACCAATAACGGCGTAATACCAGCTTTCGACTTATTTTCATTACCTTTTTACCTTCCTACTTATATTCTTACCTAGAGTTGCTGGCAGTTGACTGCAGAAACAGATAGCAACATTAATTATGGGATGATACATTAAGAGGGTTAGCCCTAGACAAAGTCCCTTTTAGTGTATCTACATACCCATAATTGACCCCCTTTTTTATAATTTTTATAATTTACCTCATTGCTTTATAAGTTGCCTCTGTATTGTTATACAATTTTGCCTCACTAGCTTATATATTTTGCTCTATCTTATAGTTTTCTCTATCATATATTACTTCCATTACTGCTTTCACCTTTTTTTGCTCTACGCTTTATCTTTTGTTTTACGCTCACCTTTTAATTATATATTGTATCATATATTATATATTGTATCTCTAGGTTGTGCCATGGTGCTGGCGTTGGCATATGTACGTTACCTGGGTGTAACGTACATATGCCAACGGTGCAATATGTGGACGCACATGGCGTCCACATATTGCACCGTATCTCACCCAAAACTGCTACCGCTTTACCTAACTGACATTTTTTTCTATCATATCTAGTACTTATCAATACAGACCGATGTAATGCATAATCTTACTCTTAGATGGCATTAATCGGTACTGATCTCAAAAAACGATCTATAACAACAAAATTCATAAACAATACTTCGCCTAATACTAATATATACAGTGAAACTTCCCTTTAACGGACAGCCTTGGGGAACGAAAATGTGTTCGTTAGAGAGAAGTGTCCGCTAACAAGAAGTCTGAGGGAGAAAAAAAAAAAGAAAAAGAAAAATCGTTAAACGTTTAATGTAAAATTAAATTAAATTATATAAGATTTTGCACAATATTTTTGTAAATAATATACATACAATTGTGCTATGCATATTATGACTTTATCTTAAGAAAAATACATACAGTAATCACTTATTTTCTTCTGCACCTTCTTCCGGCTGATAATTTTGTTTTCAACATTTGTTTAGAGTGAAGAAACCATCGAAAGTCCTTCAGTATCTTCTTCAGCGGTGAAAAACATTTTTAAACGATTGATTTGTATGAGCGCTTCTTCTATTTTCATCGATGGTTCGTCGTTAATATGTTCTTCGACAGAATGACCTCCTTCCATTTCTTCATCCTCATGAGGAACTTCTTGAAAAATATCGATGATAATGTCGTTGATATCTAGAGCACCATCTTCTGTAGCGAGGTTTGAGTCTATATCTTTGTAGCCAAGGTCACTTGCAGCGGAAGTATCGTACATTATCAATAGATGTTGAAGTTCTTGTTCTTCTTGGTGCTCCACATTGCTGTTCACAACTTCAATTTTTGCGTTTGAGAAGCCAGGCTCTACAAAAAAGTTTACGAGAGTTTGTTTTCTAATTGCGTTTACTGAAGAGGAAATCCATTGAATCGCATCTAGGATGCTGATTTTCTTTGCAAGGTCACTCGCACATGTTACATCGTTCATTGCTTTCGTTTGCAATGAGATGTCTCAAAACACGTTTTCTGTAGTGAAGTTTAAAATTTTTTATTATCACTTGATCCAAGGGCTGACACTCTGCAGATGTGTTTGGTGGCAGAAAAACGATTTGAATGTTGGACAATTCAATGTGCGGGTGAGATGCAGCATTATCCATGAAAAGAATAATTTTTCTGTTTTGACGAATCATGTTTTGGTTAAAGTAACTTATCCATTCGCTCATGATATCTCGTGTCATCCACGCTTTTTTATTAGACTTCCAGTCAACATTCAAAAGATTCAACTTTATTCCCTTGAAACAACGAGGATTTTGTGGTTTTCCTATAACAAGAGGTTGTTCAAAGTCTCCCAGCATATTTGTACACAATAGTACAGTTAAGCGTTCCTTAGAAATTTTTCCGCCCTGGCACTTTTCGTTTTTTAGACTCATTATTTTTTCAGGAAGAGCTTTAAAAAAACAACCCTGTTTCGTCACAGTTGTAAATATCCTTAGCTTCAAAATCACGACATAAATCTTCCAATTTGACGGTCCACTCTGTTACAACCCCAGTATCAACAGATCCACCTTCACCACTTACGGTTTTCCAAGAAATTTTATGCCGAATTTTGAACTTGTCTAGCCATCCCACAGAAGCTTTGAACTCATTTACTCCCATAGATTTCGCAACTTCCAAAGCTGGGCTTTTCCCTAATAATAGGCCCATTAATGGGAATTTTTTAGCACGTGCGCGACAAATTTGAAGTCCAAGAGTTTTCGAGAATGATTTTTGAACCTGATCATTTCCGTGTTGCCAAAATTGTTTGAGCAGTTCATTTTTTTTCTTTAGGATGTCGCTTACCTGCGTCTTCCCGATTTTGAATTTTGCAGCGAGATTGCGAACACTATTTTTTTGCCGATCATACGCATTAATGAGTTCGACTTTATCTTTTAAAATTAAATGTTTACGAGAAAACATTGTGCACTTCACACGACACTGAACGAAACTGAAAACTGAAACTGAAAAGACGAAAGGCCGACCATATTCCCACCCCCTGCACACACCGAATTCATCAAAAGTTTTACACGTGCCTTAAAATTCTTGAAAAAGGGTTTGGAACCGCGACGTAAATCTTGATAAAATTCAGAGAATTGGAAATAGAAAATAAACACACAATTGAGGAAATACGTGGAAGAAACGTTCCTAGAAAAAGGGCCGTGAGCTCGCCCGCTGTCCGTTATGAGGAGATCAAATTAAGTGCTAATCTAAACGAAACAGTGCAGATTGCCTGTCCGCGTCCGTTACAGAGAATGTCCGCTAGACAGAAGCTGCAAACACGTTAAAATCAATGGAGGTAAGTTGGGGAATTTGAAAATGTCCGTTGTAGAGAGATGTCCGTTAACGAGAGGTGTCCGTTAGGAGAAGTTTCACTGTATATATATATATATATATATATATATATATATAATTACTACTGTATGAGTGTAATAAGTACCTATGATAAAAACTTTAGCAAAGAAGTAATATGCAGGCCATTAGGCAAAAAGAAATAAGCGGGCCAATAAGCAAAAAGAATCCCTAAACACGAAGATAGCCTGTGGTGGTTTACTTCGCTATACCCTAGAAATAAACATATAATTATCAATAAAATAAAGAATATAAAATAGAATAAAATAAAATTGATTATAAGACTAATTATTGATAATAGCTTGAATACCTTGAATGGCACTGTTTCAACGCTAGCACCATTCAATATATCCAATCAATAATTAGCAAGCCTATCTGTTTTTGTTTGTTATCTGCCTGTTTAACTAGGTCCAAATTATAAACCATATGGTTATCTATACTTAAATTTAAAATTTAACAGCAAACAGGCAAGATAACAGCTAACCGGACACATAACTTCCATTCAAATAATACAAAAAAAGTACAGAAAATGTACACCAAACATAATTATCAATTGAGTCGTGGTATATTTATTATATATATATGCAAAAGAAAGCTTATGCTGAAATAAGGGTAAAGGAGGTAAGAATAAGCGAAGCAATAGCACCTCAACTATTGCTAGCTGATATAATTTAAATTTAGTAGGACTAGCTGTCAATTTCAGTTTCAATTTCAGTTTTCAGTATAGATTCAATTTCAATTTCAGTATAGATTGCCATATGGTTTATAATTTGGACCTAGTTAAAAAGGCAGATAATCAGAAACAGATAGCTGTGCTAATTATTGATTGATTATATTGAATGGCGCTAGACCTCGAAATAGTGCCATTCAAGATATCGTTTTATCAATAATTAGCCGCAATCATTATTTTATGTTATATTCTTTATTTTATTGCTAATTATATGTTTATTTCTACGGTATACCGAAGTAAACCAGCACACGCTATATTTGTCTTTAGGGGTTCTTTTTGCCTTCATCGATATCGATGAAGTCAAAAAGATAACTGTAAAGATTAAGTAATTATTACTTACATGCTAAATGTTAGGGGCTTAGAGGGGGACAGGTATCTTTGTGTGTTATCAGACGCTCAGTTTAAAACACTGATGGATCCAATATCTTTCTATTACAGAATATTTAGAAGTCCGGTTGGCCTGCCTCCCTAAAACCCACTCAGGCACACCTTCTCGATGGTAAGCCCTGTTACGTCACTTAGGTGACAACGAACGTGTAGAGTGGTTCTCTTCAAGACGCCTGGTCAGTGTGAAGAGAAAAAGAGCAAATCCTCCAGCATATGACAGCACAACAAAACAAATGGCCCTCAATCCCCAAATGCTTTCACTCCCCCTCTTACGGCAGCGAGAGGATCAGAGTGGAAGCAGAGGGTGCTAAGAATCTCTGGGTACGGCCAGGCTGCCATGCACGGAAACGAACTTGGCCTGTTACAACGTAAGATCACTCATCGGTGAAGAATGTTAGAGCCTGGAAAAGGAATTAGAAAATGTGAATTGGAATATCATCGGTTTGGCTGAAACAAGAAGAAGAAATGAATCACTTATAAGTTTATCAAATGGAAATCTACTGTACACCAATGGAAACAGTGAAAGGAGTAAAGGTGGAGTTGGGTTTCTGGTTAATAAAGATTTTAAAAACAACATTTTGGAATTCAAAAGTACATCACCAAGAGTGTTAAGACTAGTACCCAAGATTTCTAAGAGGTACAAGCTAATGGTTATAATGATTTATGCACCAACATCGAGCTATGATGATGAAAAGGTTGAAGAAATGTACACCGAAATTGAGTCTTCTAGATGAGCAGAAAACGCACTACACTATTATTATGGGGGACTTCAATGCTAAGGTTGGAAAAACACAAAAGAGCGCAAAAAGGAGAACTATAGGAAATTTAGGAATTGGTGAAAAAATGAAAAAGGCGTATGACTTGTGAAATTTGCAGAATCTCAAGAAACACTTTTTTTCTAATGAACACTTTTTTCAAGAAAAGGGTGAACAGAAAGTGGACATGGAAGAGTCCAAATGGATTAACAACTAATGAAATCGACTTCATCTTCACTAACAGAAGATATATCGTGAATAATGTTACCGTCCTGAATAAGGTAAATGTTGGAAGTGATCACAGAATGGTAAGATATAGATGCAGGAAAGGTGTAGGAAAGGAAAGGAAAGGAAAAAAACTGACTCGAGTAAATAATACAAAGGTCTTTGAGATAACAGAAGAGGAGAAAAAGCAGTATGTACTGGAACTTAAGAACAAGTATGAGCTTCTGCAGACTGCTCCGGACCAAGATATCGACGAGGAATATTACAACTTTCTGAAAGTGATAAAGCCCAAGAAACCTATAGGGAAAAAGAAATCCAAAGAAGAAAAAATTAGTCAAGAAACACTTGTTATGATGAACCCAAGGCGAAAAATGAAGAGCAAGATAAAAACTGACGAGGAGAAAATTGAGTATACTGAGTTACGCAAAGCCATTAGAAAGAGACTCAGAGAGGACATAAGAAGATTTAACACAAGAATAGTAGAACAAGCATTAAGGGAAAACAAAGGATTTAAATCAGCAGCCATGAGCAGTAATACAGAAAGACAAATGATTCTGAAACTGAAGAATAGCAAGGGTGTACTTATAAACAGAAGACTACTATAGAGAATTATACAAGGAGCGAGGGAATGATACCAGCAGTGGGGAAGATGGATTACAAATTAGCAACACATACGACATACCCGATATTCTTCCTGATGAGGTAGAACATGCATTGAAGAAAATGAAGAATCAGAAAGCCCCGGGGAAGATGAAGTTACTGTAGAGTTGTTAAAATTGGAAGGATCAGACATGACACAAAAACTGGCAAGGCTCTTCACAAAGTGCATTAGAAAAGGTGTGACGCCTAAGCAGTGGAATAATGCAATCATAGTTTTGCTAAATAAGAAGGAGATAAATCAGAAATTCGAAATTATAGAACAATTAGCTTGTTATCCCACATCTACAAGTTGTTCACAATTGTCATTACTAACAGATTAGAAAGAATACTTGATGAGAATCAACCGAAAGAGCAAGCTGGCTTTAGGACAGGATTCTCAACTATGAATCACCTTCACGTAATATCACAGCTAATGGAGAGAGCAAATGAATATAAAACACCATTATGCCTGGCATTTGTGGATTATGAAAAGGCATTTGACTTCATACAGCATAGGGCAATGTTTCGGGCATTGGAAAGACAAGGCATAGATACCCCACATATTATGATTTTGAAGAAAATATATGAGAATGCTACCTCCTTTATTAGACTAGACAAATAGAGTAGGAAATTTAAAATCGAGAACGGAGTTCGACAAGGAGACACAATATCTCCGAAGCTGTTTACTGCTGCCCTTGATGAATCTTTCAGAAGACTAGACTGGTCGCAGAAAGGAGTCAACGTGAACGGAGAGTACCTAAACCGTTTAAGATTTGCAGATGACATTGTGGTCATTAGCCACGATCCCAAAGAATTAGAGGAAAACCTTAATTAGTTATGCACAGTTAGTAAGGATTTTGGAATAAAGATGAATAGGGCTAAAACAAAAGTAATGATGAACAAGTATGCTACAGAAAGGTAAATAATGATTGAAGGAGCAGTGATTGAAAAGGTGGAGTCATATACTTATCTGGGACAAGTTATTAGCTGTAATAATGATAAATGACTGGAAGTCAAGAGAAGAATAAATTTTGGATCTATAGCATTCAGGAAATATAATCACATACTGAAGAGCAATATCCCAGTTTGTCTGAAACGTAAAATACTGAACCAATATATACTCCCCACCATGACTTATGGAAGTGAAACTTGGCACTCACCAAAAGAATGGAAGAGAAGCTGAGAACTACACAGCGAAGAATGGAACGAATTATATTGGGAATCAGACTGTTAGATAAGAAGATAAACACATGGATTAGGCAGCAAGCTCATGTAAAGGACATTCTTATCAAAACTAAAGAACTAAAATTGTCTTGGGCAGGACACATAGCTCGAAGACATGATGACAGATGGAATAAGAAAATAACAGAATGGTACCCAAGAGAAGCTAAACGAAAACCTGGAAGACAAAGTCGGAGATGGATAGATGAAATTCATGAGTTGGTGGGCCAGTGCTCAAAATAGAAGGAGCCGGAAAGTTGCTGGAGAGGCCTTCATCCTGCAGTGGATTGAAAATGGCTGATGATGATGATGCTAAATTTTTATCATATGGTACATATTAAACGCTTACAGTAGTAATTAGTTTGTTTACAGACTGATGTTTAATCTATAATTCATGACATTAATCTGATCCTAAACACATTTTACCACTCTACTTTTATTCCATACATAATTTCATAATAGATTAAACACACACACACGCGTATTTAATTTAATATATCTAAAGATTAAAAGGAGTATGAAAAATGAAAAGTACTTATGGACAAAGGCAACTGATAAATAAAAAGAACCTAACCACCATAATAGTATAAGTAAGTAACAGTCGTAGAGTAAAAAGAAGTTGAGAGAGAGAGAGAGAGAGAGAGAGAGAGACAAAGAGAGAGAGAGAGAAATATAGAAAAACATAAATACTGATATACAAAATTATATTGTCGTAAACACACAATCGTGGTGTCGTTATCAAATGTCAACTACCAGAATTGCACGACAGGACCACAATATAGTGTCCTCTTTTTCCAAAGTACATTCCATGGAAAAATAGAATAAAAATCAATACATAGAAATTAAGAGAAAAAAGTTTTGGGAAATCAAAGTAAAATTAAACAAGGAAATGGAGTTATAGGGGAGTATATGTAGAGAGTCGGCATGTAATCTAAAATTGACAGGACAGAGGAACCAAAATATATATAAGTGAAAAATAAAAATGAAACTAAAAAACATAAATGTTGGACAATGCTAAGAATAGCAAGGGCTAATGGCAGAAATAGTTGCAAGAAGCAACTATTTCTTCTCTTTTCTTTCCTAGCCAGCAAAAATAGTTGCCGTTTCCTAGCCAGCTAAGAGTTGTAATGAACCGTTCTTCCAACCAATTTTCACCTGTAACAAATGTAAACACATTACTGTAGAACCTCTAATGCAGAAATGAAGCTAAAGTAACTACAGAAATGCCTACTTACACTTTTCGCCCGATGACAAGGAGCAGAGTCGTCTAAAAAATGCAAAAATGCAGGTTGAAATGGTCTCTAATGGTTGGCAGCAATTTGCCTTCCAACGTTGCCAGGTATCCATTGGCATTCACGGAACCTTTTATAAACTGCAGGTGACCTACTCCGCGATACGAAATGCACCCCCATATCATTTGGCTGGTAAGGAATTTCACTGTAGACCCCCATACAGTCTGGATGGTATTCTTCACCACATTTACGGCGAATCGTTTGTCTCCCATCAGAGCCATGCAGGTTGAATTTCTTCTCATCTGAGAAAATAACTGACTTCCACTGCTCATGGGTCCATTTGACATGCTCCTTACTCCAAATTAATCGGGCCCTTTTCATGTTTTTTGTGTGAGGAGGGGCTTCTTCTTAGGACGACGGGCTACAAGTCCATTTTTGAAGAGGCATCTTCTGACTGTTACTGCACTTGCTACCACTCCTATATGTTTTTCTCATTCTCTCTTCAGCTCAGGCGAAGAAGCTTTACGGTTTTTAAGCCATAAGCGCTTCAAAACGCGGTCCTGTTTTAGCGTAGAGTCTCGTTTGCGTCCAGTTCCTTTTTTCCTATCAGCAGAACCAGTATTCTTGAGTTTGGAAAGAAAGCTACTCACTCTCCACTAATTACAAGACACTCTATAAGCAATATGATGGAAAGAAGAACACCCTTCCTCACGTAAAGCAACAATAGCACTCTTTCTTCGTGTCGTCAACTGCACGTAACTCGCCATCCTGACACAAGCAAGGAATGACTGCAACTCTTGTAGAGCGTGTTTTGTATAGCTGAAAGTAACAGCTAATACAATATTACGTCATGAGCTACGTGTGTCAATCTTATCTGATGCAATCTGTAACATATTGCCATATACTTACGTTATTCGGACGACAATTACAATTTTAAGGAGTGGTGCACTTTCTTTGAACACCAGTGAATGTATATACCGGGTAGTCATAAAATAGGTTTTCCTATTCAGCAGACCCTAATGTCAAAACGGTTAGAGTTAGCACTGTGAAAATTGGTGGGTATATCATTTAGGGTATGCGGAAGCGATTTGCAGAATAAGAAAAAGGGAAAAAAAAGTAGTTCAAATTTCCGTCACTAGGGAAAAACGGCGCTGCGCATATGTAAAAGTTGTTATTTTCTTCATGACACGCTGCTTACGCAAATGACATCCTGGTTAATAAAAGCAGAAAGGCCAAAGCCACTGTCAATAACCATTATGGCTCTTACAAAAGAGGAATG
Organism: Mastigoproctus giganteus; assembly: GCF_048544385.1. Taxonomy (NCBI): domain Eukaryota; kingdom Metazoa; phylum Arthropoda; class Arachnida; order Uropygi; family Thelyphonidae; genus Mastigoproctus; species Mastigoproctus giganteus. The sequence goes on along the minus strand of NC_143575.1, from coordinate 121,437,067 downwards.
TGCTCTTTTAGTAAAACTATTCTAACAAAATAATATTAAGGCTAATGCAGCACTACGTGAATATCGGAAACTTAAAAGTTTGCGTACTGTGGCTTCGAAAACTAATAAAGAAATTTGAAGCGACCGACCGGGGAATCATGTGTAATTCTAGGCAGGGGATCAGACGACCACGTATCGGAACGAAGGTAGTGGATGAAGTGGCGGTTGCAATTGTCAGAATTCGAAACACCACCAGTCAGTAGTGCCAGAGATGTGTCAAGAGATTTGAACCTTCCTTGGTCTACTGTAAGTAAAGTGCTTCGAATAGTATTACGCTGGTTCCCGTACAAGATTCAAGTAGTGCAAGAACTAGTCTTGTGATCAGCAACAGCGAATAGATTTTGCTCTACGATTTCCGGCTCGTGGCGAACTTATACATGGGCCCGAATGATCTTGTGGTCTGATGAGGCACATTTCACTCTTCGTGGGGCTGTAAATGCACGAAACTGCCAAATATGGGGAACTTCTCACATCTGTTGTGCATAAAACACCACTTCAAAGTCTATACGTTACGGTATGGTGTGAATTCACAGCAGAGTTTATAATCGGGCCATTTTTCTTTGAAGAGTCTACATACACCTCATGGCCCCCCTCCTCCTTAAGGTATACGGTAACTAGTGCACGGTACTACTCTTCTAAGAGATCACATTATTCCCGCTCTGCAAGTAAGGCAATGCATATCCATAGTGTTATACAAGATGGTTTCCCTCCCCTCGTTGGTCGACAAGTGAAGGAACTGCTCCGTTTAACATTGGGAAATGATCGCATCATTTCTTGAGAATTTCCACAGTTCTGGCCAGCCCGATCACCAGATCTCAATTCCTGTGATTTCTGGCTATGGGCATACCTGAAAGACAGTTTACCGTGACGAAGCTTGTCGATTTGGAGGCAAGTATTAAACAGCATAGAGCCAACTCAGAATGTCATCTCAAATGAAGGAAAGCACACAGAACAATATCTGTAGATTTCTAAGTTCTGATATTAAAATCTAATCCTAATTTAAGTATTGCATCTCATGTTTACTGTGCAAATTTCTCCCCTGGTGGTGGAATTTGACCTTTTTTTTTTTTTTGTATTTTTAATTCTACAAATCGCTGCCCCAAACCCTAAAGAACATACCAAACGATTTTTACAGCATTGTCTCTAACCGTTTTGACACTAGGGTCTCCTGAACAGGAAAACTTATTTTATAACCACCCGGTATATGCATATTAGCAAGGGTGCCTCCGTAGCCCAGGTGGGCAGAAGCAGCAGTGCATAGCACACGCTTCTTGATTAGACCAGGGTTGGAGCCTGTGCCCACCAAATACTGATGATGTGGAATGGTCAGAGAATGACCACCGCAAGTCCCTGGAGCAATATAGCCTTAGTTGCTAATGCTCCAAATAACAAACAAACAACAGCATATTAGTTTTATTGTTCTGTGATTTTTTGTTTACTATTTCTACTGCCTTGTGGTTTTTGCGACTATTTCCGCCATTAGCCGCTTGCTACTCCGAGCTTTATATTTAATTTTTTTTATTTTTTTTCGCTACTTGGCTCTTTCTCTTTTAATTTTCTTCTCTTCACTGTGCAACTTTTATGGGCAGGTATACCTGGTGTCTCTTCAAGTGTTAACCACCAATGGTGGAAAACGTGTATATTTGATTGATAGCTACAGAATGTTTATACATGAATCATTATCGTCCTCATCATCATCATCATCATCCATTTTCAATCCACTGCAGGATGAAGGCCTATCTAGAAACTTTCCATTTCCTTCTGTTTTGTGCAATGACCATCCACTTACTGCCCCTGAACTCGTGAATTTCATCTGCCCATCTCCGTCGTTGTCTTCCATGTCTTCTTCTAGCTTCTCTTGGGTACGATTCTGTTATTTTCATAGTTTAACTGTGATCATGTCTTCGAGCTTTGTCCTACCAAAGACCATTCTAGTTGTTCAGTTTTGAATAGAATGTCCTTTACTTGAGTTTACTGCCTAATTCATGTGTTTCTCTTCTTATCTAACAATCTGCTTCCTAATATAATTCGTTCCATTCTTCGCTGCGTAGTTCTCAGCTTCTCTACCATTTTTTTGGTGAGTGCCCAAGATTCACTTCCATAAGTCATGGTGCGGAGTATGCATTGGGTCATTATTTTACGTTTAAGACAAATTGGGACATTGTTCCCCAATATGTGACTATATTTTCTGAATGCTATCCATTCAAAATTTATTCTTCTCTTGACTTCCAGCCATTTATCATTATTACACCTAATAACTTGTCTTTGATAAGTATATGAATCCACCATTTCAATTACTGATCCTTCAATGATTATATTCCTTTCTGTAGCATACGTGTTCATCATTACTTTTGTTTTAGCCATATTCATCTTTACTCCGAAATCCTTACTAACTCCGCATAATTGATTTAAGATTTAATTCTTTGGGATCATGGATAACAATGTCATACAAATCGTAAATGGTTTAGATACTCTCCATTCACAGTGACTCCTTTCTGCGACCAGTCTAATCTTCTGAAAGCTTCCTTAAAGGGAGCAGTAAACAACTTCGAAGATATTGGGTCTCCCTGTCGAACTCCTTTCTCAATTTTAGATTTGTTACTGTCTTTTTCTAGTATAATAAAGGAGGTAGCATTCTCATACACCGATGAGCCAAAACATTATAACCAGCGAGTCGTTATGGAAATCGAAGTAACTGCAGGTGATGTACGGTGAGTCTGGGAATCGGGAGAGGGTATAAACACCATGTGATACTAATGGTTGGTTGGTTAGTTGAGTTTTATTGACGCATCAGCAACTTAGGCTATAATGCGCCAAAACAATTAGTAAAACATTCAGTGACCTAATGAATTAGGTCACTGAATGTTTTACTGAATGTTTTATTCATTAGGTCACTATGTCAGAATACTCTGACATAGTGACCTAATGAATTAGGTCACTATGTCAGAGTATAAAACAATTATAAACTGTAAAACACAAATATCTGTAAATAAGTAACAGTAGTAAATCTTAAAATAATAAGATTTTTTTAAATATGATTAAAAAGGTTTACTGTTTTTAGGAAACTAAAAATGGCAGACACATTGTCATTGTCGGATAAAATCTGACTGAGTGTATACGGCTCAGTCAGATGGTTAAAAGCGGTAAAACGAGCATTTCTAAAATTGGTACAGTCACATAAAATATGTTTAACGGATAAAATGGTGTCGCACTGCTCGCACATAGGAGGGTCATCAGCCCTCAGCAAAAAGGAGTGTGTAATATGACAGTGTCCTATGCGGAGCCGAGCAAGAACAACTTCCTCTTTGCGATCCCTGCGTAAGCTGGACCGCCAAGGATGGATCATAGGCTTAATTTGACAAAGTTTGTTTGTAGTAATCAGTCGATACCACGAATCTTGCCACTGAGATTGTAAGTTACTACGGATCACTTGCCTGTAGTCTGTATAGGGGACTAACAGGTCAAGATTATCCGTCAGGGCTGCTGATTTGGCTGCAGTGCCAGCCAAATCATTTTCTCTAATCCCGATGTGACTGGGGATCCAGCAGAAGCGGATATCGAATCCACTTTCATAGAGGCTGTATATTATCTGCTGGATTCGGGACAGGGTTGGATGATTAGTGTGTGACATCGCTGATAAAGCCTGTAGTGCACTCATTGAGTCGGCATATATAATACACCGTGGGTAACGGTGTTTTCTTATGTGATCTAGAGCTAACTCTATGGCATGCAGCTCTGCAGTATAAATGCTGCAGTCAAGGGGTATCTGCTCTGATATGTATTATTTGGAAAGACAGCAGCAGATCCCACATACGATTCTGACTTCGAGCCGTCTGTGTAAACTGGCAAGAAGTCAGAATGTTCTGCACGGTGTTGTGAATAGAGCTGAAGGTAGACTGAAATTGGAGTATTCGACTTCGTCGCAATCTTGAGCGAGAAGTCACATGCTGGTGTTTGTGCATGCCAGGGTGGAATGGGTTCCTTTGGTGATCGAGCGACCTTGTCTACCGAGATGTTAAGCTCATTGAGTAGCTCTTGAACACGAATGCCGAATGGGCGATTAGCGGACCGTCGTGTGTTGTAGAGATTTTCCCATCGTGGCTCGAAAACGGATGTCCACGTGGGATGGTCCGACAGGGACTTCAGCTTGAAGGCATATTGTAGAGACAACTGCATTCGTCGAAGCGACAAGGATGGTTCGTTTGCTTCGACATACAGACTTTGGACAGGTGATGTTCTGAATGCACCAGTAGCAATACGAATGGCTTGATGATGGATGGGGTCAAGCCAACGAACAGCGCTATTTCTGACAGATGCATATACCTGAGACCCATAATCTAACTTTGAGCGTACAAGTGCACGGTACAGACGTAGAAGAGTGCACCGGTCTGCACCCCAAGAGGTAGAAGAGAGAGAGAGCGGAGGATGTTAAGCCCTCTCGTGCACTTTGTGCGAAGCTGACGAATGTGTTGGACAAATGTCAGCTTTTTGTCAAAAATGAGTCCCAGGAATTTCGCCTCTGATACAATTGGAATGGTGCTTTGTCCAAGTCGTAATTCAGGCTCAGGGTGGAGGTTACGTTTGCGACAAAAATGTACGCAAACGGTCTTCTCCGGTGAGAACCTGAAATCATTGGCCGTGGCCCAGGAGTTAAGACGGTCAATAGCTTGTTGTAGTTGTCTCTCAATAACCCTCATATTGCATGATTCAGAGAATATGCTGAAGTCATCGACGTAGAGTGCACTGTTTATAGTTGGAGGAAGTTGTTCAGAAATAGAATTTATTTTAATGGCAAAAAGCGTGACACTTAAGACAGATCCTTGTAGTACCCCTCCTCTTGGCAAAAGGGCCGCGAAAGGGAGGATCCTACACGAACTTGGAAATAACGGCAGGATAAAAAATGTTTAATAAAAATTGGAAGGTGACCTCTTAGACCAAGGTTGTAAAGCTCTTTTAAAATACTTTCCATGTCAAAGAAGATGGACACCAAATGTTCTCTTTTTAGGAAAGCATCTCGGATAGATGTTTCCAGTCTAATTAAGTGGTCCAGTGTGGACCTGTTTCTTCGGAAGCCGCACTGAAAGCGGGAGAGAAGGTCGTTCGAGTCTAAATACCCTAAGAGACGGGCATTGACCATTCTCTCCAATATTTTGCACAGACAGCTGGTCAGAGCAATGGGACGATAGTTTTTTGGACATGTAGGATCCTTTCCTGGCTTAGCAAAAGCAAGAATAGTTGCCTTGCGCCAAGTATCCGGAAAATGCTCTTCAAGGAAGATTCTGTTGTACAAGAAGAGCACATGGTCCATGGATTCTGGTGAAAGATGGTTGATCATTTCATAATGGATGTTGTCTGGTCCAGCAGCTGTAGCCTTTGTATGGGCGAGTGCTGTTTTCAGCTCATTGATATTAAACGGCCCATTGTAAGGGTGGGAACCCTTTGATGTGAATTTAAGGGCCTGTTTTTCAATGTTGTGCTTTAAGATCACAAACTCTGGGGAGTAAGATGATGTTGCAGAGATGTTAGAAAAAGTTTCCCCAAGAGCATTGGCTATTGCAGTAGAGTCTGCAATAGTACATCCATTATATTCAAGGACCGATGAGGGGTGTGCTGTGTATTTTCCCTTCATTTTCCGGATTTTTTCCCAGACCACCTTAGTACTGGTCGTCTGGGTAATGGATGATGTGAAACGGATCCACGATTCCCTTTGACTCTGACGGCGGATGTAGCGTGCTTTGGCTCGGGCACGTTTAAAGGCTAATAGATTGACTGTGGTAGGATATCTTCGAAATATCCCCCAAGCCTTGTTTTGAGCCTTTTTAGCTGCTGTGCATTCTGGATTCTACCATGGCTTTGGAAATGGAGGAAACCGGGTGGATGTTTTTGGAATTGTGGCTGCAGCTGCATGGACAATATTTTCTGTTATGTACATAACTGCATCATTGATAGGCTCCTGACTGACTGTAGAGTTGTCAAATTTTGCCAGGTGTTGAAAGGCACTCCAGTCAGCTTGATCAAACTTCCACCGCGGTAACCTGAGAGGAAGACAAGGTCTCCCAGTAATTAAGGTGGTTATCACGGGGAAGTGATCACTTCCATACAGGTTCCCTTCAACCTCCCAGGTAAGTGAAGAGAGAAGAGAAGGCGAGCTGATAGAGAGATCAATGGCAGAAAACGTACGGGTAGGCATGTGGAAAAAGGTGTTTGTTCCCACATTAAGAAGGCAGAGGTCATTGTCAATGAGCATACGCTCTATGACTCGTCCCCTTCTATTAATGCTAGCACTACCCCACAGGGTGTTATGTCCATTAAAGTCCCCAAGAAGTAAGAAAGGGGGTGGCAAATGCATTACGAGATCATCAAGGTCTTTCTGGCAGATGTCAGTACCAGGTGGCAAATATATAGAGCAAACGGTTAGTAAAAACCTCCCTGTTATTCGAATTGCTACTGCCTCTATGCTGGTGTTAAGTTGCAGATGCTGAAAAGGGGTATGGTTGCCCACAAGGATTGCGACTCCTCCATGAGCGGGGCCATCCCCAGTTCTATCCTTGCGAATGACAGTAACGTTGTGCATCCTGGGGTCATCATTTGCCCTTAGGTAAGTCTCCTGTATGCAAAAGCAAGATGGTTTGTGCTTTTGCAGGAGTGCCTTGATGTCTTCTGCATTTTGCCGGAATCCACGGCAATTCCATTGTAGGAATTTAGCCATTATTTTGGCTTGGTGGGTCCATCAGGCGGCTTCCGAGGTGCTGAGGGCTTACTTTTATCAGTCGTGGGTTTATCTTTTTTGGGGAAGAATGGACGCTGTCCCGTGTCCATTTCCTCCTCCGCAAAGAGTTCCAAGACTGAATCTTCGGGTACCTCCTTCTGCTCGACATCCATCTTTTCTTGGGTACTAGGGGGCACTTCCCCTTTTTTATTCTTTTCTTTCATAGTTACCTTTGGAACTTGTGGAGCATTAGGAGGTACCGATATAGGAGTGGCAGCTGATTGGTCCTTCTGCGCAGGTTTTTGAGAACTTAAAAGGTAACGCGCGATGGGAGTGAAAGACTCCTTTGGAGGAATGGTCATGTCCGTCTGAGTTCCGACGGAACATCTCCCTGCTACCTTCTGGGCGTAGGTAGGTTTCTTGATATTCAGGGGTTTGACCGATTTCCTTGCCTCCTGGTATGATATATTTAGCTCTGCCTTCAGCCGTTGGATTTCTTTTTCTTCTTTCCACCTCTGGCATGCTCGTCAATAGGCCGGGTGTTCGCCTTCACAGTTAATACAGGTGGGTTTTGCGGCTGAACATGCTGTTGTTTCGTGGTCCTTTGCACCGCATCGAGCGCATGCAAGGACTCCACGGCAGGCCATTTGAGAATGTCCATACTTCTGGCATTTAAAACACCGTAAAGGGTTCGGAACGTATGGACGCACTGAACAGTTGATATATCCAGCTTTAATCTCGTCAGGAGGTTTAGGTGAGTTAAAAGTCAGGATAACGCTCCTGGTTTTAACAATTTTTCCATCCCTTCGCGCAGTAATTCTCTTGACGGCAATGACTCCCTGTGGTTTTAATTCGGAGCAGATTTCCTCCTCGGTTACGTCGAGAAGGTCCCACTCCGAAATGACACCTCTCGATGAATTGAGTGTTCTGTGTGGTGTCACTGTTATAGGGATTCCTCCGATTGATGTTGTTCGGAGGAGGTGTTCAGATTGCCTGTCATTTTTAGTTTCAATTAAGAGGTCTCCAGAACGAAGCCTCTTAACTGATTTGGGTGAACCTGCTAACCCATCTAACCATTTTTGAATGAAAAAGGGCGACATTTTACCAATCGGTGTCTCATTGGTAGAATGCATGATTAAGAACATTGGGACTGGCCCTGATGGTAATTCGGTTCGCTGCCTCTTTTTAGCAATAATGCTATCTGCTTCACTGTCTAAATTTTCAGATAGGGACCGGGTTGGGGCCCCTGAAGGAGTACGTTTATCAGGATTCATAGAGGTTTTTATTTGTTCAGTGCCCGGGCTCCCCACCCACCACGGAGCCCAAAGGGACGCCCACTACCCGGCATGCAATAAATGCGCTCGGGAGTGGGACGCCAGGGCTACCCAGACACTATACCCGCACCGCCGCCAGCCTGAATCCTGTCCCTCGGATCATGAGGGTAGGGGCGTGGCATTGACACGGTTGACCCTCGCAGGCGAGCCTACCAGCCGATTGATCCTAGCCGGGCCTTCCAGGACCACCCGTCTTGTCGAAGCAGGGGCCAAAGTGGTGTATTGAAGCTGGGCCCCTCAACCACCAGGATCCCCCTTTCCGAATTTCCACGGGTCGCAGCGCACGGCAAACACGCCGGATTCCATTGATGTAAGCCTGGAACCTGGGCTGTGGGCGTTGGATCCCAGTGATGCTAGTCTGGAGGTCCAGCAGCGTCACTGGGAGGTCCCCTCACCACGTACAGGTGCCCACGTCGAGGGGTCTGAAACTGAGATCCGTTTTTCAGATGGGGAAAGGCAGCGGACTTAAGCGAGTTTGACAAAGGCCAGACGACTGTATCAGAGCATATCCAAATTCAAATTCCAATTATTATATTAGGGCCACCCGTAATCTCTTACATATACCCATATATGTATTATGATTATTAATTGCATATTCTCTGGTCGATTTGCCTGTTTTGCTGGGAAAAAAAAAGACAACCCAGTTTCTGGGGAAAAACCTTGCCATCTACACCTGAGACCGACTAACCCAGCCACAGAGTGAAAAATGCCCTCTAAAGTTCCTCGCACTATCAACGGGATTCGAACCTGAATATTTTCCACCCGGTGTGGAGAGGACGATGACGATACTACTGTGCTACACACGCAAACTCATAAAGTGTAAAGTGTATTTAGGGTCATACGGCACCAGGGGTTTCCCCCCTCTCCGCGTTGTTTACATTGTGATGGGTGTGCCAGTTTGCTGGCAATGCCAGAGATTTAAAAGTGTATGGACATTGTTCATATGTAGTGTCGTGTACAGTTGTTCATCTGGTCATTTAGCCGCTGGACCCCTACTGAGGCCCAACGTTGCCCCACTTTCGCCCCGTGGAGTCAGACCAGGTACACCAGTAATTTAATTAATTTACTCTGGCAGGTCCTGCCACCTAATTTCCTGAGATTTCAGTGGCTAGGACCTTAAAAAAAAAAAAAAAAAAAAAAAACCATTTTGCACGTTGTATGTTGATCACATACATGTTTCCCGGTTTGAAGGGGTTGCATTTGAAAATTTAATGGCCGAGGAGAGGGCGAAATAATTTAAAGAAGCTAGAATTTTGGTGTGGGTCTTGCGCTGGCATACAGATAGAGATGGGAGGAGACTGAAGGCTAGGGGGGAACAGCTAGGAAAGACTGGGATCAATAGAGTAGACGACCCCAGCATTTGCCAGTGGGGCATGTCCATGCCCCACCAGAGAGAAAGATGTGGGATGGCAGGGGGAGGCAACAAGAAGGCTGTCGCCTCCCCCTCTGCCAGGGAAGGGAGGAAAGTGTGCCCGGCAAGGGAGCCGGCACAGGTCGCCGTATGGCCTGGCGGCTGCATGTCTGCTTGAGTCAGATCCTTGGTTGGGTCCTAGTTGTCCCATTCGTGTGTAGGTTCCTGTCTGTGGTTGTTACTTGGCAGCAGGACAGGTGCCTTAGTCAGGTCCGTGGATGTGGGTATTTAGTCAGTGCACCTTATGTGGTTACTTATGTCTGTGATCTGTCTGGAGTCATGGTCATTAGTTATTGGATCCTCGTCCATTTGTTGGATCCGAATTTGTCGAGTCCTGGTGTTTTCTTTTTTTTTTTTTTTTTTTTGCTGTTTCTTCCTGGGATGCAGTTCCTTTGTGGATTGTCTTGATGGTGACTGTCCGTGCACCTTATATGGTTGTTGTTTGCGAGGTCATATATTGTGGGCCTGAGAATCGCTTTGTGGCTTGAAGGGGGGGCGGAAGAGTACGCCTTCTGTCAAAAAGATCTTGTGCAAAGTTTGCCAGTGCTTTGTAGCTGTGCTCCTCCTCCAATAAGCGTTCCTCTTGATTCTCTGGTACATAATGTAATTCTGCAATTAGTCGGCATCGGAGGTCTTCATAAGCTTGCAGTGGTACATTAAAGGCTCCCACGTTTCCACTAAGCCACAATGGCAGAGGGCAGTGTTGCTCAGTGCAAAGGTTATTAGTTTGAATCTGATAGCGCCGTGGCCAGTTAGGAGGTACGTGGCCAGCAATCCTGGGGAGAGCCAGCTTGGGTATTTTGGGTATACGGCCGAGACAGTTGGGAGGAATTTTCGCGTTAATTGCCCTTTTGTTGAGTTTTGCCACCGTGTTTGCCAGGTTTGTTGGAGATGTACAGTTAGTCTTCTTTTCTCTATTTTCTGTTCGCTGGCTACGTTTAATGTGAAATTTAAGCAGGTATCCGGTATTCCTCTGGAAAGGCTGTAGAGGAGTCCACTGCGTATCACTTCCAGGTCCAAGGGGAGGGCACCCGTGAGCACCTGAAGCGCGTGTGTACTCACTGTGTTGCAAGCTCGTCAGATAGTCAGCAAGATGTACCTCTGTATGGTTTCTAGTTTTCTTTTATTAGTTGCAGTGGTTGCTTTCTTGTACCAGACACCCGAGGATAGAGGATGACTGGCAGGAACACAGTTTTGTGAAAAAGAGCAAGTGTTTTCTTCTTTATGCCCCAGTCCTTGCGGGCGATTCTTGCAAATAGTGACGAGTAATTTCTGATTTTATTTCTGAGATAGTTAAGGTGGGGAGTGAAGGATAAGTTTCTATCAAGGACAACCCCAAGAAATTTCATTTCTGTGATCAGCTTGACGGTGGTTCCTTGTACTTTTTTTATTTGGGGGGGGGGGGTCTCCTAGTGTCCAGGGTCCCCCGAAGTAGGATGGAGCTTGTCTTAGTGGATGATATCTTCAAGTTATTTTCGTCAGCCCATTGTTGTAGAATGGCGAGCGCTTTTCCAGCTGTGCCCTTTAGTTTTCTGCCAGTGTCAGGACAAGGTCATCCGCATACGCCTGGGAGGTTGCATTTCCGAGGTTGAGGTTGAGGAATCCGTCCAGGACCACGTTCCAGAGCAGTGGGCCCAGGACGGAGCCCTGTGGGCATCCTCTGTAGATGCGTCTGGTTATTGTACAGTAAGGAGCAGTGACTTTTACTGACCTGTCGCACAGGTAACTGCTGATGCAATTGTATAGATTACTTGGGAGTTTGACCTCACGGAGCCTGCTGAGGACGCTTGGCCATCAGAGGGTGTCAAACGCCCCGGCAAAGTCAACCGCGATGGAAAGAAAGTATTTGCGGTCTGTTTCTGTTGCAGCGTTGATGATGCTGCGTAGGGCATCAGTGGTGGAGTATCCTTTTCGAAATCCAAATTGTTTGGGTGACTAGGCCTGCGTTTCTATAGTGCTTCTCTATCCTGTTTCGCAGGAGATATTCAAGAAGCTTGCTGAGAACTGTCAGGAGCGCTATCGGGCGATAGGACCCTGGAAGGTCCTGCCTCTTCGTGGGATTCTTCAATATTAGCCGGAGCGTCGACACCCTCCAACTGCACGGGAAGTAGCCTTCTTTGAGGCATTTATTGTATAGTTTCAGTATTTCCCCCGGGATAGTGTCCACTGTTTTCTTGATGATCTCTGGCTCTAGGAGATATTCCCCTGGGGACTTTTTGTTTCTCAGCTTGGCCGCCGCAATCTCCAGCTCAATCTTGGTGAAAGGTTCCTCAATTTGCTGGGTTGTGTATGTGCTGTTCAGTTGGCAGAGCAGTACTTGTTCTGGCGTAGTGGGATTAGTGTGCTCCAGAAACATAGCATCCAAAATATTGTTGACCGTTTCGTGCCACGTCTTTGTAAACCCCCCTTGCGGTTTCTTCATTACTGGGAGTACCTAGCCTCTGGGAAGCCTGTTAGTAGTCACCCGATAGACCACTCCCCAGGGGCTGTCATTTCCTGTCGTGGAAACTAGGTGCTCCCATGTACGCTGTTTTCTTTCTCTGATTTTTGCTGTGTATTGATTTCTTGCAGTACGGTATCGTTCCCGGAGCGCCTCTACTTCTGCAATAGGCCAATCACGTCTAGCCCGCTGGAATTTTTTCCGACAGGTGTTTTCTACCTGTCTTAGTTGCTGAAGCTCAGGGTTCCACCAAGGTACCGCCCCCGGAGATGGTTTCTTTCTTTTGATAGATTTGTCTGCCGCTTCTGTGATAAGTCTCACCAGTTTTGCCTGATGTTGGTCTGGGGTTGTCTCTTCTGTGTTGAATGTGTGGGCAGCCACCCCAACTCATAGCATATCCGAAACGGTACAGCTGGTGATGCTCACGGTCAGTACCTATCGAAAAAGTGGTGCGAGGAGGGGAAACCCATGAACCTCCGGCAAGGTGTTGGACGATCATGGCTCATCGATGCTCGAGGTGAGCTAAGGCTCTTCCGATTGGTACGTGGCAACAGAAGGGCGACTGTGGCGCAAATCGCGGTAATTGGAATGCTGGTGATGGGAATAATGGTCACAACATCGAAACCAGCTTAAAATGGAGCTGTGTAGCCTCAAGCTGCTCCGAGTGCCCATGCTAACTAAGGATCACCGGCGAAAGCACCTTGGGCACGCGAGCATCGAAACTGGATGATGAGTGATCGGAAGAAGGTCGTCTATGCCGATGAATCATGTTTCCTGTTGCATTATGTATACGGCCAGGTATGTGTGCGTCGTTTACCTGGCGAAGTGATGGCTCCTGGATGCACCGTGGGACAAAAACAAGCCAGTGGCGGCGGTGTCATGCTTTGGGCGATGTTCTGCTGGGATACCCTGGGTCTGGTCATCCAAGCGCCAGGCACTGACGTCAACCACCTAACTGACCTCGGTTCACCGTCCTCCCCACACCGGGTGGAAAAGGCCCCAGTTCAAATCCCGTCGATGACGCGAGGAATTTTAGTGGGTTTTTTTCACTCCGTGTCTAAGTTAGTCGGTGTCAGGCATAGAGAAAAAAACTCAGGCAAAAACCTCCTTCAGCAGGGTTTTCCCCCCCAGAAACTGGGGTTTTTTCGTCCAGCAAACAGGCAAATCGACCAGAGAGCACACTCAAGTTACAGACAAAATAAATATGGGTAGATGTAATCATTTACAGGGGACCCTAATATCATATTTTTTTTAACTGACCTCGGTAGGTGGTTGACGCAAACGCGATAACTTAGGAGTTATCTTAGTTAATAACCTATCCTTCATACCCCACCTAAAATACATAAGAATGAAAATAAGATGCTCAGTGCTAGTGGCTAGGATTACGAGGAAGAACTAGTGATTGAAAAAACCAACACTATTTCTATAGTATAAGACAACCTACATCCTAGCAATAACCTACGCAGCTGCAGTATGGTACACTAAAACATCACTAGTAACCAACAAGAAAATCCAGGACATGACACATAGGACAATCCATAGGACCACACGAGCTTGTTCCACGCTAAGCACACCTGCACTGCCGGTGCTTGCTGGAGCGTTTCCCTTGGATTTAGAAGCTGTGAAAGCAGGACTGTTCTACCTGCACTCAAAGGGAGTGGCAGCAAAGAAAGAGCCCGACTACTGACGTACCTCCTTCAGGAGTGGCAGCAAAGTGGCAGCAGAGACGACAAAAGGCGAGATTAAATTCTTTCCAGAACTGAACAAAATATACCCAAGGAAACCGGGCTGGTTCTTCCCGGGCTTGCACCTAACCTAGTTACTCACATGACACGGACCCTTCAACCAGAAACTGTTCGGCTTCGGCCTCGCCGATTACCCAAATTGCACGTGCGGGGAGGTCGAAAACTGGAAACACCTGCTTTATGACTTCCCACAATACGAAGATCTCAGATGCACCCTCATCACGAAAATCCATTACCTCCCTAAAAACTGCAATGCAGGGAAAATGGACCATTCGCATTCTATCAGAGACCCAAACTGTCCAGTTTATCTTAAAGTAAAAGGGTTATGCCAGTCACGAACCGACTATGGAGAGACGCCCCAAAGAGTACAACAGATCCAAAATTGCAATAATACAGCATAACGCGCAGAGAGCTAGAGCAGTGGCCCAGCAACATAGGATCATAGCGGACGAGGAAGCAGCTGACGTCCTACTACTACAGGAACCATATACCCACTCAAAACGAGTGTGCGGATATCCGGCTGCATACAAAATAATCCATGACGAGAATGACACCCCTTGGATTGCGGTTGTGGTCCACAATCCCAATTATACTGTGACTAAAGTAGCACAGCTTTGTGCACCCCGGGCGGCGTGTGCCAACATCTTAACGCCATTGGGCCAAATCTATGCTGTGGCCCTTTACAACAGGAGGGACGAGGACATCGTACCCATCACCAGGTACTTGCAGGCCTTGACCGACATGCTCTCTGATCAAAGGATCATAATTGGGGCAGATGTAAACTGACGTTCATCAGCCTGGCCCAGTCTGGCCCCAGACAGGAGAGATACCAGAAATGGAGAGATTTTAGAGGACTTTCTCTCGAACTCCCGGTTCACTGTCCTGAACAGACCACACCAAATGCCTACATTTTGTAATACCCTGTTGGAGGCGACTATTGATGTCACATTGTCCACGGGAAACCTAGCAGGTTACGTTGATAATTGGATCGTCAGAGACTCGTGGACGACTTCCGACCACAGGGTGATTACTTGCCAAATCAGAAGATCATTAAACAGGCTACTGATACCTAAACAAACATTAAACCGCTTCGCCATCCGCTGGGCGAACTGGAAAAGGTTCAGAGAGGTCTTAATGGCCGCTGCGGTCCAACACCTGGAAACAACAAACGAGAATGGGGACCCAGACGAGAATCAAAAGAGGGTAGCGGAAATAATACTTGCGGCGAGTGAAGCATCAATGAAGAGGAGAAATCCCAAACCGGGAGCAGTCCTGTGATGGACTCACTAGATCCAACAACCCAGAAGAGAGACCATGAGAAAAAGAAAACTCTTTCAAAGTGTAAGACGCACATGGCCTGCTGCTGAGGTCCAGATACTAAAGGAGCGCTATAGAGAAGCAAGAAACAGATATTCTACAGGGGTGGGATACACTTAAATAGAAAGGGTGCAAGAATGTTTGCTGATGCTATCGAGGCAGTGTTAGGTGGGTCGGAAAACTGCTAGATTGGGGGGACACAAGGACTAATAGAATAACAGTAGCCACTGGCAGAGGTGAAAGTGATTCTTGCACTGCTGCTATTGGAATGAGCCGCAGCCTGGAAAATAAGATGCAGGATATTTCAGAGACTGCTGGGAATCACTGGGGTACAAATAAACACATAGGTTGTGTTGGGGTAGCTAAGAAAAAGAACAGGTGCATGCATACTTGCGTGTACACCAATGCTAGGAGTTTAGTAAATAAATTTGATGAATTTGAGGTATTGCTCAAAACATCAAAGACAGATATTGTGGGGATTTCAGAGACGTGGTGTCACACAGATATAAGGAATGCAGAACCGGAATTTGGGGAGTACAATGTCTACAGAAAGGATAGACAGGGTAGGAAGGGAGGAGGGGTTATGCTATTAGTTAAGAAATACATAAAATCCAAGGAAGTGAAGCCAGTCGACATCGCTGGACAGTGCAGTGTCGAGTCAGTTTGGTGTGACATAAGCATTGGGAGATCAAAATTGAGAGTAGGAGTGTGCTATAGGCCTAATGATTCTGATGAGTATAATAAGGAACTGTACGGGGAAATAGAGTGGGCCAGCAAATTAGAGAGTCTTATAATGGGGGATTTTAATTTCCCACATATTGACTGGAATTTGGTGGCTGGTCACTCACACACTAGCAAGGCTTTTGTGGATTTATTGGATGATTGTTTTCTACATCAGCATGTTGGGGAGGCAACTAGAGGGAGTAATACTCTTGATTTGATTATCAGTGATTCTTCATGCATTAAGAATCTGCAGGTAAATGAACCACTAGGTGGCAGTGATCACAGTGTGCTAAAGTGGGATTTACTCAAAGAGGTAACTACCATTAGGGGTAAAGGAAAGGGTTATTGCTTTCGTAAAGGCGACTACGATGGACTTAGACAGTATTTAAATTCTATACAGTTTGATCAACTGATGATGTTACCAACAGCAAATTCAAAATGGGAAACATTCAAAGAACTTATCTTGGAAGCTACTAGGCTTTACATACCAACTAAGAAATATTTTTCAAGGTTTAGGCCTAAGTGGATGTCAAATGAACTAATGAGGCATATGGCAGAGAAGAAAAATGCATGGGATACATAGAAATTAACACGTGGCACAGAAGCCTATGATAGATACAAGTTGATCTGTAACCAAGTTACAGAGGCAGGCGAAGGCAGATTACGAGAAATCTTTGGCAAGGGATGCACAGATAAACAGCAAAGAGTTCTTTACTTATGTAAACTCTAGAAGGAAGGGGATGAATCAGAATGGTCCACTGATATCGATGGGTCAACTGTTGATGATCCTGCTCAGGTAACTAACAAACTGAATGAATATTTTGCATCGACATTCACACATGAGGAGTTATTCAGCGAGGGTAATGCCAGAGGTGCATTCAACTCTGGCAGTAAGCTAGAGAATCTTGTAATAACTGAGAGTAAAGTGGAGGAGAAATTGTTGTAGATAAATACAAGAAAGGCACCTGGGGTGGATGGGATCTATCCTGTTATATTAAAAGAGGCAGCAAAGGAAGTAAGCAAACCCTTAGCCATAATTATGAGAGCTTCCTTGGACTAAGGGGAAGTACCCATGGACTGGAGATGTGCAAATGTGACCCCAATTCACAAAGGAAGATCAAAGGGCGACACAAATAATTATAGACCTGTAACTTCTGTTCCTGGAAAATTAATGGAGGCACTGGTTAAAGAAGCACTGCAGGATCATCTAGGCAAGACTTCAGTTATAGCTCAGACACAGCAAGGCTTTGTTAAGGGGAAGTCTTGCCTGACCAATTTGATTGGATACTGTGATGCAGTCACAAAAGAACTGGATGCATGGAATAACTTTGATATTATATACTTGGATCTTAGAAAGGCTTTTGATACTGTTGCACATGGAAGACTGCTGGACAAATTGGAGCAGTGTGGCATTGGAGACAAATTGCTGCTATGGATAAAGGGGTGGTTGAGGGGGAGAAGACAGAGAGTAGTAATCAATGGACACTGCTCATCGTTGACTAATGTTATTAGTGGAGTCCCTCAGGGTTCAGTATTGGGTCCATTATTGTTTTCTGTACTTATGAATGATATTGATGATGGTATATCAAGCTTAACGTCCAAGTTTGCAGACGATACGAAGGTTGGCAGGGTTGTCAAGGACACTACTGACACTATGCTACTGCAACAGGATCTGGAAAGGTTGAGCAGATGGGCTGAGAGGTGGCAAATGAAGTTTAATATTGACAAATGTAAAGTACTACATATGGGAAACAGCAACCCCAGAGCAACGTATCAACTCTGTGGTACTACACTGATAGTGGTAGAGAATGAAAGGGACCTGGGGGTGGTTGTGCAGGCAGATATGAAATTTTCTGAGCAGTGCAGACGGGCTGCAAGAGTAGCTTATGGTGTATTGTCGATGATATATAGGAATTTTTCTAGCAGGGATAAGGAGGTGATTATTCCATTGTATAAGGCAATGGTCAGACCACACCTAGAGTACTGTATACAGGTCTGGAGGCCTCATTTCAAGAAGCATATAGAGATGCTGGAACGAGTAAAGAGAAGGGCAACAAGATTAGTGAATGGAACAAAGGGGTGCTCTTACGAAGAAAGGCTTAAGTTTTGCAAATTACAGTGTCTGGAGACTAGGCACCGGCGAGGTGATCTGATAAAGGCGTATAAAGCCTTGAATGGTTTGAGCATGCTCAATGCTTATGGAATTCTTCCTCTTGCTCAGAATAATCACCTGAGAGGGCATAAATTCAAATTGAGGAAAGACAGATGTAGGATAGACGTGAGGAAATTTGCCTTTAGCCAGCGGGTGGTTGGTTGGTGAAATAGACTTCCATCCCTTGTCGTGGAAGTTGATAGCCTAAATAAGTTTAAGGCTCAGCTGGACAGGTATTTCGAAAGAACAGAGGGGTGAAGTGGAAGTGGTTATTTTTTATTTATTATTATTTTTTTTTTTTTTTTATTTATTTATTTTTTTTTTTTTTTTTGGCTGATGCTGCATAAGCTTGCTTTCTTGCATCAAATGCCTCTACTAATGCTAATGCTAATGCTAATGTTAATGCTAATATACGGATGCGATAAACAAGAGCAAACAAAGAGCCTGGGAAAACTTGGCAGGCATAACAGGAAATAATGAGCCGTGGGGGGGGGGGGTAGTCTATAGGATATTCACAAACAAACTCCCCAAGAGGGAAGTTATTTCTACCACATTGACGTCATACAAATATTTGTGATTGACTCTGTCAATCACAAATATTCCGGGCACTATTTTCCCTGAGACTGCCAGCCTACTTCACCTGAACAGCATAGAATATGCCAAGAAAATGACATATACACCACTGACTCCCGTGAACCACCGTTCACTCTAGATGACATGAAATCCGCGGCAAATCACGTAAGAAACAATAAGTGCCCTGGCCTCGATTATATCGAACCGGAAATTATCCAAAAAGTAACGGATCTGACTGCCGAACTCCACCTAAATCTGTTTAATAACTGTTTGGATCAAGGCATCTTTCCAAGAAACTGGAAGACTGCGGGACTGAAGCTGATCCCAAAAACACCCACGAAGCTTCCACAACAGCCAACCATCTACAGACCGATAGCTTTGCTACCAGTAATCAGCAAACTATTTGAGAGAATGTTATATGCCCGAATTGACACACATTACAAGAGTGCTGAACTGCACATGTCTACCCAGTTCGGCTTTAAGCCCGAGTCTTCGAAAGTAGGGGCACTTAGACAACTTCTACACGGTGTGGCCAGTTCCAACAGTAAATACTACCTAATCATCTCCATAGATTTTGCCGGGGCTTTCGACACCATTTGGTGGCCAAGTGTCCTGGCAAGACTAAGGCGGGCCAACCTTCCCTGCAACTTTCAAGTTTCAAGTTTCTCACTACCAAGTCTTACCTTACCGACAGGTGTATTAGTGTCGTGGCACCCTATGGTAGGGTAAACCGCCGTGTCTGTAGGGGTTGCCTCCAGGGTTCCGTCCTGGGACCGCTGGTGTGGAACATTGTCTTCGATGAGTTCCTGGCCATGGACCTTGGTGACGTCTGAACCCAAGCTTTTGCCGACGACTTGATCTTGAAAATTGCTGCCGACAGTAGAACCCAGTTTGAGGTAAAAGCAAACCATGCCATCAAGATACTACAGGACTGGGCCATCTTACACTGCCTAAAAATCTCACCAACTAAGACATCCTCAATCGTACTGAAAATAAATGAAAATCTTACAAATAAAGGTGAACAACCCCACAATGACACTCCAAAGCCAGGTTACGTACCTGGGGGTGATATTAGATTGCAATCTTTCCTTCAAACAGCATCTCACACATCTAAGAACAAAGATAAGGAAGTACTCTGCACTGTTAGCACGTGTGTTCCGTCGTGACTGGGGTCTTAAACGTCGCGTTCTCTCCTTATATTATAAAACGACATTCCTACCAGCTATAACATACGCCTCTGCAATTTGGTATCACAAGGCATCAACCGCCGTAAATAGACGCATAATCGGCTCAATCCATAGAACTCTCCTGATAACCATTACCAGAGCCTTCAGCACCACTAGCACTGTTGCCCTACAGGTCTTGGCCGGAGCCCTTCCCCTTTACCTGGGCATACGTACTGGAATAGCCTATTATATAACCAAAGGAATGCCTTGCACCCACAGTGGGTAACAATGCAACCCACAAGGCTGAAAAGAACAGGCTGCAGAAATACCTAAAACAAACCTGGCAATGCCGCTGGACAAACACAACAAAAGGGAATATCACCAAAAAGTTCATCCCGGACGTAGACAGAGTATACCCTATTCTCCCAACCTGGCTGCAACCCGGACTTTACACGACCTACCTCCTTACGGGGTTATGGTGCTTTCAATGCAAAGCTTACAGCATTGAGAATAGTAGAGGATCCACGTTGTACTTGCGGGGAACAAGAAAACTGGGTGCACATTATGTTTGAGTGTGCCCAATACGAAGACCTTAGATGCAGACTAATAACTAGAGTTCACTATCTACCGAGGGATCTTGAGTCACATCTACTAGATACACAAGAAGAATATTTAGCCTTAACTGATTTTGCCCAGGGATTATTTACCAGGCGCCAAACATTAATCGCCATATACAGAAGACCTTAACGGAATGAGACAAAACAAACCTGCAAATAGCAGCGAGACGACACAGAGGAGCCGACTATACAGACCTTGGACTGACTACAAAATGCACTGGGAAAAGACAAGTGACAATATATTGTCTAACCACAAGAGTCATGATTACCGCCAATGGAAGCGAAAAGCACCTTTAAATAGTCGTGACATCAGAACAAAGGGACACTGCCCCAGGACCTTGCAGCATAGACCCACTACATAATGACAAAAGGTAGTGCAAGGACTAGCAAACACCACGGAAGGGATAAAACTCCATAATGATAGCCAGTAGACTTGATTATGACCCCAAGATAATGACCAGAAAATAGGACCCAGACCACATGCAGTCTGGAAGGATGACATCCCAGATTTAACCCCCTATTAGTGTCCCACCTAGATGAGGCTCAACGGCCAGCTTTTTAGGGCCTGCAAACTGATGGAGACGACATACGGTGGTACTCTCCCCCGCCGGGACAGCCTATTGGCGACCCAAATCCGCACTCTCTTGAGCGGATCTTTCTTCCCAAACTCCTGGGGAGGGGGGAAGGAGGGTCTTGCCTCTCCTCGCCTCCCCAATTTTCTCACTCTGGTGGGGCACGGGCATGCCTCACAACCTGCAGGGGCCACCTACTCTGTCAGCCCCTTATTTCCAATTTTTCCCCCCAGTCTTCATCCTCCCCCCAAACTTTTGTCTTGTACAGCGTTTTAGCCCTACATTTCAAAATCAAGAGAACATCAAAATTCTTGCCCGAACCTATTTGGTTTTTAAAATCCACTTTCCCTGCACAGCCCCACGTTGCATACTATTAATACTAACTTAATAGTATGCAACGTGGGGCATACTATTAAGTTACTATTAATACTAACTTATTAGGTATCACTTATATCAATCTCGATTTTTTTTTTTTTTGGTCCTAGCCACTGAAATCCCAGGAAAGTAAGTGCCAAAACTAGCCAGAGTACATAGTAAATATTGGTAACACACAGCCGGCCTCCCTGTGGCGGGTATTGGTAACGTCGGTCTCACTAGGGGCCAGGCGGCTAACAGGCCAGACGAACAATGGGCACAACAAACTACATAGTACAAATCCCACACACGTTTAAATCTCTGGCTTGTCCGATATAGAGAACATACGCGGAGATGGGAGAAATCCCAGGTGCCGTCAGATCGCGAACATACCTAATACCTAACACCTCCCTAAAGGACTTGAACATCACTTCATTGACACGGAAGAGGGGTACCGAGCGTTTTCACAAGGAGATTAATTAATTGCCATACATCGAGAATGATAGTACAGTATCATAAACAAATCGCATAAGAAAGAGACAACTCCTGGAGAAGAAAACAAAATGAACTGAAAAGAAAGGGGAAAAGGGATAAAGAAAAGCAGGGTTAAAAAAAGCAGGTTTCACTCATGGTGAAAGCCGTGCTTTCACCATGAGTGAAACCATGAGTGAAACCTGTATCAAGTGGACAGGAATAGAAACAACAAACCGTAGCCTAGCTCCCCACGCCTTACGGCAGCATGAAGAGTGCACCCTAACCCCTTTCAACCCAGGGCGACGATTCTCTCCATCCCCACCCTCATTTCTACTTTGGTGGGGCATGGGCATGCCCCGCTGAAACTTGGGGTTGTCTTCCCTATTAGCCCCATACTTCTGTTTTCCTTCCCCCATTCTTTGACTCCCCTCTCTACCTTCACGCTAGCGAAGCCCTCACACCTAAATTTAGACACATCCAAAATATCTTCGCCCGTCTCGGCCTATCAACTCAAGCGACATCAACCCCCACGATTGACACTGGTGTGTGTATAAATGTATTTGTTACTAGGTAAATGACAGCTCACATATGCTCAATTTTTCCTACGTTCTATTAATATTTTGGAAATAAACAAGGAGTTACCTTTTATTCAGTGCGTAGGATTTCTTCTTTCCCAAATCTCCTTATACGAATAAATTACGAAATGATACTTAAGACAAATTTACATAATTAAAATAGTTTAAAACTCAATGTATCCCTCACTATTAACACACGGACAGTCCAATACCTCAGGATCACATAACTTTGTATAATTATGTTGAATACTTAAAATTTTGGCTTCATTAAACAGGAATGAATGGTTGCCATGTCTTAGAAAAGCGTTGCCAGTCCACACCCTAGGGATAACACGTTTAATTTTAATTTAATATCTATAATTCCATCATTTTCCATTCTATTTTAATAACCACCATACCAATTATTACCATTTATTTCTATATTTTATCCTGGTTTGATATCATATTGTATCTGCTTCCCACAATAATACACCAAGCTTTAAATTACAATCAACACCAGCATACGCTCAGGAATTCAAAACATGAGATTTTGCCTACGGCAAGGTTAACTATCACGACACGGATAAAACCTGGTACGTCGGCGCAATAAACAGTACCACACACACACACATAAAATCTGAAATTGGCGGAAAATTTGAACATTTTCGGACTGACCACCGTAGGATATGGAGGTGAGATACTATGATATATCAATCTGTTACATACCCGTAGGGCTTTGAATCTCCTATCACAGCTTGCTGTAATAGACAAAAACCACCCTGTTTATTTAAAACTAAGTACATATATTCAATAAGATTAATCTTATAATTCCAAATTATCCACCAAGTAATTAACCTAGCAAAACTGGTATAGAGATTACAGAAACGGGTATGTATAATTAGCATTAGCATTAGTAGAGGCATTTGATGCAAGAAAGCAAGCTTATGCAGCATCAGCCAAAAAAAAAGAAAAAAAAAACCCACTTCCACTTCACCCCTCTGTTCGTTCAAAATACCTGTCCAGCTGAGCCTTAAACTTATTTAGGCTATCAACCTCCACCACAAGGGATGGAAGTTTGTTCCACCAACCAACCACCCGCTGGCTAAAGGCAAATTTCCGCACGTCTATCCTACATCTGTCTTTCCTCAATTTGAATTTATGCCCTCTCAGGTGATTTTTCTGAGCTTGAGGAAGAATCCCATCAGCATTGAGCATGCTTAAACCATTCAAGGCTTTATACACCTCTATCAGATCACCTCGCTGGTGCCTAGTCTCCAGACACTGTAATTTGCAAAACTTAAGCCTTTCTTCGTAAGAGCACCCCTTTGTTCCATTCACTAATCTTGTTGCCCTTCTCTGTACTCGTTCCAGCAGCTCTACATCCTTCTTGAAATGAGGACTCCAGACCTGTATACAGTACTCTAGGTGTGGCCTGACCATTGCCTTATACAATGGAATAATCACCTCCTTATCCCTGCTGGAAAAATTCCTGTATATCATTGACAATACTCCATGAGCTACTCTTGCTGCCCGTCTGCACTGCTCAGAGAACTTCATATCTGCCTGCACAACCACCCCCAAGTCCCTTTCATTCTCTACCACTGTCAGTGTAGTACCACAGAGTTCATACGTTGCTCTGGGGTTGCTGTTTCCCATGTGTAGTACTTTACATTTGTCAATGTTAAACTTCATTTGCCACCTCTCAGCCCATCTGCTCAACCTTTCCAGATCCTGTTGCACCAGCATAGTGTCAGTAGTGTCCTTGACAACCCTGCCAACCTTTGTATCGTCTGCAAACTTGGACATTAAGCTTGATATACCATCATCAATATCCCATCATATACCATCATCATTCCATTGATTACTCATAATACATTCCTCTAGCATGGATATATGTCTGCTCAAAGCCCCTCAGGAAATAGCAGAGGTATGGCCATGAGGAAGAATGTTAATTTTCACTAACTTTTGCTAGTTTCTCCAGCTTTCTTTAAAATTTCATTAATTTTGTTGTTTTTATATGTGTATCTTATAATTTTATATATAAGGCTATCCATACAAGGGCTAGATTTATATATAACTAGCGGGTTGGTTGGGATTACTACAAACCTGATGCTCCTAAGTAGTACCATAATTTAAAAATAATAATGTATAAATAAGTTAAGTACATACACAACCCAGACATGAAGTCTAATTGTCCTCAGACAAATAGCATTAACGCTGGAGCCAATATTTACGCCTTTTAATATTTAAATCTAAAATGTCATTTGACATAATTCCAATATATATATATATATATATAGTATATAAAACAGGTAAAAAATGTGTATATATGCACACACACACATCTATTTTGGATCATCCTGACTTCTAATCTCTCTTGGCATAAGCACATTACAAATATTGCTTCCTCTGCGTTTAAAAAATGGGGTTTTCTCTTTTGCTCACTCCAATACTTTTCTTCAAACAGCTGTTCACCCTGTAGAAATCGTAAATTCGCCGTAGCATGGAATATTGTTCCCATCTACGGGGCAGTGCCCCCTAACCTTCTCAGGCTTCTACATTCCATTCAGAAGAGGGCAATTAGTATAATTAATGACTCGTCTCGAACAATCTCTACACGCTGTCTCATAGGCGTTCTGTTTCTGCTGCATACCCTTCTCTATAGAAGCTTCAATAGGCACTGTTCCTCTGAATTGGCTTCATAATTCACCCTGTCTTCCAAACGAGTCTGAACACGTGCCGCAACCAATCACCATCCTATTTGCACATTTATTCAGTCAACTTCTGTTTTCTGGAAAAACCAACCTTCATACGTATTTCCTGAAATTACAATCTTCAAAAATTCAATTCTAATATCAACAAGTATCTTCGTTCAGTTTCTCAACCTTCAAGCCGTTCACCGTACTCTGCACTCCAATTCATCTCTTGTTTGCCTTTCTCATAAAAAGAAAACAAAACAAAAAAAAACACAGTTTTTATATATATATATATATATATATATATATATATATCCCTCTCTATAGAAGCTCATACACAGATGAACAAAACGTTGACCACCTACCTAATATGATGTTGTTTCCATGCAGCCAACACGGCTCGTACGCGGCGAGCCATGGACGCTACATGATTTCTGAATTTTTCTTATGGTATCTGGTACCAACACGTGACCAGCAGATCCTTTACTCCTGTAAGGTCTGTGATTGAGACGCCGCAGATCAGAGTTGCTGTTCCAACACAAACCACAGAAGCTCGATAGATTTGATGTCTGGGGAATTTGGAGGCCAGGGCAATACCTGCAAATCTTCCTCATATACCGCGAACCAGTTTCGAACAATCCAAGCGGTGTGGCATGGCGCGTTATCTTGCTGAAAGACGGGACCACCAGAGGGAATACCGTTGCCATGAAAGGCTGTACCTGGTCAGCAATGATGTTTAGGTAAAGTGTATTTAGTGTCAAGCGGCACCAGTATTTTTCCCCAACTCTGCATAGCTTTCGTTGTGGGTGTATCAGTTCGCTGGAAATGCTAGAGTTTTAAAAGTGTATGGACATTGTACATGTGCAGTGTCGTGTACCGTTATTCTTCTGGTCATTTAGCCGTTAGAAGTCTGCTGAGGCCCAAAGTTGCCCCTCTTTCGCCCCCTGGAGGAAGACTAGGAACCCACTATACTTAGAATTACTCTGGCAGGTCCTGCCGCTTAATTTTCAGTGATTTCGACGGCTAGGACCTAAAAAAAAAGCCTTGACGTAGGGGTAATGTCACTTAAATTTGGAAGATGAATTTTCTTGTGACGTCCCCTTTTGTTGAGGTAGTCCATCGATTTTGCCATTCCCGTCTTAGGGGGGATTATGAGGCGTGTTTCTTCTGTCTTCATATCATTCGTCTGTTCTGCAGTATATCCCAGGGAGGCGATGGTAATTCTCCGCTTGAGGTAGTAGTGGAGCCCATGTTTGATGATCTCCAGATCCGAGGGAAAGTCTCCGCCAGCACTTGGAGTACCTCAGTGAGAACCGTGCTACATGCTCTCTTTGAGGATTGGTTGGTGGATTGAGTCAATTATTCTCTTGTTTGGGGCAACCCTAGTCCTCTGATACCATACAGCGGCCGCAGGGATTAACATCCTTTTGCAATGTAGCGACAGAGCTCGCTTTTTCAATCTCCAGTCCTTGCGCGTGATTCGCGCGATCATTGCAGAACATCTCTTCATTTTGTTCCGAAGTTGTTGTAGATGGGGACAGAAGGTAAATTTTCTGTCGAATACAACGCCGAGATATCGCATTTCAGTGTCTACTTTGATTGTAGTTCCGTTTACTTTTATTTTTGGTGGCCTCCTTTGATCCAGGGAGTCTTTCAGCAGGATCGACGTGGTTTTGTCTGAAAATATTTAGAGGTAGTTTTCTTCAGTCCAACTCTGCAGAACTGTCAGGGCGTTATTAGCGCATGTCTCGAGTTGGGTTATTGAGTCACCCGCAACCAGCAACACAATATCATTCGCGAAGGCTTGGGTATAAACTTCTCCAAGGTCAGTACGCCGGAGTTCATCCAGGAAGATAAACTCCGGGGGGCTCACATCTGGTGAGTATGGGCTTGGCACACCCAGGGTCCTCTCTCTCTCTCTCTCTCTCTCTCTCTCTCTCTCAGGGTTACTCGGGAACTTTTTTTTTTCCTGGTGCAGCATAAGCCTCAGGCTTCTTGCATCATATGGATATTATATATAATGTTCCATAGTAGGGGTCCGTTTTCCTCTCCTCTCCTCGTGATTATATGGTATGGTGCTGCGACTTCAATTTTTCGATCTCAGAGGTATTTCTTTATGCAGGGTGTTTCAAAAGGTACGATCAATAATTTAAAGGTGAACTGTACATACTACAGTTCACAGACATACTTACACACCTACATACACTTGCTGGCCTTGGCCTTTTCAGATGTTACAGCGGTATATAGGGAAAACCCTGGAGACCGCAACTGAAACAAACACACCTTGACCTTTTCACCTTGAAATTATTGACCATCATTTTTGAAACACCCTGTATCATTGTACAGTATAGATTAGCTGGGATCTGGGCGCGGCGAAGCCTTGCCAGGACACTCGGCCACCAAAGGAAGTCGTATGCCCCAGCAAAGTCTACGGTGATAATGAGGAAGTACTTGCTTTGACAGTCGTTTGCCGATATCAGAAGGCTCCCATGGCGTCAACAGCAGAGTAGTCAGGTTTGAAGCCGTATGTTTTTTTCTGCATCCAGATTTGCCTCCAAGTAATGTTGTCGTATTCTGCTAGGCAAGAAGTCTTTCGTAGAGCTTGCTTAAGACAGTTAAGAGGGCTATGGGTCGGTATGATGTTGGTAGTTCTGGCTTCTTACTCGGATTTTTTAGTATCAATTTTACGTTTACTATTCTCCAATCCTTGGGGAAGTCTAATCCTAGTTTTAGGCACTGATTGTAGAAGGGTTGGTGCCGGGCTACCCGCTTAATAATCTCGGTCTCCAGCATGTCCTTCCTCGGACATTTTTTCTTTCTTATCAGCTCTGCTGCTCCTTGCAGCTCATCCAACGTGAACGGCTGTTCTTGGGTTTCGGTTTCATAGTCTTCATTTTGCCGACAGAGCCTCTGCTGGTGTTCAGTGAGTGGCAGCGCCATTTGTTTGAATACAGTGTATGCTATTAATTGACTGTTCCCACGTTGTTGTCATTAGGCTTTGTGGGGTATTGGTAGTAGTGAGGACCTCTTCCCTGGGGAGTTTGTAGGTGGCAACTTTATATACCCCCCGGGGGTTTCCTGAGGTCGAAACTAGCTGCTCCCAGGCTTTTTTACTTTTCTTACTCAGATTTGTGTAACAGTTTCTTGCTGCTTTGAACCTCTGTCTCATCTCTTACACTTCGTTTGCTGGCCAAGTTCTGCGGGCTCGTTGGAATTCCTTTCTTCTTTTAGCAGTTTCTTTTCGTAGTGCTTCTATCTCTCCGCTCCACCACGGAACTGCGCCGAGGATGGGGATTTTTCGCCCAATTGCGGCTCCAGCTATTCGTTATCATCTCAGTAACATTCCGTTGTACGGCATCTGAGTGAGTTTCGTTTTACATTTGCTGTTTGCTTCTTACAGTGGAGTCTAAGAAGTTTGCAAAGGCTTCCCAATCTGCTTTTTTGAGGGCATACCCGTTTTCAATTTGTAACAATTCGGGCAATTGTTGTATTCGGAGTCCTGATTAGTGCCCTTGTGATTTTGAATGAGATTAACCGATGGTCAGATGTAATCCATGAGTTTTCAAACGTGCAATGTGTGTAGCCATGTTGGAGGTGGCGAGTGAGACATCAATTGTCGCCTCCCATAGGGTGATGCAGAATGTTGGCAATTGGTTCTTCAGGTTTCAGATTGTGAGGCTCGTACCATCTATGTAGTTCTCAAGAACTTCGCCATTGTCTGTTCCTCTTCTGCCCTACTACTATTATTATATTTAGGCCACCCGAATAATTAAATTCATCTGCCGTGCTTGTGGCTTATGTCTGTTAATTGCGGGTGTTCTATGGTCGATATCTCTGTTTGCTGGACAAAAAAACCCCAGTCTCTGCGGAAAAACCTTGCTATCTACGCCCGAGGCCGACTAACTCAGCCACGGAGTGAAAAAAGCCCATTAAAGTTCCTCGCGGCGTCATCGACATGATTCGATCCGGTGCCTTTTCCACCCGGGTTGGGGAGGACGGTGATGATACCACTGTGCTACACACGCAGACTCTTCTGCCCTGCGTGGCGCTATGCCATGCAGTTCACGTCAGCTCCAATTATAATTTTCTGATTCGGGAGGGCTTCTAAGATGCGCTGTAAGTAACTTGTGGCGAAGGTGA
Organism: Mastigoproctus giganteus; assembly: GCF_048544385.1. Taxonomy (NCBI): domain Eukaryota; kingdom Metazoa; phylum Arthropoda; class Arachnida; order Uropygi; family Thelyphonidae; genus Mastigoproctus; species Mastigoproctus giganteus. The sequence goes on along the minus strand of NC_143575.1, from coordinate 121,408,051 downwards.
TATCCTGACCAAGGCTACAATATAGGGACACCACATAGAATGAGCCAATTGGAGAAATAGTGTGCGCAGGCCACCATTGGTGTGCAGTATTCAGTTATTTTGGTAGCTGTTAGATTAGGATTGTGGACTAAGACCGCGGCCCAAAGTGTTTCGTTGTCTGTTTGGATCAGCTTATATGTCAGGGGATAACCTCGCACTTACCCGGCAGGGCCGTACGGCTCCAGGATCAGGAAGATATCCGCACCTTCTTCATCTGCCCTGACATGGAGCTGCTCGGCCACTGTGCATTGTGTTGGAAAACTCTGACCTCTCAGGTGCTGTAATTTTTAGCTCATATTACCATAGTTGATTCTGACTTGGTAGAAACTCTTTGCTTGATGTATAATAGAAACTCTTTGCTTGATGTATAATGGACATTTCAGGTGCCTGAGTGAATGGTTTGATTCCATTCTCCTAGCTTTGCAGGTTGCACATACTGGCTTTTGGCTTTTATTCGGGCAATTGTTGTATGTGTGACCTTTTCCAGAGCAGTGGCTACAGGTGGCTTCAGTCTGGTTGCAGGTATGGGTGGTGTGGCCTAAAGCATTTCGGCACTATCACGTGCTCCCTAAATCGGTGGAAGCTCCAATGTAAGTAGAGTCTAGTCTGGGTCCTCACTGCCTACCAGGCGGCTGGGGTAAACTCCTCTATCCAGTTACAAGTGTTGTTATTCCTGGTCTTGAAGTATCTTGGGTTTATCAGGCTCCTTGAATCTTGATAGGTAGTGCGTGTCTGAGATTTATTTTGTAAATTCGTCCACAAATTGCTGTAGGCTAATTTCCTTATCAAGGTAAAGATTTAGACCGCTGAGCCTCTTCTTTTCAGGGGCTCGGCAGTTAGGCCGAGGGTGTTAATCTTAGGTTTGTCTATAATCCCCTGAATCTCATCACTTGCCTCCGTTTCGATAGCAATTCCAGTGCTTCTCACCTTCCTGATCGATCTAATTCTCGTTCTTCCAAGATCTTCTTTCATCGTGTCCATGATTTTGGTTTTTATCTCTTCGCTTGTCATTTTTGTTTCATTTTCTTTAGGGCGCATGATTACAAGATTTGGCTGTTTAATTAAATTTTTCCTTTTGTCTTGTTTCGCACTAGTTGCGGTAGCGGGAACATTTGTTGGTGTCCTTAGCGCTTGTTCATATGTGGGGGGCATGTTGTAGCATTTGGTTTGCCCCACATTCCTTGTATGCTTATAATTTGGAGGTTGCCCTTTCACTTTCCAGATAGGTGTCAGAGAGAAGGGCTTCCATTTTATTGAAGATTGTTACGATTTGGGCTCTTAATCCAACAGAGACTCGGTTTAGGTGAGCCTTGAAAATGTTTTCCAAGGCCGTCTTAAGAAACAGGGTTTCCTCATATACCCTAGGGGAGGATAGGAGCCAATGGCTGGTCCTGTTGCCTTTCGTCGCAGAGGTCTTTCCTTTGTGATACGGTGATGTCCTGCAGTTCCTTTGTCTCAGTCTGGAAACGAGTTTCCCCTCTCTGACCAAGGAACGGTCCGCTTGCACTTTTTCCACCTTGCTTGTAGGGGTAAAGTCAGGCACTCTTCACCTCCTCCATCTCGTCGGAGGCGCTTCCGTAGCCAGGCGGGAAGGAGCAGCAGTGCGTAGCACACGCTTCTTGATTAGACCGGGGTTCGAGCCTGTCACCACCAAATACGGAGGATGCGGAAAGGTCAGGGAATGACTACCGCATATCCCGGAGCAATATGGCCTTAGTTGCTAATGCTCCAAATAACAAACAAACAAATAACTTCCATCTGGTCGACCATGACGGGATCGTCATTCTGACACTGGGTCGGGGATCCTCATTTTTGTCCGATCTCCCCTACATTTCGATATAATCCGGATAACCGGGACAGTTCGGTTTATCGGGAACAATAGTGCTATGTGCAGGTAGGTTGTTTGGAATGAGGCAAATGATGCCAACCACAAGTCCGTGGTTACTTTCTTACGGGGGGGGGGGGTTTGTGATTGCGACGAAGACAGTAGTGACCTCAGAAATGGTATAGGTCCATTTACCATGGACAGTTTATGGCAGAGGAACACAAAATTCATGTTTTTAAGGCAAAGTCAGCAATAATTCGGCACAAAATGGAGCACTCTTCTCGGGCTTGGCACAAGTTGGAGTACTTCCCCAGTCAAGAGCTGGATCCAAACGTGATGGCCAGTAACTTTATGGTCACTATTTCCTTGTCGCCAGCGGCATGGTTACCAGTCTGACGACAAAGGGAACAGATAATAAACGCTTGTATTCAGCTTACCCAAATAAACAGTTTCTTACTCAGAGAATCCCCTGATGTTTGAGGACTTGTTGATACACTTCTCTTATAATAAAAACACTTTAAACCACATTTTAATCCAAAACCGGGGAACGATTAAACAACGTGTCCACTCATAACGGGAACCGATCTCCTGATGTTTAGGTAGGTGTAAAATGTATTTAGGGTCATACGGCACCAGAGCTTTCTCCCATCTCTGCAAGTTTAGGTAAGGGGTGTTAAGGGTCTAACGGCTCCATCCGCGTACGTTCTATGATTCGGGCAAGCCTGAGATATTTAAAAAAAAAGTGTATGGTTCGTGTGCTATGTGGTGCCCTTTGTTCATTCTGCCTATTAGCCGCAAGTTTAGGTGTAAGGTGTATTTAGTGTCAGACGGCACCAGGGGTTTCCCCCATCTCCGCGTAGTTTTCATTGTGGGTGTACCAGTTCGCTGGAAATGACAGAGATTTAAAAGTGTATGGATATTGCATGTGTAGTATACCGTTATTTATCTGGTCGTTTATCCGCTGGACCCCAGCTGAGGACCCCGTGGAGGCCGACCTGGAACCCACTAGTTTTAGTTTCACTCTGGCAGGTCCTACCACCTAATATCCTGAGATTTCAGTGGATAGGACCTAAAATAAAAAGTAAATCAATATATATTCTTATTATATGTGTGTACACACACGCACACACACACACACACACAACGTGCATACATATACCAGCATCAATCGTGGGGATTGATGTCGCTTGAGTTGATAGGCCAGGACGTGGGCGAAGGTATTTTGGATGGGTCTAAATTTAGGTGTGTGGCGGCTTCGCTAGCATGAAGATATAGAGGGGGAGTTGAAGACTGGTGGTAAAGACAGAAGTATGGGGCCAATAGGGAAGACAACCCCAAGTTTCAGTGGTGCATGCCCATGCCCCAGAAGAGTTAGAAATGAAGGTGGGGGAATGAGAGAAACATCCCCTGGGAAGTAGGGTTAAAAGGGGAAGGGGGTTAGGGTGCCCTCTTCAGGCTGCCGTTAAGACTTTACGAGCTAGGCTAGGGTTTTTTGTCTCTCTTCCTGTCCACTTGATTCAGGTTGGGACACTCATGAGGCAAGCTCCATCTTTTTTTTTAACCCCCTTTTCTTTATCCCTTTTTCCCTTTCATTTTCTTTTCTTCCGAATTCTCTTTTCCAGGTGTTGTCTCAGTCTTATGAGAATTGTTTATGATACTATACTAGCAGTCTCGATGTATGGCAATTAACACCTTTCTCTTTGTGAAGAGGACCTGTACATACTGGGAAAGCGCTGGGTATTCCTCTTCCATGTCAATGAAGTGATGTTCAAGTCTATTGGGGAGGTAATGGATTTTCGTGATGATGGTGCATCTGAGATCTTCGTATTGTGGGCAGTCGTAAAGCAGGTGGTTCCAGCTTTCGACTTCCCCGCACGTGTAATTTAGGTCATCGGCGAGACCGAAGCCGAACAGTTTCTGGTTGAAGGGTCCATGTCCTGTGAGTAATGAGGTCAGGTGCAAGCCCGAGAAGAACCAGCCCGGTTGCCTTGGGTATATTTTGTTCAGTTCTGGAAAGAATTTACGAGTGATCTCGCCATTTGTCGTCTCTGTCCACCTTTGCTGCCGCTCCTGAAGGAGGTAGGTCTGTAGTCGTGCTCTTTCCGTTTTTTGACTTCCTGCTGGGTTCATTGTGAAGTCCTGATGATTTGCGTCCATTACCTTTGAGTGCAGGTAGAGCAGTCCTGCTTTCATAGCTTCTAAATCCAGGCGGAGCGCTCCAGCAAGCACCTGCAGTGCAGGTGTGCTTACCAATAGGATGGTTCTTTGTGTCATGTGCAGGATTTTCTTGTTGGTTACTAGTGATGTTTTTGTGTACCATACTACAGCTATACAGGTTGCAATTGCCCCGTCACGGCCAACGACCAGGGGCTCACATCAGAATAGATAATTAGATAATAGATAATGCTCACATCAGGATATATAATGGATAATGCACATTCTAAAATTAAAAATGTAACATGTAAACATGTCATTACACTTCCTCACATTACACGTATTAACTATATTTACAAGTGACATCGTACGGTTATATTTACAATAAAAATATCTTATTTAAATTTTATTTACAATAAAAATATATAATATACATGAATGGCACTTCTCTGTCAAACGAATTTTGTCGTGGCACAGGAGAGCTTGGCAAATTGTGTGGAGGGCGCACGAACTTGTACTCATTCGATTCTGGGACTGGAGTGAGCTGCTAACACTTCTTTCCTGTAGGTTTTATTGCTGCAAAACCTCTCCAAGTCAGCGTCGAGGTGCTGTACTTCCGGTTGCATTTGGTTTGGGAGGAAGTGGTCTGAGATATGAAGCCTCCGATTTCTCGAGCAGAGCATCGGGGTTGACCGAAGTTCTGACTTGGTATTCGCCAGTAATACGAGTCCCAAATGGACGGTGTTGAGATCTGACCCGTGATCATTTTAACTGTAGCTATCACTCGTTGTATTTCGATGATATTAGGAAGTCGCTGCATCCCCAGTGAGGTAGCTAAGGCAGTAGTTCTGTCCTGTGGTGGGAGACACACTTTCCAATTAGCCCATTTAAGTAGCCAGAATTCTGCAGTGAGGATTGGTTTCTTCGTTGTAGTAGCTGCTGATGCCCACACTTCAGCAGCATAGAGGAGTGGAGAATAGATTAATGTTCTGATGAATTTCTTAATTACACTTGGCTCCTTAACATAAATTAGTTGTTGTTTAGCTAGCCATCGAGAGAGGCTTCTCTGGAAGTGAGCTTGCCTACGTGAGCATGAAACCGGAGTTTTGGGTCAAATACTATTCCCAAATCCGCATGTGTAGGAGTGGCAGATATTACAGTTCCATCGAGTGTTGGGACTATTATTGTAGGGGTTGGTCTGAGAGAGAACACCATTAGTTTTGTTTTTTGTGGGTTGATCGAGAGTCCATACTGTTTGAGGTAAGAGGCGACGTTGATGAGACTATCATTAATGCTTTCTGTAGCTGCAAGGTGATTGTTGGAAGCAATACGCGTTAGAACTTTTATATCATCTGCATAGGTGATGATTTTCTCATTGTTACGGACAAGAGGTGCAATGATGGCTGTAAATAATAAGCCAGATAGGACTCCTCCTTGCGGAACACCAGCAGAAATTGCAGGATAGTAGTACCCTATCATAGAGGAGTGATGCTTGTAGTACCCTATCATAGAGGAGTGATGCTATGAACCAGAGGATATTACCTTGGATTAGATAGTGGTCTTCCAGTAGGCGGAGGAGCGCCGACACGTTGATGGCGTCAAAGGCAGCTTCATTATCCAGGTACGTGATTGCGAGTTCCTCTTGCTGTTCAAAGGCGGACAATATATTACATGTGGTTGCAAGGAGGTTCGTCACTGTGAATCGGTTTTGGATTACGTAGTGGACCTGTGGTGGCCTATCTCCAAGAATCTGATTCATTAAGGTGGGCAGCATAGATTTTTCCAGGATTTGCAGAAGGGTTCAGGAGTTAGATATCGGCCGAAAGTGCCTGGGTACAGTGGGGTTTCGAACTTTTGGATGTGGTCTGACAAGGTAGCTATTCCAGGCTTTAGGAAAATTTCTTGTTGTTAGAATTCCGTTGAAGATGGACTTGAGTGGTTGGAGGATGAACGGACTGAGGCATTTTACCATGAGTTGCGGCACTTTGTCAGCCCCCGCGGTTGCTGTCGCTGGAAAGGAGTTTATCGCTGCTGTCAGCTGGTGTGTAGGGATGGTGATGGAATGCAAGATGTCTTGTTGTAATTCATTGTCGGGACATAAAAGAGTTTAGTTGATATGCACGCGTATTGAATCTGGTAATATGATCTAACCATTGAGTTGGGTCCAGCTGACTAGGAAAGCTATGGGACCTGAAGCGGTATGGGATTTTCCCTTTTTGAAATTGCGCGCCTAGATGTGCTGTTATTGCTCGTGATTTCTGCCTATTAAATTGCGCTCCTGCTCTTGAATAAGCTATCCGGTCATAAGTCTGTTGAGTTCTTTTCCAGATATGGTGTAGCTGCTGCTTTAACAGGAAGGCCATGTGTACAGTTGGATTCCACCAGGCTTTGGAGTAAGACGAGATCCTTATCTTCTTTGATGCGGAATATTGTGCAATGGTGTTTATCCAGTTTGTTAATAGTGTTACCGCAAGCGGGACGTCACACATTTCAAGGACATGCCAAGGTATAAGGGTGGCAGCTTGCAGGCATTTTTGGATGTTAAGGAGCGTGGGGCTGACAATGACGGCGGTTTGAACGTGTTTTCGGGCAGGTGGTCACCGAGTACGAATAATGAATTTTGCGTAGATAGGGTCGTGATCCGATTAGTAGTGCGTCTCAGGTGGTTCTTCAATCATACATGCTAAGGAGGAAAATAGCAAGTCAAGGTGGTTTTCTCCTCTAGTAGGGCAGTGATCGATTAGGTGTATATTTGCTGACTTCATGTAGCCAACAAGGATCTTCTTGTGGGCAGTGAGCTGTGGAGTGAGGTTGAAATCCCCGATGGCGATATGGCGAGCTGAGGGGTGAAAGTGGGTGATTGCCCAGTTGGCTGGGCAATATCAATTGTAGGTACCGGCGGCATATACATTACGCAGATATTTATTTATTTATTTTTTTTTATTATTTTTGCACCACGGGAAATACATTTTGTTTCTGTTTTTAGTTTAATTTTTATTTTATTTTTTTATTTTTTTTCTCCCTCTCTGGAGTGGGCCCCCAGAGAAATCTGGCCCACCTTTTGGCAACATCAGGTGGTTCAGAGTCTCGTATCGAGACAGTACGTGCTCCATTGGGACTGGCCCACCTTCCCGTGGTGTGGACGAGTACCCAGAATCATCTGTCCAGGTGACTGATGCTTCTGGGTAGCCAAGCGGTCAGAACATAACAACAGAACACACACATAATACACACAAACCGACGTCACACACATCTGGCCCATTTGTAGTGATACTGTTCTTCACAGATACGAGGCGGAGTTGAACTCACGTTCTAGGAGCCGCCCTTTACAAAAACACATGTCCACATCTATTGTGGATGCGTTTCTGAGCAGTGTCACGGCTAGGGCTTCGACATTTGGTGAGTCACTAGATATTGTTGATCGCTTCTCTATCAGCACAATTGAACAGTTTATCTGCAGTAGAACATGCTTACTTTGTGCAAAACACTCTTTACAGAGCTTTGACTGAATCTACTAAAAGGAAAGTTAGGAGACCTGGCTCCACCCCATGGTGGAATCCCCAGTTATCTGTTTTGAGAAGACGGAATATAAATGCAAGGAAGAATTTCCAGAGATACAGATACTTAACAGAAACAGACGTTAGGCGACTAAAAGAAGTCTATTGTCAATTACGTAAAGAATATTTCGAAGCTATTGCGGAAGCCAAAAGATCCTCATGGCAGAAATTAGTGTCCCATACAGGTAATTCTGACCCATGGGGATTAATATACAAAATTTGTCGTGACAAACTTGTAACTCCTGAGATATATAGTTCTGTTTACTCTAACGGAAGTCTGACTACTGATTGACTCTCCACGGTTGAAGCTATTATAGAGAGACTTTTCTCTGATGATCACCCAGAGCAAGACACACTGAACAAGCTCAGATAAGGTTCATTAACGGATCTTACAAGGGATCAAATGACACGGAACCATTTAGTCTAGATGAACTTGCACTTGCAGTTTCTAAAATCATTCTGTCAAAATGTCCTGGAATGGACTTAGTTGAAAATGTGGCAATCAAAAGATTTCACGAACATTTTCCACATATATTGTTGAATGTATTCAACAAATGTCTATTTGGACTTTTCCAAATTTTTTGAAGATTGCATTAGTAAAGATGCTCAGAAAGCCTGGAAAATTGGCTACGGATCCCAAGTCATATCGCCCAATATTCCTTCTAGGCAATCTTGGAAAGCTTTATGAGAGATTATTAGCGCCTAGGATGTAGAAGGTTTTGGCTGCAAGTAATATTTCTAATTCACAATTCGGCCTTAAGAAAGGCTCCTCCACTGAAGATGCCATCAGAAATTTGGTGCATCTATGTTTATCTATGTCTGCATCTATAACTACAGACAAACAATATATGATGGTTGTTTTTATCGACTTTGAGGGCGCTTTCGATACACTCTGGTCGGAGAGCGCCCTCAGGTTACTTCGAGAGGCAGAATGTGATGATTTACTACATCAGGTTATTAGATCTTATTTTTCAAATAGGCAGATAAAAGTCATCTCAACACTTGGTATTTTCAAAATTCATTTCCAGAGAATGCCCACAAGACTCGGTCCTTGGGCCTCTCCTCTGAAATTTTGTTTTAGACCAATGGTTACTAAAAGAAAGTCAAATTTGTAATAAAATAGCATTTGCCGACGATTTAGCGCTATGCATACCAGACAGGTCAAGACTTTTGCTAGAAACACATCGGAAAGAAATCCTGGATGATTTGCTGGAATGGTCTAGAATAAATTTCTGAGACGAAAACTAAAATGATGATCTTCAACAATAAACTGGATTATAACAGACCTCTTAAACTTCATATCAACAATGTCCAAATTCCTTATGTTTCTCAAAATAAATATCTTTGTCTCTTAATTGATGATAAATTTTCTTTTATCCCCCACGTAAAAAACTTAGCTGAAAAGATTAACAAGTTTACTGCCAATGTGATTAGGCTCTCAAGAGCTGAATGGGGTATAAAGCACACAACTTTGGCATTATATTATAAGGCTATATTTTTGCCAATTGTAGTATGTGCGGCTGCCATATGGTTTCCTAGGGTTACTCACGTCACAGTGAAGGCCAAATTCTTATCATTGCAGAGAAAGATGATATTGGCAACACACAGATGCTACAGAACAACGTCAACCAATGCTTTACAAGTGATCTCAGGTTGTATCCCGATTTACCTTTATGTGGCATACCGAGGCATGATTTCTAACTTAAAGAAAGGTTTGGTAACTCAAATCCTCGACATTGCAAGTAATCCGGCCACGGATATTCGGTAGGAGAAAATTAATCTTTGGACAAAATTCACTGAGAAGTGGAAATACAGATGGTAATCCAGTGAAACAGGACTCACTACCAGGGAGTTCGTTGAAGACGCAACGTTTGCTGTAAATAAAGTTATGGGATGGTTTTATCCTTCAATGACAACATCATATTTAATAACTGGACATGGTTCACTGTGGGATAAATTGTGTAAATTTGGACTTGAACCTGAACCTTTGTGTTTTTGTGGGGCAGTAGAAGATTGGAGGCATGTTCTGCTTCACTGCCCGGCGTATGACGACTTCAGACAAGAACAATTTAACAGCACTCACCCGATTAGGACTGACAACCTCGATATTTTGATTTAAGATGCCACGAACTTTGCAGCATTCCAATCCTTTTCTGACAAGGTGTTTAAAAGAAGACGCACATTGTTTACTAATTCTAGTAGTGGACAGTAGTATTGACGGATGTATTCATGAAATTATGTTTCTACCTTACAACTGTTAACTTAGAAACTAAATGTTGTGTTCTTAAATTAGTAATAATATAGGATGTATAAAATGGTATTAACTATACATAAATTTTTTTTCTTTATTTTTTTTACATAGAATTTTTTTATTATTATTGTTTTTTTTAATTAATTAATTTATTTTTTTTTTATTTATTCTTATTATTTTTTTTCCTCGGGTTGGGCAGCCTGAGGGCTTCTGTCCTTTGGTATTGCACTCCTTCCACTGGACGACAAATTGGTGCAGCAGCACTAGATAATAGAACCAGGCACAACTACTCATGCTTAGAAATGGGCAATGATCGACAGGATGTTGATCGCTGTAGAGTGTAGACACATTTACTATCTCTCAACACAGATTTTCCAAGGTAGAGTTCAACTAAACGTGTAGGTGCCACCCAAAACAAGTACATCTGCATACATAGTATAGCTTTTATTGTGTTTTATTGCTTGCAAGTGAAGCTATATAATTAAAATCGTTTCTTATGCAGAATACGATGATTGTAAATAGAAAGTGTTTGTATCGATGTATATATGTAATAAAAATGTATGTAAATAAAAAAAAAAAAAGAAGATAGTGTTGATCAATTTGATGGTCGCGTCTTTGAAGAACATAGCAACACCACCTCCCCTTCTATTCCTCCTGGAGGTGAACTCTGCCACATAGCCTTCTGGTGTAGCTATCACTATATTAAAATAAAAGCGCTAAAATAAAAGTTTCGGATATAGCTAAAATATTGTATTTGCCTACTAGCAGGATTTGCTCCGTAGTCTCCATTTTATTTCGCAAGCTCCTAACGTTCTGATACATTACACTTACGGTATCAGAGCGGTACACTTGAATTAAATTTTTGGACCTCGAAGGAGGAAGTACCACATGAGGTCGTGGGTGTCTCATTGTAATCACGGTTCGGATCGGCCAGCGTAACTTGTCTTGCTTGCTCGGATAATTTGGGCTATGGGGTAAAATGGGGCTGTTGTCTATTGCCATGGTTGAACCGACTGTCTTCTTTTGTAGTAGTAGTAGTGGCATGTGATGCAAGAAAGCAAGCGTATGAGCTTATGCAGCATCAGCCAAAAAAAAAAAAAAAAAAATCACACCATTCCCTCCAAATGCTTGTCCAGTTCCTCCTTAAATTTATTCAACCTATCAACTTCCACAACGACAGATGCATAAGGGGCTCAAGATCCAGTAGAGCCTGTATCTTGAGTTAGCTTCCATTTAGTCGAGTGCCCGATGCGTGCTCCGCGATGTTTCTCCTTCTGACGCTGTTGCTTGGGTAGAACGGTCGGACAATAACACCAATCGGCCAGGAAGAGGGGTTACTGATAGCTTCGACAGACGTTGCTTCACAGGATAACTTGAATGAAGCGTAATTATTGCTCTTGGTAGGTAGCTTAGTGACTTCCGCACTGACGTAGAGGTCTTGAAGGAGGACGTTAGCTACTTGTGGAATTGTTAGGGGATGCAGCCTGGAAATGAAGAAATTCTTAGATATTTTGTTGGGATGTGGCATCATGGGTCTGAGCGTAGAAGAATTTGACGTGCCTGTTACACATGCATTTTTCATTCGCGCACCTGGTTCGTGTGACTGTTTGACCCTTGGTGATGGAGTGTTGTGAGTGGGATGGTGCTGAGATCTAGTCATAATCCCTGCCCATGTTGTTCTGATGGCCTTTTTATTAGGACGAATTTCAGCATCGTGAACTAGCGGTTCCGTATGATGGCTGTTGTCACTTCTTCGTGCAATCCTCGTGTGTACCGATGACAGCATTTCTGGAATTCCTTCACGACTACATGAATCGTGCACGTGTATAGGTTGTGTGAGGCACTCATGATGGCTGTGCTGCGGCTGATTGGAAGGGACATGGAATGCTCAATCGGTGGAATTTTTACCTTTTCATTTGACGTGTCAGTTGAGGACACGCATTGCAGTTATATTATTGCCTTTTGCATGGGAATGCGATATTTTTTCTGTGTAGTGATCGCTTTCTGCAGCTTTTCCACAGCACTGTGAGGCAGGAATTGAATGACGTGTGCTGTGTTTCACATCCTCACGAATTTTGCTAGAGAAGAGCTCGTAACACTTATCGTAGAATGTATCAAACTCCGATTGTACAAGTTTTAGCAGCGCGGCCTTGAAGTTACTCAACATTGGCATCAAGAACTTATCAGTTATATGACATTGGGTGGAACGAACAGGAGGGTTTTTATTTCGCAGCCCTATTGAATACTGCATATTCGTTTCCGTTGTGACCTCCGCATCGGAGTACATACTGACACTCCTTGGCGTCCAAATCGACGGCAAGGAGTGTCACCACCATTCAGTTTGTGAGGCAGTGCTGACGTGAGAGGTAGGATTGAGATCGTGCTGTGTTCCGATGGTGCGCTTGGTCGTGGGGATCTCTTTCGCGTTACTGGTTTCACTGGGAGTATCCTCAGAGTCAATTAGTCTGAGGAACGGAGTGGCACTTTCAGTATCAGTGGTCGAAGTAGCTGGCTGTATGCCCTCCGGTTTGTTAACTCGATTCATGTCTTGTGACATCGAACCTGGCTTCTCTGGTGAGATTTCAGATTTCCTTGGGGATACCCAAGGAAATCTGAAACGTAACGCTCTTTAGCTGACTTTGAAATTTTAAATATTTGTGACCGCCCAGAGCAGTGTCCGCATAAGGAGCGGCCGCAGTCACTATTTCATATTAGTATATGTGTGACCTACTTCAGACAGGCCTGACAAGTGTGTATACAATCTTCCACCTGCATATTGCTTATTTCACTGCTACTCTTTGAAGGCAGCAAATTTGAAGGTTGATCCAAATTCTTTTACAGTGACTTCCACATAATTCTTTTAGAGCAGACACAAAGAAGGAAGATCACTATTGCTTGTGGGCTTTCAATTTCGTATAGGGCTAACAGCGTCAGTTCCGTCCTGCCACTGTTCAAGGCGTTGAGACGCGGACAGGTGTTCTTCCCTCAGTATAGACAATGCTACGATCACTGTAGGCTGGGATTACTGAGGATAAGTGCAGTTAACAGAACCTATGCGAGTGCCAATCGTCATAAAGAGCATTCAAACATGATAATAATATAAGATATCTATTTACCTGAACGACTATTATCCCTGGTACGGCTGTATTTAGACGCGTGTTGGCACAAGGATTCCGACAGTATCAAATGGACATCTGGTCGTTGAAAATATCATTATTTTTAACTTCCATTCAGCAGAACACAAAACGGTGCGATCGTTCACCTCACATTACTAAGCTAAGGTTATTGCTGGGATGAAAGTTATCTTATAATATAGAAAGAGTTGTTTTTTTAAATCCACAGTCCTTTATCCTAATCTTAGCCACTAGGGCTGAGTTTCTTCTTATTTTCATTCTTATGTATTTTAGGTGGGGTATGAAAGATACGTTATTATCTAAGATAATTCCTAAGTACTTCATTTGCTTGGTGAGTTTGACGGTCATCCATTTATTTTTATTTGCGGCGGACGCTGTACCTGAAGAGTTCCTATCAGCAAGATGGATATGGTTTTCGTCGGTGCAATTTTTAGCTGGTTTTTTGTGGCCCAGTATTGTAATTTCTGCATTGCTTGATTACCGATGTTTTCCAGTTGGAATCTGAAATCCCCCTCAATAGTAACAATGAAATCGTCAGCAAAAGCCTGGGCCTCAGCCAGCTCCAGGTCCTGGCACAGCAATTCGTCCAAGACTATGTTCCAAAAGAGAGGCCCCAAGACAGACCCTGTGGACAGCCCCTATGTACGTTTCTTTTAATTTTTTGATAATCTGTATTTTTTTCCATTATTCTGCCTGAAAATGTAGTCTTCCATTGCTTTATATAAGTTGATGGGTATTGCAGCTTCTGTCCGTCTCTCAGCCACCAAAGTGAGTCGAACGCCCCAGCGAAATCGGCTTAAATTAATAATAGATATTTTTTCCTGCACTGTTGTGCTTTCCTAAGCAGATCTCCAAGGGCATCCATAGCAGAACTAGAGCGCGAATTGGCCACAGTCATCTTACCCACCTTTATCTTCTCACAGATAAGTGTTGTTGTCTTACGGCACTAGGGGTTTCCCCCATCTCCGCCTCCTCACAGGTAATCTCCTCACAGGTAATGATCCTCCACAATGCACACAGTGCAACTGTCCACTCACAATAAAGCATATTCTTATTGAGTGTACTTTATACACCACTGCCCGCCAAGTCTCTTTTAGCTTTCTGCCAAACCTTAAAGAACCTTTGACACTCTGCCACATCATAGGTAACGACGCTAGTCTACTGGAGTTCTTTCACTTCACAAAAAATATCGAATTATATGATCGTTTTTGAGTAATGTCATCACAATCACCATGCATATGTAACATTCATAACGGTGATAGGTGCAATATGGCCTAAGCAGCCCTTGCACCAAAAACCAATCCCATAGCAGGGGATCCTGGCTTAAAGCCAAACTGATTTTTAGCTACCAGATCTGCCCTTTCGTAGTGGTTCTGTATCCGCATGTGAAGCAGCCTCTCATACAATTTACTGACCACTGAGAGCAGCGCGATGGGTCTGTATAATGCTGGACATTTTTGGTTCTTAGTAGGGTTTTTCAGAATTAGCTTGGTGTTTGCAGTTTTCCACGCCGCAGGGAATTTCCCTGTTTCCAAACATCTGTTGTAGAGGGTGAGTAGGATTTGCGGGGCAATTTCTACTATTTTTTTCAGTATCTCCGGTTCGATCATATCAAGTCCAGAGCATTTGCGGTTCCTGATACTGGTAGTAGCCGTGCCGAGTTCCTCATTGGTGAAGGAGGCTCGAGCGCAGGTGTGATATATTTTTCTTTTTCTTCGCAGATTTTATGTTGTTCTTGAAGAATTAGGGTGGCGGGTTTGTTAAAAATTATGCCAAGTATATTACCCATTGATTGCTCCCAAGTGGTTGTATAGTCTCCTTGTGGGTGGTGCTGATAACCTCCCCTGTTGGGCAATTTGTTTGCAGTTACCTTGAAAGACCCCATGTGTCCCACGTATCAACGAGCCAAGAGTTTATACCAAAGTAGGATCAACTATGGGGACAAAAATTAAAGCTTAAAACACAAATATATTAAAAATAATTCAAATTAATGCGCAGAAAGCTAGAGCAGTAGCCGATCAGATCCGGGTTAAAGCGAAAGAGGTAAACGCGGATGTTATCATACTATAGGAGCCATAACTCGCATGGGAAAGAAGTTGTAGGCTACCCACTAACCTACAAAGTGGTATATGCACAGTTGAAGACAGCCCATGGGCTGCTGTTCTGATAAGGAATAGCAATATCACAGTGACTAAAATCACGGAGTTCTGCACGGAGTCGGCCGCCTGTGCCCAGCTAAAAACAGCTGCTGGAAACGAAATCTTCTAGGCGTTGACCATTAGTGCCACGCCTGTCCAGTGATTCGTTGTGCCAGGCTGGCAACCTACAATTCACGTCAGCACCGATGAGTCTGGCATTTGGGAGTTGTATGAAGATGTTTTCCAGGTATCTGATGACTGGGATGATGTCAATTCCTGGGCTGCTGTAGAGCGAGATTGCATAGAACTCTCCCAGCGGTAGAAAGTGTGTTAAGTGTCTAACGGCACCCCTGGTGCCGTTAGACACTTTCCCCCATCTCCGCGTTGCTTTCATTGTAAGTGTACCACTTCACTGGGAAGGCCAGAGATTTAAAAGTGTGTGGATCATGTGAGTATGTTATGTTATTTACCGTTGTTCCTCTGGCCATTTAGCCGCAGGACCCCAGCTGAGGCCCAACTTTGCGCGCACTTCGCCCTGTGGAGGCAGACCAGGTAACCACTAGTTTAAATTTGCACTCTAGCAGGTCCTGCCACCTAGTTTTCTGAGATTTAAGTGGCTAGGACCTTAAAAAAATTGTATGGGGATATTGCGCTAGAATTGGAAATGCCAAAATAGTGGGCGAACAGCGTAATTTAGATACGGTTATTTTTTGGCGTGTGGGGCATTCGCTTGCATACAGATAGAGTTGGGTAGGAGAATAAAGATTGGGGGGATAAAGACAGAAGAATGAGGTCAATAGGGAAGACGACCCCAGGTGGAATCTGTGGGGCATGCCCATGCCCCACCAGAGGGATGAGTGGGTCGGGAAGGAGACAGAAAAGCCGTCGCCTTCCCCCCGCCGGGATGAAGGAGAAGAAAGGGTCGAACAAGGGAGCCGGCTCTGATTGCCAACATGGCGTGTATGCAGCAAAGCAGTGGCTTCGTCAGGTCCGCGACAGTGTCCCGTTCAATAGTTGGTCAGTTTTGGGATAGGACCCCGTCCACTGCTGGTCCAACAATCAGGATGTCCATGTGGGATGGTGTCACTAATAGGAACTAGATCTCACCCAGTAAAGTCCTAGTCATTATTGTCCGTTTCGGTTGTCAGAGTTCCAGTGTCGAGTCTAGGGAAGTTGTGGTAGTGTTCGTAAGTCTGCTGAACGGTTCGTGCGCAAATTGCGAGAAGACACTGTAGTACTCCTCCTCCCACAGTACAAGGTGTTCCCGATCCTTCGGGTTGAAACATTTTTGTTATAAAGTGACATCTTATATCCTCAAAGAGGGGACATTCATGCATCAGATGTGTCCATGTCTGATTTTCATCGCAGTGGCATAGTGGCGATTCTTTTATTCCGAAGGTCGAAAGTTTGGCATTAAAGGAACCGTACCCCGTTAAAAGGAAGGTGGTATAGAGCCCCGGTGAAAACCAGGCTGGCTGGTGTGGGTAGACTTGAGATACATTTCCGGGTTATGGCGCCTTTAGTTGATTCTGCTCATGGGACTGCCAGGTTTGCCGGAGATGGTTGATAAGACGTTTTTTCTCTCTGTTGCTGGCTGGATCGGTAATGAAGCCGATGCAGGATACACTTTTACCTCTGGACAGTTGAAAGAGCATGCCGCAGCGGACAATTTCCAGGTCCAGGGGGAGTGATCCCACCAGGGCCTGCAACGCATGAGAGCTGACAGTGCAGCACGCTCTTGTGATGGTGAGCAAGATGCTACGCTGTATTGATTCTAATTTCCTTTTGTTGACAGCCGTGGTTGCTTTGTTGTACCAAATCCCTGCAGCTTATGAGACGGCAGGGATGAAAAAAACCTTGTAAAAGAGAGACAGGGTCCTTTTCCTTAGTCCCCAATCTTTTCGTTTGACTCTTGCTATGAGGGCTGAGTAGTTCCTGATCTTTCTCTGCAGATAACCGAGATGTGGGGTAAAGGATAAGTTTTTATCCAATACGATTCCGAGGTATTTTAGTTCTGTAGTTAGTTTAATCGTGGTTCCTTCTATTTTGATTTGTGGTGGCCTTCTCGTGTCGAGAGAACCCTTGAGGATGTCTTGGTTGGTGATATCGCTAGGTAGTTCTGTTTCGCCCACTTTCCCAGCGGTGTGGTAATGTGGGTGCATGCTGCCCAGCTGGTGCAGAGATCAGAGATTTTTGTGACAGTGAAATCCGGGTTTCAGACAACAGCCGCCCATGGGGTGTGACCCTCCACCTGCACCACCTTGTAGGTTAGCGGGTATCCTTTCACTTATTTCTGGTGTGTGTAAGGCTCCTGATTAAGAAGGTGGTCTAAGTTGTGCCGCAACTGCGGTAGCTCTCTGGGCGTTTTACGATGTTGGTGTTAATTTTTGCGGTTATTTCTCATAGTCCATCCGTGATTGAAGGGCACTCTTTGCTTTTAGATACACCGGACATGTGTTGTCGTGGATCGAGTAGTCGGCTGGCATTTTCTGGGATTTGCAGTTTGCGCAGGTTGGGGACGCTATCTTGTTCGGACGTTGTATTGATGTCCGCTTTCTGCACAGTACCCGCAGGTTGGCTGATTCTGCGCGCATGTGTGTGTTGTTTGGCTGTAGCGACAACACCTGAAACATTTGGGATCAGCCATGTGTTCCTTAAATTGGTAGCTGCCCCAGTTTATGTAGACTCATTGTTGATGGCTAAGTATTTTCCAGGCCGCTGGGGAGAGTTCAACCACCCAGTTTATGGCAGTTCCAGTCTTACTCCTTGTTTGATATTTTGGAGTGATGTGTTTATCTGGTTCCTGGTCGGGGAGTTCTTGCTGCAGGTTTCTGCAATAGAGTTCTTCCTGTAGGTTCTCTGCGGAGAGGTCTTTGCCCGTGTCATAAATAACTATACTTTCCTCCTTGGATGCTATACATAGAGTCCAAGGGTTGGGATTTTGGAGTTTGACAATTTTGTCTGCCTCCTCTTGTGTCTCCGTTTCTATTATCACGCCGAAGTTGCGTGTCTTGTGTTCATTTAATTTTGGTCATTTTGAATTCATCACTCAGATTAGTAATGACCGAGTTTTTGATTTCCTCGCTCGTGTGATGGGTCTTCTGGGAAATGGGCTTCAGGATGACTAGATGTGGATGTGGCAACAACAACAAACTTGTTTGAAGGAGTGAGAGCCTTTGCTTGAATCTCTAGTGTGATCATCAGCGCATGTGGCAGCGTGCTGTTGCATGGTTCAGCTACACTGTTCGTATGCCTCCAATTTTGTTTTTGCTATCTCTCTTTCCCGATCTGTTTGAAGGAGAATGCTTTCAAGCTTTGTCCAAATGTTCGCGATCTGTGCTCTGAGGCCTGTAGTTACCCTGTTAGATTGATCTTTGAATAGATCTTCTAAGGTAGTCCTCAGTTTCAGGGTTTTATCTAGCACAGTACCCTCTGGTAGTGTGGGGTCCAGGGGTGGCTCCTTTTGTTTTTGTTCCGCGATAACACATTGTGAGGCGGTGCCATTTTCTTCGCTTCAGTTTGCGAACGGGTTTCCCCTTCAAATTTTGCCGCAGTGCCTTTTTTTATTCTTCCTTTTGGTGGAAGAGGGAAGCCCGGATCGGATGTCCCCGACAACCTGGTGCTGTTCCAACACAGCATGTTCATCATTTGGGCTCTGTTGTGATTACGTATTGTCCTTGTCCTTCCATGATTTGTGAGTTCCGGATACTCTAAAAGTTCGGTCTATCGAGGTATTTGTCCCACTGGTTATAAGGGGTTGGAGAGAAGCGTTGTTTGGCGTTAGCCACAAGTCCGTGGCTTAATTAAAAGCCGATTTATGCTCAGAAGTTGTTGTTGGGTCTAGTGAGGGGGGGGGGGGAAACCTTAGTTGAAAAATGCAGGTACAGAGACGAGACTAATTTCTTTTGACGCTTACAAAGGGGCCGGTCACGGTGGTGATATCAGTTCTTGTGTAGATCACACAGGTCAAAAGTTTGTACCAATCCATGGTCAGTCTATGGAAGGGGGAACCGAGAAGCATATTATTATCAATTTATTTCTCTGTTGAAGAGACACCCCTGACACAGCCATTGGCTAGAAGGGTAAAAGTTACATTCTAAGGTGTGAAGCGGACCCATGAGCAAAAGGTTACAAAGTCCATGGGAAGTTCACTCTGAAAGGTTGAATACAGAATTTTGGAATACGTGAATATTTATGATTTTATAATAGAATATTTAAATTTTTGCCATCTTTGAACATTATAGAATATTTAAAATTTGCACATCTTAGGTTGGCATCTAGGATACCGAGAATATATAGTTAAAATGGATCAAAATTAAATGCAGTTTTCGAGCCGAGTGGCTGTGCACTACAGTTACAAGAGACGTAGGAGTCGGAAAAGACTTGCAATCTGTTTGTTTGATATTTGGGTTTTAGGAGCATTAGCAACTAAGGCCATATTTCTCCGGGGATATGCGGTGGTCATTCCCTGACCTTTCCGCATCCTCTGTATTTGGTGGTCACGGGCTCGAACCCTTGACTAATCAAGAAGCATGTGCTACGCACTGTTGTTCCTGCCGACTTGCAATCTGTAGGTTTTTTCGTTACAGTGCTTTTCCGGTTCCATTCTTAGTTGATTGAAGAGTTCTATTGTGTTTGTTGGAAAAAAAACGACTTAGATGTCTAGATTTTTTAAGTTCCTTTGAGAAAGATATCTTGTTTCAGCAATTCTAGTGGCTTCACGACGAGAGTGAAACAAGCCGTCAATACTGAGAGCGTCTAACCTTCCTGTTAGCAGTTGGGCTAATGTGAAAATGTTTCTTGTGTTGAGTGTCTGTTTCCAAGGTGAAATGCTGAGATTGGAAAGTAGGATGGCTCTAGAGATAGTAAATGGGTGATTCGAGATCCTGTTCAGCCAGTATTCAATACTGAGGAAAGCTTTCAGGTTGTTCGGTGGAGCAGAGGACCAAATCTGTGACGCATACCGTGGGATGGGAACTATACATTCAGATATACTTTTTAACAAGATCTGGGTTTCTAATGCCAGTTAGCTCTTGTTTGGCAGCCCAGAGCGCTGCATATGTTTTAGCTTTGATGTAATCAAAGTGCTGGGAGAATGTTAGTCCCTCATCCCAATTTAGGCCAAGGTCTACGTGCGATTTAACCTTTGGAACTTCGCATCCGCTTATCAGCTTAGGGATATTGTTCCTGCTCTTTTTCTTTGTAATTGTCATCTGGACAGATTTGCTTAGGTTTAACCGTAGTCCAATACGATCGAGGTAATGCTCCAGTTCATTTATTGTGTTATTGGCTTCTTGATTTGTTTGCTTAACTTGTAGGTCTTTAGATTTGACGAAGAATTTCAGATCATCAACATATGTAATAAATTTCTTTATGGGATGCAAAAAATGGTTCCAGAGCTGCAGCAAATAACAGTGAGGAGAGAACGCCTCCCTCTGGCACTCCCTGCGAAATGGAGTAATGGGGAATAAAATCGTCATTACGGATTATGAGGCGTTTTTCCTTCTGAATGCTACATAAAATCTTCAGGAGATTGCCTTGTATTTTGAAGTAAAAAGATAAATTTGTTCCAGAGCCGTTATCGAGATATTGTCAAAAGCTGTGGATATGTCTAGGAAGATGACATCGAGCTTTTCCTTATTATTGAGAGCTTTCTGCATCCGGAAAAGGGTCTCAAGGAGATGTGACGGTTGATCTTCCAGATAAGACGTAGTGTAGGTACAGAGGACGATACCCGAAGCAGTGTTGGATGAGAGCTGAAAAAAGGGTCTTCTCAAAAATTTTCAAGATTTTGCAACTTATGGCTATGGGTCTATAGACTTTGTCGTTTTTTGGTTTCTTTCTTTAGGGAAGGGGCCTGACTATGTAGCTGTTCCATATACAAAGGAGAGTACCTATTTGAATGAAAGTGTGAAACACCTCAATAATGTAAGGGCTGCTGATTTTTGCCATGAAAAGAGGGAAGTTATGAGGAAGTTCATTTATGGCTTTCGTGAGGTTTTCTTTGGTAATTTTGATGGTTGTGAGAGGTGTCTTTCTTAGTAAATTTGAAACGGATTCTTCTTTTTCTACGATTCGGTAAAGGAGGGCAGTTATTCTCTTCCTGTTTTCTTCTGTTGCTAATTGGTTGGGCGCGGAAGGTTGTCCAAATGCCTTCTTGGACCATTCGGTAAAGACCTCGGCAGTCATGATACCCTTTTTTTTCTGTTATCAAGAACGATTCTTTTTCCTTGTTTGAGCTTTGATAGTACAGCTGCGTAATGTGCTTGTCTTTTCAGTTTTATAAAGTGAGCACTCTTTTTGGTACAGAATGTGGTCATTAGGATGACCTGTCTTCAGCCACTTCTTGTAAAGTCTTTGCTTTCTACGAAAGACATTTTATTTGTGGATTAAACCATTTTTTGGATTTCCCGGTTACCCTTATGACCTTCGATGCGCCTTCGTAGGCAATTTTTGTGAGCTTTAGGGTCAGTAGCTGGAGCGCTTCCTCTGCCGGCTTCATGCTTAGTTATTGCCATTTGTATTCTCGCAGTTCTTTGAGAATGACGTTTGGCTTTATGTATTTTAAAGCAAAGGTCGTTCTGTGCATGCCATTAAAATTTCCGCCATCCCTCTGATTGGTTTCAGCAACCTTGAGTGTGGTCTCTACAGCTATGGGATTGTGATCTGACTTAAAGCGAAACAAGTCATCTGCTAATCTAATGCTGAATGTATTGTAAAGATACAGTTTCAGCACCTTGTTCGGTCAGGCACGAGCCACTGGGCTTTAGGAAACCCGACCTCATCAAGAAATAGGTGTCAGGATTGTCCTACCTACACAACTCTAATCCCCACAGAAGAAAACGACTGCTGGAAAACTGAACTTTCAAATTTTTATTTCGCTGTATCGCGTTCATTCCTGTTGTTTCATATGCTGTACGTTGTTTGGCTGTAAATATTTGTGTTTATGTAAATATGGAGAAACTCCCATTTGTGTGTGTGTTTAAGCAGAAGGTATGCTTCAGTTGTCACGGTATTATGTTCTTACCAGTTTACAGTAGTTCAGTAGTAAAAGCCTTTGCGAGTAATTAATAACTCAAATATTACAGATAAAGTGTACTTGATATTATGTATTTCATGTATTTTATAATTGTAACATAGATGTATATTTTGTAACATAGTTGTATATGTATGATCACCCTCTGGCCACTGGCTGTAACCGGGTGTTTTCCTAAGAGAAATAAACTGATTATAATAATAATAATTGTAATAGACAACATCTAACCGCTGATTCCCTCTAGTTGCTGGAGTAACAAGCTTTTTCAGATTTAGTTGTGCAAGAATAGAGTCAAGATTTCTTTTTGCGTCGGTATGTTTTGGAATTAGCATGTTAACATCTAAAAGGATCGTATCTACATCTGGATTGAGGTTAACGGTAAGCCATGCAAGGAATTCATTTCTTGAATCTCTGATGTGCTCAGGAGGCAGGTATATAAGGCAGATTTGTAATTTTATTTTCCCATTGAAAAAGGTAGCACAGGTGGCTTCAAAATTATCTGATTTGGAGAGGTGTTCCTTTGTAGACTGACATAGATCTTTATACAGGATCATGGTTCCTCTACCCCGTTTTTCAATTCTTCCAGTGCCAACACATTTGTATCCAAGCGGATTAGCGAGAATATTTACTTGTCTGTTATTGCGTAACCATGTTTCAACAAGGCTATTTGTAGTCAAAGTCAGTCATCATCATGCAGATTTGTAGCGCGGAAAGCTTGTTGGAAATGCTTCGAACGTTCTGAAAAAAACACCGCAGGCTGTCCTGTCTCAGAGAATGGGGAGGATTTGGTTGCTACTGTGACGTATCAGAAGGGCTATTTGATCTTATCATCCATCTATCCATTTATGGTTTGACCAGTGACCCTGCCGGCCAGTCCTGAAAATTCAGTAGCAACGAGGACTGTCCCATTGGGCACGTGACAACAAATGAGGCGTAAGTAGGATGACTCGTCTTTAATTGTTTAACTTCTATTGTTAATCCAAACTCAGTTTTACACATGTCTTTAATGTTACTGGGCTGCGTTGCAGGGCCTAATCTGGAGATAAAGATCTTCCCTCGTGTAGGAATGGCTGTAATATTATATTTGGCCAGCTATTCAAATATCGGTTGCTTGTGCTACGAACATCAGTACCGCGACCCTTGCAATTGGAAAAGCAAGGTTCTGCAGACTGCCAGACATTATTACCAGTAGTGTGGGTTCCATTCGAGGTGTTGCCACTTGTTTCTGGCTTGTATAGGGATATCGAAAAGTAAATGATAGTCCTTATATTATTATAGTTTAATTTATTTTATTTTATTTATTTTATTTTAATATATTTTACTTTATTTTATTTATTTTAATTATCTTATTTTATTTTACTTTACTTTATTGTAATTGTTTTATTTATTTTATTTTACTTTACTTTATTTTAATTGTTTTATTTATTTTATTTTACTTTATTTTAATTGTTTTATTTATTTTATTTTATTTTATTTTATTTCATATCTAAGGGGAAATAAAACCAAAAAAGTGTGCCCTGGTAATTCTGAGGGGACCTTCCCTGATGCATTACCCGGCCACACAGGATTAACTTGATGGGACATCAGACGTCCAAAAACTTAACCACAGGACCGGATCAGTCCGTGTCCTCTTAAGATAAAGTAGATCCTGGCTGCCTCCATGTGGCTAGGGATGGGAGTGAGGGGCTGTGACACAAACCTGCCACAGCCCCCTGCTGCTAAATGCCAGGTGCCGGCTAACACACAACGCAAACACAACACTAATGCACACCTAATTACATATTTCATCTATCAGATGCATTTTTTTTTTTTTTTTTTTTTTCTTCTCAAAATTCAAAAACTTAAAAAATTTAAAGAAATTTTTTTTTTTTTTTTTTTTTTTTGTGTTAAATATATACGTGAAATTTTGATGCTCTTTTAAGTTCTTTTCTAAGCCGGCAACTTGGCAAAAAGCCTAACAAACGGCGGATATAGGGGGAACCCTGGAAGCCGCTAATAACTTACAAATACACTTTCTGTATACATGTCGCGAATGGATATATATGTGAGAATGTATATAAATTGTATATAAATCTTGTATCATGTACATATAAATGGATGTATATAAATCTTGAGAATGTATATAGAATTGTGTGTGTAAATAAATGTAAAAATGTTTCTGGCAAAGGCGAATGCGTAATACTATTGGAACTGGGGTCGTGCAGTCTGTAGTATACCTCTGCTCTCCTGTTTTTCTCTCAAGTTTTCGTTGATGATTTGCTCAGCAGCGATTGAAATGAAAGCAGGTCGAGGAGGATATGATGGGACATGAGGAATCTCCGGGCATGAGAGGGACGGAGCCTCTGAGGCAGCCGAGCTCTGACAGTTGCCCGCTCCTTCTTTCTGTATATTTAGAGTGGCACTTGCCAAACCGCTGGACTGAAAACTAGCTTTGTTATGAGTAGCGGGAGTGTAGTTGACCTCACGATGCAGAGAACAATCTACTGCTTTGCTAATCTCTACACCCCGTTGATCACTAGATGACTGAAGAGAAGAATGGGGACTGTAGCCCTTATTCTTCATGCGGGTGTGATTTTCCAGGCTATCCAGCTTCTCCACCAGTAGCTTTACATTGTGTAGGATTGAGATTTTGCTCTTTAAGCAGGTTGTTTTCTTCTTGCAGGGGGGGATATGAGTTTATAGATGGGAAGTAACTGGTCAGAGAAGTTTGCAGAGATCTCTACCCTAAACTGCTGTAAGATAGATTCCATGGACTCGCTGAGCATCTGTGTAAGCTTATTTTTAGCAACTGTAACTAGAGGTGATGTTTCAGCTTGCTGCCTTGGGGGAGACGTTAGTACTCCATGCCCACAATTTTCTGGGCAATCGTCTTGAATTGAGTCTTCGAGTATGGAGGAGTTGTTTTGGTCCGCAACCTTGCGGAAAGAGAGGGGAGTTTCCGTTACTTCAGATCTTTAGCGTTAATCAGATCAATCGAGATGTCTTGTTGTTTTTCACACGAAAGGTAAATAAAATTGTTTCTTTGCTTTGCTAAGCTTTTTAATATTCAAGGAGGTGCAGCAGCCTCCAAAAAACTGGTCACAAATAATACATTTAATTGTAAGAATCTCAAGCTTTTAGACATACGCTACATATTTTTCAGACATACGCCATTGTCGCTATGAGGGAGAAGGAAACAAAATGCCCTTAGTTAGCTCTGTTGGAGGTGGGTTGTAAATAGCAACAGACGCCGAATATTGTGTTACTTACAGAAGCTCTTTCTGTTGACCTGGACTTGTACCAGATTCCTGTTATCCTGCCCTTGTACCAGAATTATCTTAACAGTGGTGGTTCAAGAGCTATATGCAAAGAGCCAAAGGCAAGCAATATGCGATATTAAAAATGTAAAGAGGTGCTTTACCTGAAACAGTGAAATGAAAAAAGACATCACCATTGGAAAGGGCTCCCTTCTGACAATCCAAGAGTATAAGGTGTTGTTGGATTACTGAAGCTTAAACATAAAAACTGAAGGACTTAACATGAGCAAATTCTTCCACCGTTTGTATCTTGCAGTTCATGCGCAATTTGAAACACGGTTAGGTTGGGGCAGGTAGCCTGTTCAAAGTTACGCAAGGAGGACATAGCCTCCCCAGTTAAAACCAGATTTGAGCGCGATGGCCACGTTATACCTGAGCTCTTCTCTATTTTCTTGCTGTGAGCGGCATGGTGACCTGTCTCACAAACAA
Organism: Mastigoproctus giganteus; assembly: GCF_048544385.1. Classification (NCBI taxonomy): domain Eukaryota; kingdom Metazoa; phylum Arthropoda; class Arachnida; order Uropygi; family Thelyphonidae; genus Mastigoproctus; species Mastigoproctus giganteus. The sequence goes on along the minus strand of NC_143575.1, from coordinate 121,382,192 downwards.
AGGAAATAGAAAAAAACGCAAAAATCTGGTTATATGTAAGGTGTAAGGTATATTTATATCATGCGGCACCATAGGTTTCCCCCATCTCCTCGTTGCTTTCGTTGTGGGTGTACCAGTTTGCTGGGAATGCCAGATATTTACGTGTGTGGGTATTGCACATGTTTAATGTAATGTACCATTGTTCATCTAGCCGCCGGACCCCTGCTGGAGTCTAACATTGCCCCACCTTCGCCCCGTGGAGGCAGACCAGGAACCCAGTAGACTTAGTAACTCTGGCAGGCTTAGTTTCCTGAGATTTCGGCGGCTAGGACCTAAAAAAAAAACATAATGTGTGTATATATATATATATATATATATATATATATACACATATATACTTATTTCGCTTGTCTACATACAGCATACGTTGTATGCCCTACATACCGCTGGGGGTATGATATAACGTAGATGGATAGGCCGAGACTGGGCGAAGATTATTTTTAGTGTTGTTAAATTTAGTGTGTAGGGCGTTCGCGTTGTATATAGATAGAGTAGGAGGGGAGACAGAAGACTGGGGATAAAGATAGAAGTATGGGAGCGATAGTGGAGGTAAAGTGTAAAGTGTGTTTAGGGTCGAACGGCACCACGGGTTTCCCCCATCTCCACACAGTTTACATTGTGGTGTTATACAGTTCACTATAAAGGCCAGAGATTTAAAAGTATGTGGATCTTGAGGTGTGTGATGTCATGTACCGTTGTTCTTCTGGACATTTAGCCGCCAGACCCCTGCTGAGGCCCGACGGTGCCCACACTTCGCATCGTAGAGGCAGACCAGGTACCCCGTAGTTTTAGTTTACTCTGGCAGGTCCTGCCACCTAGTTTTCTGAGATTTCAGTGGCTAGGACCTAAAAAAACCGTTTGCCTGGGTTGATCGCTAGATTGAAAGGCCGAAATGTGATCGAACTTAATTTGGAACTATTAAATTTTGAACTGTGGGGTATACGCTGGCAAGCAGATAGAGAGGGAGAGGAGACTGAAGACTGGGGGGAGAAAGACAGAAGAAATGGGGTCAATAGAGAAGACGAGGTAAAGTGTGTTTAGGGTCAAACGGCACCAGGGGTTTCCCCCATCTCCGCGTAGTTTACATTGTGGTGTGATACAGTTCACTGTAAAGGCCAGAGATTTAAAAGTATATGTATCTTGAGGTGTGTGATGTCGTGTACCATTGTTCTTCTGGTCATTTAGCCGCCAGATCCCTGCTGTGGCCCGACGTTGCCACTTTGCCCCGTGGAGGCAGACCAGTTACCCAGTATTTGTAGTTTACTCTGGCCGGTCCTGCCACCTTGTTTCCTGAGATTTCAGTGGCTAGGGCCCCTAAAAAAAACCGTTTGCGTGGGTCATCATGCCTCACCAGAGAGGAAAGGGGGGGTTCGGCGGGGGGACAGGGTGTCTCCTCCCCGCCGTGGTAGAGTTGGAAAGGAATCGAGTCAGGTGCTCGATTCTGAACCCCAACGAGGCTTGATGGCAGCGAAGCTGCATAGTTCATGTCCGTGTGGCCCTTTTGCAGATTCAGGGTTCAGTCAGTCACAGAGTTGTAGACCATGTCCTTTTATTCTCGTTGGAGGTATGGAATTTGTTATTGGAATAGTAGCTTGTACCATTTTATATTGTCGTTATGTTGCTTGTTCCATTCATAGTTGCCTTTTGTTACTTGTTCCTCCTCTACCGTTTTGGTTTGTGGGCTTTCTGTATTTGTCACTATTTAGTTTCCAGTTGTGTTGTTATTTGCTTGTTGGGCCAGTGTGGCTCAGCGTCTGTTAAACAGTTTCTTTGCAAATTCATTGCATGCCATATATGGTTCTTTATCATCCAGGATGAATTGCTCCTGGTCCTTTGGTGAATGTTGTAGTCTTGCCACCAGCTGGCAGCAGATGTCGTCGTATTGGTGGCAGTCAAACATTTGGTGGGATCAAGTTTCTGGATCTCCACAACTACAATTTGGATTTTCAATTATTCCCAGAGTTGTTAGTTTGGCATTTAAGGCACCATGTCGTGTGAGTAGGTACGTCACAAACAGACCAGGTGCATACCAGGCTGGTAATTAGGTTGGAATCTATCAGCATTTGGAAAGAATTTTTGTTATCCGACCTTTCATGGAGACATTCCATCGTGCCTGCCACGCCTGCAGCAAAGGGTCTGAAGTCTTCTTTTTTCCGCAATGCGGTTATTTCCTGGATCTCCGTTGAAGTCAAGGTATGTTCAAGCATTGCCTTTAGGGAGATCGTGGAAGTTGCCTCTCCTCACCACCTCTAGGTCTCAGGGGAGGGTTCCAGCAATGACTGGCAGAGCATGTGAGCTCACTGTGCCGCAGGCGCGAGTAGCATGATTCTATTTATGGAATCAAGTATTCTTAGGTTTGCAGCTGTACTCGCCTTTTTGTACCAGGCACCAGCTGCGTATGCCGCGATTGGTAAGGAGGCTGCTGTATAATAAAACATCATTGTTCTCTGTTTCAATCCCCAGCCTCTTCGGGCAATTCTGTTTATTAAGACAGTGCAGTTTCTTATTTTTCTTCTTACGTAGTTTAAGTGCGGTTTGAACGATAAGTGGGTATCCAAGATGACGCCTAGGTATTTGAGCTCTGTGCTGAGCCTTATTGTTCTAATGCCAATTTTAATTTCGGGTGGTCTGTGGATGTTCAGTGTTCCCTTTAAGAGTATGGAGTTGGTCTTCGTTGGTGAGATTTGAAGTAAATGGTGTGTAGCCTTGGAGAATTTGCCCAGCGCAATTTGTCAGTATTTCCAGTTGTGCCCTGGAGTTAGCTTCTATTGTCAGGATGAGGTCGTTCGCGAAGGCTTGTGAGCGGACCCCTTCCAGATCCTTGTTTAGAAACTGGTCAATCAGGAGGTTCCACAATATTGGTCCAAGTACCGACCCCTGTGGGCACCTCTGTATATTTTTCTTTCTAAATCTTTGCAGGGCGCTTTTATTTTGATGGCTTTATCGATGAGATAGCTTTTAAGCACATTGAAGAGGTTGTCAGGAACCCCTGTCTCCCGGAGCCGGCCCAGGACGCTCGGCCACCATAGAGTGTCGAACGCCCCAGCAAAATTAATCGAGATAGCTAGCACATATTTTTTCTCAGATTCTTGTGCTTGGGCAATTATTCTTTGTAGTGCACCAACTGTGGATCGACCTGGTTTGATTCCGTACTGATTTGGTGAAGGTAGGTTTCCCTGTTGGTAGTGGTGATTTATTCTGGATAACAGTAGTCGTTCAAAAAGTTTACATAGTACTGTGATCGGTCTGTAGGAGGATGCCTGTTCTGGTGGTTTGTTTCGATTCTTAATTATTAGTTTAACGTTGGCCATTTTCCAATCTTGTGGGTATGCTCCCATTGTCAGGCATAGGTTAAAGAGTTGGAGCAAGAGTTCCGGTTCTATTTCTACGACTTTTTTTGATTATTTCTGGCTACAGGAGGTTCGGACCTGGGCATTTTTTTCGCCGCTATACGTGAAGCCGCCAAGATGAGCTCATCTGTAGTGAATTGCGGTTCTGCATTATCTGTTCTGTAATTATCATTTTCCCTGTAGGTCTGGATCTGCTGCTCCGTTTGTGAATCTGGTTATATGTAAAGTGTGTTTAGGGTCAAACGGCACCAGGGGTTCCCCCCATCTCCACATGGTATACATTGTCTTGTGATACAGATCACAGTAAAGGCCAATGATTTAAAAGTAAATGGGTATTGTTTACGTGTAGAGTTGTTTATCGTTGTTCCTCTGGCCATTCAGCCGCCAGACCCCCTACTGAGGCCCGACGTTGCCCGCACTTACCAGGTACACCAGTACTTTAAGATTACTCTGGCAGGTTCTGCCACCTAATTTCCTGAGATTTCAGTGGCTAGGACCTTAAAAAAAAAAAGCACGCATATGGAATGATCGTGGCAGGGATAGCGCTAGAATTTCCAGGGCGGAAAGTTTTGTGGGAAAAGCAATTTGGGTGTTGTTAAATTTGAAAGCATAATGGCATGGAAATAGTGGGTGCGGAGACTGAAAGCTGGGAGGAATAGGTAGAAATATAGGGACGATAGGGAAGGCGACCCCAGGGAGTCAGTAAGGCAGGCCCAGGCCTCGCTATGTGAAAGGAGTGGGCAGCAGGGGGAGAGGAGACAGGGCCCATCTCCTCTCCCACTGCCAAGGGAAGGGGAGTTAGAAGGGGAACGAGGCAAGAGAGTCCAGTTCAGATCGCCAATATTGGCGTTGGGCAAGTGTAGCCTCACTATCATTCATGGTCCAGTCCATTTTTTCTTCTATCCTTGAGATGCAGGTCTTAGTTTGGGATGTTGTCTTCCAGTATAGTTCTTCTTGCTCTTGATGTAGGTGTCTTCTTTTAGTCTTTTAATGGTAATTAGTGAGTGTGGTTACGTGCGGTGTTTTCCGTCCTGCGAGTTGGTGGTGTTAGAAATTCACTAATGGATAACCAATGGTTTGTCTTTTGTCTGTTTGCTTTTTTAAGGGTTGAACAATAGGCTTTAGGGTAGTCGCGGTAGGGTCCTTAATCTGGTAAACATCTCTTGGGTAAATTGAGAGAGCCCAATAATGGTCCTCCTCCAGCAGTATGAGGTGTTCCTGATCCTTTGGGTCGAAATGGATATTTGTGATGAGATGGCAACGGAGCTCTTCGTAGAGGGGGGCAATCGGGCATTAAATGCTTCCAGGTTTGCTCCTCACCGCAGTGGAAAGTCTACAGTACTGAAGGCGGCCAATTATGCATTAAAAGATTCGTGCCCTGTGAGCAGAAAAGTGGTGTAGACGCTGGGTGATAACCAGAGTGGATGACGTGGGTAGACTTGCAGAATGTCAGGGATAAATTTCCGGATCACAGCGACCTTGGTTGAATCCGTCTCTAATTTTCTCCTATTGACTGCCGTGGTGGCTTTTTTAAACCTGACACGCGCAGCATATGAGAGGGTTGGGATAAATATGGCTTTATAAAGGAGAGAGAATGTCCTCTTCTTTAGGTTCCAATTCTTCCGAATAACTCTGGCAATAAATGCTGAGTACCTGTAATTCTTGTCAAAGACAAGAACTGCCCAGGATACTTGCCTCCCTGAGTCTGCCGAGGACGCTTGGCCACCAAAGTTCTTGTCCGAGATGCTTCAGTTTTGTCGCTAGTTTTATTGTGGTATCCTGTATCTTGATTTGCGGTAGCCTGCCCATTTTGAGAGAACCTTTCAGGAGTATCGAGGAAGTTTTGTTTGAGGAAATTCTCAGGTGATTGAGTCTGATCCATTTCTGTAGTCTGTCAAGGGCCTGGTGGTTTGCAATAGCTTCCATCTGGGCTCTGCTGTCCGCCTCTAGCATGAAGACAAGATCATCCACGTATGCTTGGGTATCTACTCCATCAAGGTCCAGGCCCAGAAAACTGTCCAGGACAAGGTTCCAAAGTAGTGGCCCCAGTACAGCGCCCTGTGGGCATCCCCGTGGTCAAGTGACTTGGCAGTAGGGAGTAGTTACAGTGACCATTCTGTCAGAGAGAAAGATTGCCCTGGATATTTGCCTCCCTGAATCTGCCGAGGATGCATGGCCACCAAGGTGAGTCAAACGCCACGGAAAAGTCAATGGAAATGACCAGAAAATATTTTTTGTTGCAGTTTTGGCCTGCATTTGTTGTGTGTTCAAGAGCGTCAACCGCACAGCCAAACTGGAAGCCACCTGTAGCATGTAGCCAAACCCACCGGAAGCCAAACTGGTTCGGAGTGGAGAGGCCCACTGCGAGGTAGTGATTTTCAATTGCATTATAGAGAAGGTTCTCAAAGAGCTTGCTGATTACCGAGGGTAGTGCAATCGGTCTATATGACTCAGGGAAGTCTTGTGGCTTGGTTGGGGTTTTTCAGTATGAGTCTGACTTTTTTCAATCTCCAGTTACAAGGAAAGTGGCCTGTAGAGAGGCAGTGGTTAAATAAATTTAAGATGATGTCCCGGATATATTCTACTGCCTTTTTGACAATCTCAGGTTCAAGGTAGTCCGCTCCTGGTGTTTTTCTCTTTCGCAATTTGTTCGCTGCCAAAAGGAGTTCTGTAGGAGTGAAAGTGGGGAGGGGAGTTCCTGGAGAGCGGGTGTGTATTTGTTGTTCTCCTTGCAGAACTGGAACTGTACTGGGGAGTTAGGAACCATTTGTGGACGAAAGGTAACATCCAGAATTTCATTTACTGATTCATGCCACGTCTTGGTGTAGGTGCCCATGGGTGTTTTGATGGCTGGTATCACCTCTCCTCTGGGGAGTTTATTGGTTGTTATTTTGTATACAACTCCCCAGGGGTCAGTATTTCCAACAGTGGAAACCAGGTTCTCCCAAGACTTTCTTTTTTCTTATTAGAGCAGTATATTCGTTCCTGACCTCGCCATAACACTGTTTTAGAGCTGCTACTTCAGCTGCTGGCCAGGAGCGGCACGCATGCTGGAAGTTCTTGCAGCAATCATTGACTTCGCGTCTGAGTCTTTGGAGCTCCGGGTACCACCACGGAATGGAACCAGGGGCTGGTCTCTTTTGTCTGATTACAGCTTTTGTAATAATTGTTGTTATGGCTCTTTGATGTTGGTCTGGTGTGAAACCTGTGTGGTCAAAAGGTCCGAGCAGCCTCAGTCAGCTTCTCTCTGAAAATGTCCCAGTTGGCTGTTTTCACTGAAAATCTGTATAGTGTGAGCCTAAGTATGGTTAATGGGCGAGAGCACGATGCAACTGGAAGGTGATAACTCTGTTGTCTGAGGTGGTCCAATCTTCTCTGACCACCCAGGAGGATAGGTGGTTGGCGATGGAGCGAGTGGCCAGACAGACATCGATGGTGGCTTCCCAAAGAGAGCTTGAGAAGGTGGGTGCATTGTTTGGTTGGTTAAGAACTGTGAGGCTATTTTTGGTAAGGAATAATTCTTCAAGCATTATCCATTTCTGGATCTGCATCTTTCGGGAGTTGTGCTATGCCATGCTGGTGACCTACAATTGACATCGGCACAGATGATGATTTTAGCATTAGGAATTTCATGTAGGACGTTCTGCAGGTAGTTTACTGCCGGGAGGATGTCTTCACTTGGTTGACAGTATAATGATATTGCATAAAAGTCCTCCAGTGGGGGACTTTTATGCAATAAATATGAGATCTTAGTCACCGTGAGGTCAGAATTGCAGACAATCAGGGTCGCCCAAGGGGTGTCTCCGTCGTGCTGTACCACTTTGTAGTTGAGTGTGTATCCTCTCACCACTCGACTATGCATGGCTCTTGGAGGAAGAGAATATCCAGGTTTTCTTCTCTTCCTTTTTTCTCAGCTGGGCTACAACTACGATAGGCCTTTGAGCATTGTGTTGCGAAAATTTCACTATAGAGTTGAGTTATAGTTTTTAGGCAGAGTCTCCATTCTTGTTTGTTGTGCACTCTTGGCTTTAACGTACACCGCGCATTTATTGTCTCTGATCGAATGGTCGGCAGGTAGTTTTTGGGCCTTACAATTGGCACAGGTTGGAGCATCTGTCTTGTTGGGGCAGGAGTTGTGGCCTGTGCCTGCAGGTAGGCAAGGTCTGTGCACATGTGGATGTAGAATGGCCGAAGCGGCAACATCTAAAACACTTGGGAACAGCTACATGTTCCTTGTAGTAGTAGCTGCCCCAGTTTATAAAGACTATTTTGATGTTGTATTGTTTGCCAGGCTCTGGGGGACAGCTCCAAAACCCCGTTTGTTGAGCTTCCCGTACGCGATTTTGTTTGGAATGACATGGTTGGAAGGGTCTTGTTCTGGGAGTGCTTGTTGATTTCTCTGGTATAGCTCCTCCCTGACGGTGGCTTGGTCAATATCTTTAGCGATATCAAATATGCTTATTGATGGGCCTTTCCTCTTTGGGGGTTCAGCCTAGAGTTGGGATTGTGGTGTTTTTTAGGATTTTTGTTGCATCTGCCTCTGTCTCAGTAATTACACCAGTGTTCGTGGTCTTTCTGATAGATTTTATTTTTGTCGTCTTAAATGGTTAGTTTGGCAATTACAGTCTCCTTAATTTGCTCGCTGGTTTGAGGGGCTTGGGGGATTGCAGGTTTCAGGAAAACCAGATGTGGTGTAGGAAGGAGTGTTTTCCTTTTGGTTACGGTTGTGGTTGTTGACACTGGTTGGTTTTGTTTGCTTGTGTTCCACAGTGCCTCTGCGAAGGTGGGAGCACGTTGTAGCATTTGATTTGCTCCAGCAGTCAGTTTGGGATCTTGCTCCTTCGTCAAAGTAGGCGTCGAGCTTCGAAATTGCTTTGTCGTATTTAAGATTGGTTTCCTATAGCACTGTTTCAAGTTTGTTCCATAGTGTTACAATCTGTGCCTGTAGATTTGTAGTTACCCGGTTAGACTGGTTTTTGAACAGGTCTTCCAGTTCGGTCTTGAGTTTTATTGCTTTCTCGAGGACAGTGGCCTCTGGTATGGTCGGATCCAGTGGGAAGTCCTCTTGTCTGTTCTCATCCAGGTCCTTTTGTATGATGGTTGTGTCCTGTGGGTCCCGCAGGTCAACCTGGCTGCGGGTCTCTATTTCTGATTTCGGTACTGTAAGTTTTGTGTACTTTCTTTTGGCAGTCGACACTAATTTCATGCCATCTGGGCCTTCCTGGGTATCCAGGATGGTGGGGTCGTCATTCATCACTGTGGTTGGCTTGCCAGGCGCGGTTTCCTTATGTCCATGTGCCAGTTCTGGCATTTTATGGTATTGTTCGGTTAAACGAGAATGATCTGAATAATCGGGATATCTCTTCAGATCCGCACAGAGGCTTGAAAACGTTGTTGATTATTGGGTCACACAAGTTTGTGCGGTAATTAGGGGCAGAGCAGTCTATCTGCGTTAATTTGGGCAGACCCCCACAGGTCACGTGGAGAGGAGAAGCGCCAAAAGGTTAATCTGGCCTTAGAGAGACCGCGCTACTGTCTTCTGGGGTTTTTGCAGTCGCTGAAGACGATGGTCAAAACAGTTTGTGAGTAAGGTAAGCAGGAGAGAAGGTACTGTCTGTCCATGGTAAGTCTATGGCAGAAGGGGGGGGGGATTGTGAAAATCATGACTGCACCGAAATTGTTCACAATAAACTACCAAAAGATATTGCGACGCTGTCGAAGTCCGAAATCACACAGGTGGGAGCATCGAACCACGTGGCCGGAAATAGCCCATGTTGCGGCTCATAAACGGTCTTTTAATTTACATTTGATAATATTTCCAATAGTGCCTTCAGATGAACATTCACAACTCAAATTTATGCCGAAACCTTGCGAGAAAAATCAGCCGTTTACATCCAGTATCTCGGCACACTGCGAAAGTGTCGCCGATGACTCCCTTGTCACAAGAGAAACTATATTCGTCGAAACGCAGGGGCACACGACATTCAGTTACATCTTTTAAGTTTGTTTTCTCATTTGAGTGTAGTAGGGAGATGAGTGCTGTGAGAAGCAAATGGTCGCGGGAGAGCATTAACTGCCAGAGGCGTACAGTGCGACTAAGTAGCGCTCGCTAAAGGGAAGCTTAAGCAACAAGTTATCTTCAGCTATGATTGTACAAACACGGGGGGTTCAACCTCCCCAGTCAATAGTGCAGTTCAACTGTGATAGCAACAGAAATGTGTTCGCCGCACTCTCCAATTCTAGGACAATGCCGCCAAGGTGGGCAGACACATTGTTACTGGCGTTGGATACGAACGAGTTAAAATGCACGAGAAGAATGACCCAGAAAAACTAAAAATTGATCTCACCACTGAGCTCCTCTTCCTTAGAAACCCTTGTATGGCACAAATCCAAAAGCTGGCACTATTTTAAACTGATTAAACCTATCAATATGCACGGAGCGATTTGCAGCACGTGTTACCAAAGAAGGCAGCCATTTTCCGGCCTCCTCTCTGGTTATATATAAGGTATACTCTTGTCATGCAGCACCAGGGGTTTCCCCCATCTCCGCGTTGCTTTCTATGTGGGTGTACCAGTTTCCTGGAAACGCCAGAGGTTTAAAAGTGTGTGGGTATTGTAACTGTGTAAAGTCGTGTACCGTTGTTCATCTGGTCATTTAGCCGCTGGAGTCCAGCGTTGCCCCACCTGCGACCCGTGGAAGCAGACCAGGAACCCGGTAGACTTAAGTTACTCTTGCAGTTGCCTCGTAATTTCCTGAGATTTCAGGGGCTAGGACCTATAAAAAAAAAAATTTTTGTACACATACACACATATACACAACAGTGATACACAATATACAGGGTGTTTCAGTTAAACGTTTCAGAACTTCTAAGAGGGGTAGGGTACATCCTGACAACTCGAAATGATATAGCAATGTGGGGTCGGAAATGCTTTCCTGAAGCGGTGTTGTACACAGAAGCACCATAAAGAAAAGAGACCGTAAGTGAGAAATCGTTTTAATAATACATGAAAAGAAGCAAAACGTACATGGATTAAAGTAAGTGTTCGAAGTTTCTTCCACAGGCTACAATGCACGCCTCACATCTCCGACGCATGGACATCCGAACATTCTGGAATACTCCAGGCAGCGTGTCCAGACACAGCAACCGGCGGATTATGCACCTCGTTTTGCTTTCGCACAGTGATACCTTGGAAAATGTGCTGCAAATCCCCTTTTTCCTGCTGAAGTGTTGTTTTCCGATGAGGCATCCTTCACAAGGGAAGGAATTTTCAACACGCATAACGACCATATCTGGGCGGTCGATAACCCGCATGCAATACGACGTCGTGCAGCACAGATTCGATTTTCGGTCAATGTATGGGCCGGTATTATGGGAGATCACCTCATCGGACCTTACCTGTTACCGTGTCGTCTAACCGGACCTATCCACTTGATTTTTCTGCAGCAAGTATTGCCACAACTTTTGAGAGATGAACAGATTTCTGCATCGACGCAACAGACAATGTGGTGCCAACACGATGGAGCCCCTGCCCATTATAGCGGAGATGTTCGTAACTACCTGGATGCCACATTTGGTCAACAGTGGATCGGACGTGGTGGTCCCGTGCGTTGGCCTGCTCGGTCACCCGACCTATCATGTCTTGATTTTTATTTCTGGGGTCATATGAAATCGCTAGTTTATGACGCCCCTGTTGACAATGCTGAGGAGCTGGTTGCAAGAATCGCAGTAGCTGCCGAAGAAATTCGCCTGGAGTATTCCAGAATGTTCGGATGTCCATGCGTAGGAGATGTGAGGCGTGCATTGTAGCCCGTGGAAGAAACTTCGAACACTTACTTTAATCCATGTACCTTTTGCTTCTTTTCATGTATTATTAAAACGATTTCTCACTTACGGTCTTTTTTCTTTATGGTGCTTCTGTGTAGAACACCGCTTCAGGAAAGCATTTCCGACCCCACATTGCTATATCATTTCGAGTTGTCAGGATGTACCCTACCCCTCTTAGAAGTTCTGAAACGTTTAACTGAAACACCCTGTATATTTTGTTGCAGTTTTTCAGCTGTTGCCATGTAGATGGGGCTAGTTCAACTACCCAGTTCCTATTGGTTCCCGATCTGGTACTGGTTGAATACCTTGGTGTTACCGTGCATTTTTCTTGTTTCCTGTGCTAAATTCCTTAGATTTCTGGTGACAATTTCAGTTTCTAGTTGTTCAGGCGTTACATAATTGTCTACATCGAATATTATAATTGAAGGCCCATGCTTTTTTGGCTGCTCCGCTGTTAGCCCTAACTTGGCAAATTTTGTTTTGTTTGTTTGTTATTTGGTTTTTATGAGCATTAGCAACTAAGGCCATATTGCTCCATGATATGCGGTGGTCATTCCCTGACCTTTCCGCATCCTCCGTATTTGGTGGTGACGGGCTCGAACCCCTGTCTAATCAAGAAGCGTGTGCTACGCACTGCTGCGCCTTCCCACCTGGCTATGGAGGTGCCGGCAAGTTTTGGGTTTTCCATTATTGTCTGTATATCTTCCTTATTTTCTGTTTCAATGATTAGTCCTGTGCTTCTTGTTTTTCTTATTGCTTTAATTCTGGTAGTCCTCAAGTCATCTTTCATCTCTTTCATAAATTTAGCCTTTAGTTCTTCGCTGGATTGGACATTTTCAGTGATTTCCAGAGCTATCGGTCTGAGAACCACCAAGTTTGGTGTTTTCAAGAGTGGTGGCCTTTTTTCTTGTTGCCTTTCTTTGGTTGTAACTGGTTTGAGCCATTCCTCAGCGCCTGGGCATATGTGGAGGCACGCTGTTGCATTTGATTTGTCCCACATTGTTCGTAGAATTGTATCTTCACGTTTGCCTTTTCATTTTCTAGGAAGGTCTCTATCAGCATGGCTTCGATCTTACTGAAAATGTTTGCAATCTGCGATCTAATACTTGTTGTAATTCTGTTTGATGGTTCTTTGAAAATATTCTCTAATGCCGTCTTCAAGGCTAGAGATTTTTCATACACTGTCTTCAGGCAAGGTAGGATCCAGGGGAACCTCTGGTGGCTTCTCTTCTCCGGTGTCCTTTGTAGATGGCATACTCTCTGGTTGTTCCCTTGCTTCAGTTTGGGAACGTGTTCCCCCCCCTCTATTTTTCTGCCAGTCGACTTTTTATTTTTTCCCTCCCATGCTGCTTAGATTTCGGATAAACAGCGTTTACGGTTAATCGGGAGTGTGTTATTTTTGGTCAGCTTGTGGCTACTAACAGTAGCAAAATGAAACCCGCTACAAGTCCGTAGCCCTTTTGGTTCTCGTACAGTTCACACCCCCCCCAGTGACCTAAACAGGTCACTGGGGGGGGGGAATAAGCCGCATGTGAAGATGCTCCTATACAAACAGGAGTACTGAAACGGTGCAGTTTGGTTGAGTTGGGGTGATGCCGATCACAAAAATTATAGTTATTTCGATGCGGGAGCAACGGAAGAAAAGTTGCAGCTCGCCCATGCAATGGCTGTTGGTAGGGAGGGAGGACGGGAGGTAGGGGGAGAACTTGAAGACCCATTTACTTATTTACTTCACTGTGTTGTTTACAAGGTCATAGAGTTGAAAGAGCACAATCCTACGCTATAGTAGCACACAGGGGGGGGCACTAATCTCCAGTCTATAAGTGTGATTCAGGCGTGGTGACCGTATGTTGTCACGTGGTCACTCTCTCCAATTCTAAGACAATGGTGCTTTTAACGGCAGACCCGTTGTCGCTAGCGTTGGATAAATAATGCAAACAGAATCTCACTTCTACCCAAAGAAAGTTCAAACAAAATTCACCAACATGTTCCAGTTCCTTAATGGCATTGATCCAACACAAATCCAGAGTTTTGTGCAAACTTTTAACTAGTAAACCAGGTCGCAATTTACGGAGCTGTCACACACACGTGCACGCTTGGAAGCGGCCATTTTCGGGAAAAAAACCATCTGGTTATACGTAAAATAAAGTGTGTTATGTGTTCCCCCATCTCCGCGTTGCTTTCATTATGAGTATACCAGTTCACTGGGAAAGCCAGAGATTTAAAAGAGTGTGGATCATGTGAATGTGTTATGTTATGTACCGTTGTTCCTCTGGACATTTAGCCGCTGGACCCCAACTGAGACCCAACGTTGCCCGCACTTCGCCCCGTGGAGGCAGACCAGGCAACCACTATTTTAAATTTTTACTCAGGCAGGTCCTGCCACCTAGTTTCCTGAGATTTCAGTGGCTAGGACAAAAAAAAAAAAAAAAAAATTGTAGTAGTAGTGGCACATGATGCAAGAAAGCAAGCTTATGCAGCATCACCCAAAAAAAAAAAAAAACACACCATTCCCTCCAAATGCCTGTCCAGTTCCTCCTTAAATTTATTTAACCTATCAACTTCCACAACGACAGATGGAAGTTTCTTCCAGCAATTAACCACCCTCTGGCTAAAGGCAAATTTCCGCACATCTATTCTACATCTGTCCTTTCTTAATTTGAACTTATGTCCCCGTAGGTTCGTAATCTGAACAAGTGGAAGGATCCCATCAGAATTCAGCGTGCTCAACCCATTCAAGGCCTTATAGACCTCAATCAGATCACCGCGCAGGTGCCTAGTCTCCAGCCACTGCAATTTGCAGAACTTAAGCCTCTCTTGGCAAGAGAATCCCTTCATTGCCCTCACCAATCGTGTTGCTCTTCTCTCTACACGCTCAAGCAAATCTACATCCTTCCAAAATGAGGCCTCCAGACCTGTACGCAGTACTCAAGGCGTGGCCTGACCATTGCCTTATACAGAGGGACAATCACCCCTTTTCCCTGCTAGCAAAATTCCTATATATCATTGACAAAACCCCATGACCTGCCCTAGCAGCCTGTCTGCATTGCTCAGAAAATTTCATATCTGACTGCACAATTACTCCCAGGTGTTTTTCATTTTTTACCACCTTAAGTGTAGTACCACACAGTTGGTACGTTTCTCTGGGGTTACTTCTACCCATATGCAGTACTTTGCATTTGTCAAGGTTGAACTTCAGTTGCCACTTCTTAGCCCATCTGCCCAAATTATCTATATCCTGTTGCAGTAGCACACTGCCATTACTGTCATTAACAACCCTGCCAACCTTTGTGTCATCTGCAAACTTCGACATTAAGCCTGATATACCTTCATCAATATCATTGATAAATACACAAAACAACAGTGGACCCAACACCGAACCCTGTGGGATTCCACTAATAACATTAGTCCACGAAGAGCAGCACCCATTGATTACCACCCTCTGTCTTCTCCCACTTAACCATCCTTTTATCCATTGTAGCAACTTACCCTTAATACCATTCTGCTCCAATTTGTACAGTAGTCTTCCATGCGCAACAGTGTCAAAGGCTTTCCTGAAATCCAAGTATATGATAACAAAATTATTTTTTGCATCCAGTTCCTTTGTGACCACATCATAATAACCAATCAAATTTGTCAGACAAGACTTTCCCTTAACAAACCCATGCTGTGTTTGAATTATTGCTGCAGTCTTGTCTAGATGATCCTGCAATGCATCTTTAACCAGTGACTCCATTATTTTACCCGGAACAGAAGTTAAACTAACTGGTCTGTAATGACTCGTGTCACCCTTCGATCCACCTTTGTGAATTGGGGACACATTTGCACATCTCCAGTCCGTGGGAACCTCCCCTGAGTCCAAGGATGCTCTCATAATTATGGCTAAGGGTTTGCTTAGTTGCTTTGCCGCCTCCTTTAAAATAACTGGATAGATCCCATTCACCCCAGGTGCCTTTCTTATGTTTAACTTCAACAATTTCTCCTCCACTTTGCTCTCAGTTATTACAAAATCATTAAGCACACTGCTACAATTTGATAACCTTCTTCCATTTTCAAACTATAATAATTCCTCACGTGTGAACGTAGATGCAAAATACTCATTCAGTTTGTTTGCTATCTGAGCAGGATCATCAACAGTCGAACCATCGATGTCAAGTGGACCAATCATATTCATCCCCTTCCTTTTAGAGTTTATATAAGTAAAGAAATCCTTGCTGTTTTTCTTAGCATCTTTTGCCAAAGATTTCTCGTAATCCGCCTTCGCCTGCCGAACCTCCTTTGTGACCTGATTACAGACTAGCTTATATCTGCCACAGGCTTCTGCGTCACCTGATAATTTATATGCATCCCATGCATTTTTCTTCTCTGTCACGAGTCTCATTAGTTCATTTGATAACCATTTAGGCCTAAACCTTGAACGATATTTCTTAATCGGTATATAAAGTCTAGTAGCTTCCACGATTAATTCCTTGAATGCCTCCCACTTCGAATTTACTGTTGGTAACATCGTCAGTTGATCCCACCGTACAGAATTTAAAAACTGTCTGAGACCACTGTACTCCCCTTTACGGAAGCAAAAACCCTTTCCTTTACCCCTGACGGTAGTAACCTCTTTGAGTAAATCCCACTTCAGCACACTGATCACTGCCACCTAGTGGTTCCTTTATCTGCAAATTCTTAATACACGAATGATCACTGCTGATAACCAGATCAAGAGTGTTACTTTCTCTGGTTGCCTCTCGAACATGCTGCTGCAGAAAACAATCATCCAATAAATCCACAAAAGTCTGACTAGTGTGTGAGTGACCATCCCACAAGTTCCGGTCAATATCTGGGAAGTTAAAATCCCCCATTATAAGACATTCTGATTTACAGGCCCACTATTTCTCTGTACAATTGTTCATTGTACTCATTCAAGTCATTAGGCCTATAACACACTCCTACCCTTATTTTTCCTTTCGCAGTGCTTATCTCACACCAAACTGACTCAGCAGAGCACTGTTCATCTATATTAACTGGGTGCACTTCCTTTGATTTTATGTTTTTCTTAATTAACAGCATAACACCCCCTCCCTTTCTGTCCTGTCTATCCTTTCTGTACACATTTTACTCCCCAAATTCCAGTTCTGCATTCCTTATATCTTTGTGACACCACGTCTCTGCTATCCCAACAATATCCGCCTTTGATGTCTTGACCAACACTTCAAATTCATCAAATTTATTTACTATACTTCTAGCATTGGTATACATGCAAGCATACATGCTCCTATGCCTATTCCTTGTTACCCTAACACATCCCATATACCCAACTATTCCATGATGACTGCCATCCGTCCCTGAAACCCCCAACACCCCTCGCTCCAGGTCGTTTCTTATTCTAATAGAAGTTGTGCAAGAATCACCTTCACCTCTGCCTGCGGTTACTGTTAAACTATTAGTCTTTGTATCCCCCCAAAACTAGCAGTTTTCCGACCCACCTAACACTGCCTCGATAGCATCAGCAAATATTCTTGCACCCTTTTTATTTAAGTGTATCCCATCCCTGTAGAAGCAATCTCTCCTGTTAACAAGTACAGTCCAGGCTGAAAAAAATTCTACCCCTTGAGCCTTGCACAATCTTTCCAGGGCCGAATTGATCGACAAGGCTCTCATCATGTACTCCCTCCTATCGTGTCTGGGCAGAATTGCAGACACTTTCAAATTCAACCCTATTTCACGGCTTTTTTTCAACAGTGACCTGTACTTGTTGAGTAATTCCGCCGGTCTCCTACTCTTAATATCATCAGTGCCAACGTGTACAACTATATCACCTTTTGTGCCCTTGAAAGATGATATCCGCTCTACAACGTCATCAACCTTTGCCCCTGGCAGACATACCCTGGTCCTGTTCCACCTATCCTTTTTACAAAGGATGTTCCCCGTTTCCCTGACAATAGAGTCACCAACAACAACTAGTTCCTGTGGAACCAGCGCATTCTGCCTTAGGGGTTGCCACTGTGTTGCGTGATGACCAAGTGCAAGCTCTGGCGTTGATGTGGGCAGCTGAGAGCCTGATGGGCCCTCAATTTAGATCTGTTTTTTTGAGGGCATCCACCCTGTCCCTCAAACTCTCATATAGGCCCACAACAACGCTGAGTTGTCGTCTGATTTCCTTACACTCCTTACATCGCGCGCACACAAAGACATCCCCCATGGCAATATCATGTTCCGTTCCAGAGAGTTCGGCAAACATTTTTCACAAGTTGCACATTTTTTTAGGCTGAGATGCGTTGGAGAATTGCCCCCCTCAGTTCTCCCCCGAGTCACAGCACTCCTGCCACTTTGTGCCCGTTGCTTTGCTGCTCTAGTTTGGGGCATGGTAGTTTAAATTAATAAAACCAATAAATTAAATGTCAATAGTATTTGAATAGAAACTATTAAATAGAAACAGTGAAGCTATTAAATATTAAATAGAAACTATTAAATAGAAACAGTGTATGGGGATATTGCGCTAGAATTCGAAAAGCCAAAATGGTGGGCGAACAGCATAATTTAGATACGGTTATTTTTGGAGTGTGGGGCGTTCGCTTGCATACAGATAGAGTTGGGTAGGGAGAATGAAGACTGGGGGGATAAAGAAAGAAGAATGGGGTAAATAGGGAAAACGACCCCAGGTGGAATCAGTGGGGTATGCCCATGCCCTACCAGAGGGATGAATGGGGTCAGCGAGGAGGGGGATGAGACAGAAAAGCCGTCACCTCCACCCCGCCGAAGAAGAAAGGGCCGAAAAAGAGAGCCGGCTCAGGTCGTCAGCATGGCGTGTGTGCAGTGAAGCTGTGGCTTCGTCAGATCCGCGACAGTATCCAGTCCAATAGTTGGTAAGTGTTGGGATAGGATCCCCTCCACTGCTGGTCCAGTAATCAGGATGTCAGTGTGGGATGGTGTCACTAATAGGACCTAAATCTCATCCAGTAAAGTCCTAGTCATTGTTGTCAGAGTTCAGGTGTCGAGTGTACGGAAGTTGTGGTAGTGTTCGTAGTCTGCTGAACAGTTTGTGCGCAATTGCGAGAGGGCTCTGTAGTCCTCCTCCTCCTCCTCCCCCAGTACAAGGTATTCCCAATCCTTCGGGGTGAAACATATTTTTGTTATAAAGTGACATCTTATATCCTCAAAGAGGGGACATTCATGCATCAGATGTGTCCATGTCTGATTTTCATCGCAGTGGCATAGTGGCGATTCTTTTATTCCGAAGGTCGAAAGTTTGGCATTAAAGGAACCGTGCCCCGTTAAAAGGAAGGTGGTATAAAGCCCCGGTGAAAACCAGGCTGGCGGGTGTGGGTAGACTTGAGATACATTTCCGGGTTATGGCGCCTTTAGTTGATTCTGCCCATTGGGACTGCCAGTTTTGTCGGAGGTGGTTGATAAGACGTTTTTTCTCTATGTTGCTGTTGTTGGCTGGATCGGTAGTGAAGCCGATGCAGATTAGATTTTACCTCTAGACAGTTGAAAGAGCATGCCGCAGCGGACAATTTCCAGGTCCAGGGGGAGTGATCCCGCCAGGGCCTGCAGTGCATGAGAGCTCACAGTGCAGCACGCTCTTGTGATGGTGAGCAAGATGCTACGCTGTATTGATTCAAATTTCCTTTTGTTGACAGCCACGGTTGCTTTGTTGTACCAAATACCTGCAGCGTAAGAGACGGTAGGGATGAAAAAAGCCTTGTAAAAGAGAGACAGGGTGCTTTTCCTTAGTCCCCAATCTTTTCGTGCGACTCTTGCTACGAGGACTGAGTAGTTCCTGATCTTGCTCTGGAGATAGTCGAGATGTGGGGTAAAGGATAAGTTTTTATTCAATACGATTCCGAGGTATTTTAGTTCTGTGGTTAGTTTAATCGTGGTTCCTTCTATTTTGATTTGTGGTGGCCTTCTCGTGTCAAGAGAACCCTTGAGGATGTCTCGGTTGGTGATATCGTTAGGTGGTTCTGTTTTGCCCAGGTTTGCAGGGAGTCAATTGCCCGATTTGCAGTGGCTTCCAGTTGTACCCTGCTGGGTGCCTCCAGCATCAGGACGAGGTTGTCTGCAAAAGCTTGTGCATCCGCCCCATTGAGATTCTGATTGAGGAAACCGTCCATCACCAGATTCCAAAGGAGTGGCCCCAGGATTGAACCTTGTGGGCACCCCCGGAAGATAGGCCGAGTAAGTTGAGAGTAGGGAGCACATACTAAGATCCTTCTATCAGATAGGTAGGTTTTGATACAGTGGTACAGGTAATTGGGGATATTTGCCTCCCGGAGTCTGCTGAGGACACTTAGCCCCCCAGAGTGAGTCAAATGCCCCGGCAAAATCGATAGAGATCGTCAGGAAGTATTTGCGGTTACAATTGGTAGCTGCGGTTATTATACGTTCCAATGCGTCTACAGTGGAGCAGCCTTACGAAAGCCAAATTGTTTCGGGGATCGTAGCCCTGCTTCTAGGTTGTGGATTTCTATTCTGTTGTGGAGTGAGTGTTCAAATAGTTTCTCAGTACCGGCTATAGGTCTGTACGACTCCAGAAGTTTCCGTGATTTTTTCGGGTTCTTCAAGATCAGTCGAATCCGTGCAGATCTCCAGTCATGAGGGAAGTAGCCTGCAGAGAGACAGTAGTTGAACAAATTTGGGACAGTTGTTGGGATGTATTCTAGGGCCTTTTTCACGATCTCTGGTTCCAGATCGTCTTCACCAGGCATCTTCTTGTTTCGTATTTTGGCGATCGCCAAGTAGAGGGCTGCAAGGGTGAATGGGTCTTCGCGTTGTACTGGATTGTAGTTTGCGTTTTCTTCGCAGAGACGGAGCTGCTCCAGGGAGTGAGCTGTGGGGAGTTGCCGAAAGTTGGTATTGAGGATATTGTCTATTGATTGGTGCCATGATTTTGTATAGAAGCCAGCAGGTGTTTTAGTCGAGGGAACTACCTCTCCTTTGGGTATCTTGTTCATTGCGCCTTTACATACAACCCCCCAGGGGTAAGGTGTATTTAGTGTCAGATGGCACTAGGGGTTTCCCCCATTTCCGCCTAGTTTTCATTGTGGGTGTACCAGTTCACTGGAAATGCCAGAGATTTGAAAGTATGGATATTGTATATGTGTAGTGCCGTGTACCGTTGTTCATCTGGTCGTTTAGCCGCTGGACCCCTGCTGAGGCCCAACTTTACCCCACCTTCGCCTCGTGGAGGCAGACCAGGAACCCAGTAGACTTAAGTTACTCTGGCAGGTCCTGCCACCTAATGTCCCGATATTTCAGTGGCTAGGACCTTAAAAAAAGTAAATAAATAAAGAAATATAATAATAAAAAAGATAAATAAAATAATAATAAGAAAGGTAAATAAATAAAAATAAAAAAATAAAATAATAAGAAAAGGTAAATAAATAAAAATAAAAAAAATAAAATAAAAAAATTATATTGTATGCATATATGCGTGCATACATGCACATATGTACACACAACGTGCATACACATACCAACGTCAATCGTGGGGTTGACGTCGCTTGAGTTTGGCCAGAACATGGGTGAAGATATTTTGGATGTATTTAAATTTAGGTGTGTGGGGCTTCGCTAGCGTGAAGATAGAGAGGGAGGGGAACTGAAGACTGGGGGAAGAAAGACAGAAGTATGGAGCCAATAGGGAAGGCAGCCCCAAGTTTCAGTGTGGCATGCTCATGCCTCACCTTTAAACCCTACTCCCCCAGGGGCGGACGAGAGAATCGTCTCCCTGGGGGAGTAGGGTTTAAAGGTGAAGAGGGCTAGGGTGCCCTCTTCAGGCTCCCCTGAGGCTTTGGGAGCTACGCTGCAGTTTGTTGTCTCTATTCTTGTCTACTTGATTCAGATTGGGACACTCATGAGGCAATCCGTCTTTTTTTTTTTTTCGTTGATTCTCTTTTCTTCTTTTTCCCTTCTTCTCTTCTTTATTCCTTTCTTTTCCATTCATTTTCTTTTCTTGCACAGTTTTCTTTTTCAGGAGTTGTATCTGTCTTATGTGATTTATGTTACTGTACTTTGAGTCTCGATGTATGGCAATTAATAACACCCTTCTCCTTGTGAAGAGGTCCTGTGCATACTGGGAGAGCGCGCGGTACTTCTCTGCCGTGTCAGTGAAGTGATGTTCAAGTCCTTTGGGGAAGTATTAGGTATGTTCGGGGTCTGATGGCACCTGGGATTTTCGTGATGAGGGTGCATCTGAGGTCTTGGTATTGTGGGCAGTCGTAAAGCAGGTGGTCCCAGCTTTCGACCTCTCTGCACGTGCAATTTGGGTCATTGGCGAGGCCGAAGCCGAACAGTTTCTGGTTGAAGGGTCCATGTCCTGTGAGTAACGAGGTCAGGTGCAAGCCCGGGAAGAACAAGCCCGTTTGCCTTGGGTATATTTTGTTCAGTACCCCCCAGGGTTACTCGTTTCCGGTAGTTGAAACTAGCATTTCCCAGGATCGTTTCTTCCGTGTTCTGATCAAGGCGGTGTATTCATTCCTGACCTCGTGGTATTGCTGCCTGAGGACCTGCACCTCTGCTGCCGGCCAGGATCTTCTTGCTCGTTAAAAATTTTTCCTGCGTGTATTTACCTCGTGTTGGAGTCTCTGAAGCTCCGGGCACCACCAGGGGACCGCACCTGGGGATGGTTTCTTCCTTTTGATGGTTGCGTTTGCAGCCTCTGTAATTATATTTACAATAGTGCGTTGGTGTTGGTCCGGCGTAAGAGTTGCATAGTCAAGAGTTTGTACACAGAGCCAGTCAGTGCTCTTGAAATTGTTCCCAGTTGGCCTTGTCAATGGCGAATCTGTTGACTGTTATTTTAGGTGTGGGTTGTCTGTTAAGGGCACGGTGCATCTGGAATGTAATAACTCTGTGGTCAGAGGTTGTCCAATCCTCTCTGACCTTCCATGAAGATATATTTCCAGCAATGGAGCGGGTAGCAAAGCTTACATCTATTGTTGCTTCCCATAATGTGCTTGAGAAGGTAGGCGGATTGTTCGGCTGGTTTAGTATTGCCAGACTGTTGTTGGTGAGGAATTCTTCGAGGCGCGAGCCGTTAGCAGTACCACGTCGGTCATGGGTTGCACTATGCCAAGCTGGCGACCTGCAGTTAACATCTGCACAGACTATTACTTTGGTGTTGGGGAGCTCATGGAGTACGTTTTGCAGCTAATGTATTGCAGGGAGAATGTCTTCGCCAGGTCGACAGTATAATGATATTGCATAGAATTCTCCTAATGGAGAGATGATTTGGGCACAGGCGGCCCATTCATTACAGAGATGTGTTAACTTTGTTACCGTGAGATCAGAATTGCGAACTATCAAGGCTGCCCAGGGGGTATCTCCGTCATGCTGAACTATTTTATACGTGAGGGGATAGCCTTTTACCTCTTTCTTGTCCGAGTAAGGCTCCTGGAGGAAGAGGACATCAAGACTGTCTTCATCGGCCTTCTTCTTTAGTTGCGCGGCAACAGCTTTAGCCCGTTGTGCCTTATGTTGCGCAAATTTTATTGTGTTTACATTATTGCTTTTATTAAGAGTTCCCATAATCGGTTCTTGATTGTTCAGCACTTTTGGCTTTTATGTAAACGGGGCAGTTTCTGTCTCTAATGGAGTGATCTGCTGGTAGTTTTAAGGCTTTGCAGTTTGCGTACACTGGTCGGGCGGTTTTATTAGGGCAGGAGTTGTAGTTGTGGCCTATGCCTGCACAGTGCCCACAAGTTGGCGAGGTCTGTGCTTGCTCACACGTATGTGTGGTATGGCCGAATCGGCAACACCGGAAGCATTTGGGCACAGCCACGTGCTCTCTAAAGCGGTGGCTGCCCCAATTGATGTAAATCCGTGTCTGTTGGCTGATTATCTTCCAGGCTCTTGGGGCTAACTCAATCACCCAGTTTGCGGCGTTACTGCTTCTGGGCTTTGTCTGGTGTTTAGGTGTGATTAGCACCGATGGGTCAGTATCTAGAATGTCGTGCCGCAAGTTTCTTCTGTAGATTTCGTCCTGTAGTTGGGTTGGGGAGAGGTCACGTCCAGTGGCAAGCTACAATGCTCGATCCCTTTCTCTTGGGGATCTCTGCATGGAGACCCAGGGAGGGCACTTTCGAGTTTTCAATGATTTTATTCGCCTCTTCCTGTGTCTCAGTTTCAATAATGATGCCGACGTTGCGAGTCTTCCTCATCGATTTTATTCTGGTGGTTTTAAAATCTTCACCAAGGTTAGTGATTACCAAGTTTTTCACCTCTTCGCTTGTGTGATGAGTCTCTGGTGTGGCTGGCTTTAAGATGACCAGGTGTGGGTGTTGTAGTAGGGGCCCTTCTTGCTGGGGGCAGCAGGAATCGGCTGGTGCTCTATTGTTGTTGTGGTCCTCAGCGCTTGGGCGTATGTGGGGACGCGCTGAGGCATTTTGTTCGCCTCACAATCAATATAAGCCTGGAGCTTTGCTGTTGCTCTTTCATTCTCTAGGAAAGAATCTATCAAGAGTGTATCCAGCTTATTCCACAAGTTGAGGATTTGGGCTCTAAGCCTGTGGTCACCCTGTTGGTTTGCTCCTTGAACAATGTTTCCAGAGCAGCCTTGAGGAACATTGATTTCTCATGTACGGTGCCCTCTGGCAGGGTGGGATCCAGAGGCAGTTCCGGTTGTTTCTCCTCGCTGGCGTCTTCTTGACTTTGTTGGTTGTGTATTTTCTTTTGGCTCCTTAGGCTCAGTGTGTGAGCATGTCTCCCGCTACGAATTTGGCACTATTCCCTTCCTATTCTTTCTCTAGCTTGTCTGGGGGGGTCCCACAGCGGGGGTCCACCGATTCATCCTGGTGTTCGATGAAAATGGGATCATCGTTTGGGTTTTGCTGCATGGTGTCTTGGTTATTATCAAGTTTTCCCTCCATATCGGGTACAATCCGTATTATCGAGCCAAATCGGTTTAACGGAGTTTTGTGGGTTCCCGTGAAAGGGCTCGTTAAAAGGTGCAGATTGTCGCCGGTAGCAGGTCTGTAAGGTAGAATAGCGGCTGAACAGTCCGTCAGCGAGGTTTTGTGCTAGCCCCCACTGTCCACAGGTGGGGGGGAAGAACAAACAAATGTTAGAATGTACCTAGAACAGTGGAATTCGTTCCCTATAGCATTTTTGGGGCTACTGAAGATGATGGCAAAAACACAATAGAATTCACTGGAGAAGAGTGTGTTCCTCACCATGAAATGCTTATTTGGGGGAGGGGAGTTCACTAAAAACATATTTCTCAGCTGTTTAAGATAGTTAAAAGCATAAATTTTGGAGCTCTCTTTCAGCCCGCTAAAAATACGGTTGGGGCTCCCTCCCCAGTCAAGTGCACACTACCAACGTGGCCTCCGCTTTATAATCGCTGCCTCTACATCCTGCTGCCAGCCACATGGTGACCATTGTAGTCTGGCAAACAAACAACACAGAGGAAAAACTCTGGTTATATGGTGGCACAATTTTGATTTCTGCCTAAAGTTTAGGGGTCAAATTAGCCGTTCACATTCAGTATCTTGTAGCGAATGTGTCGCTGAAGGCTTACTTATCACCAAAGAAACTAAATTCGTCGTAACGCAGAGGCACACGAGATTCAAGTATGGCTTTTAAGTTTTTGTTTTCTCATTTGAGCGTAAGTGTTTTCAGTGTCTAATGGCACCAGGGGTTCCCCCATCTCCGCGTTGCTCTTATTGTGGATGTACTAATTCACTGGGAAGACCAGAGATTTAAAAAAGTATATGGATTATGGAAGTGTGGTGTTTTGTACCGTTGTTCCTCTGGCCATTTAGCCGCTGGACCTTCTGCTGAGGCTCATAGTTCACTCTGACAGGTCCCGTCACCTGATTTCCTGAGAATTCAGTGGCTAGGACCTAAAAGAAAAAATTTATTTTTTCTTTATTTTATTTATTTTTACGGCGCCTCCGTAGCCATGTGGGAAGGAGCAGCAGTGCGTAGCACACGCTTCTTGATTAGATCGGGGTTCGAGCCCGTCACCACCAAATAAGGAGGATGCGGAAAGGTCAGGGAATGACCACCGCATATTCCCGGAGCAATATGGCTTTAGTTGCTAATGCTCCTAAAAATCAACATTACTAACTAACTAATTTATTTTTACACAAATATGTGTGTTATCTCTCGATTGCCTAGGGTGATGTCGCTTGAATAAGCAAAGATCGAAATATGGGCGTAAGTTAATCTGTATTTATTGAATATGGATGTGGGGGGCATTCGCTTGTGTAAAGATAGAGAGGGGGACTGGACATGTGTGTGGACATGTGTATATGTAAAGGGCGGCTCCTAGAACGTTTGTTCAACTCCGCCTCGTATCTCTGTGAAGAACAGTAGCACTACAAATGGGCCAGATATGTGTGTGACGTCGGTTTGTGTGTATTATGTGTGTGTTTTGTTGTTCTGTTCTGGCCGCTTGGCTACCCAGAAGCATCAGTCACCTGGACAGATGATTCTGGGTACTCGTCCACACCACGGGAAGGTGGGCCAGTCCATGTAAAGCACGTACTGTCTCAAGAGAGACTCTGACCCACCTAATGTTGTCAGAAGGTAGGGCAGGATCCTCTGGGGGCCCATTCCAGAGGGGGAAAAAAAAAGGATCACCCGTGGTGCTGGATTTGGAACCAAAATTATTAAAATAAAACATTTATGTAACTAAATAATAAAATAAATAAAAATAAAAATAAATAAATAAATAAAATTTAAAAAAAAAAGGAAGAAAGCACTTAATTTTGTCTACAGGCCGAGGAAAATTTCATTTCTTGAGGATTTGAGTGTATGTATTATTAAAGGAGATATAACCAGCTATGCATCAGCAGGACCATTGTGCTGCATCCTGTTGAAATCTGTCGACACTGAACGCCTTCGAAGAAATACGCCTTGAGCGAAAGCCTGAAGAATCTGAAATGACTCCGAGCTTTGAAGCAGAGACGACTCCTGTCCTGATTGAAAATTAGGAAGTGCTTGAAGAGGAAGTCTGAGATCGTCATACAGGGAGCAATGAAACAAGATGTGATCCCAACTCTCTGGTGATTCACACGAACAGAGGTCTGTTTGTGATAAATTGAACCTAAGAAGACTCTGGTTCATCGATCCATGTCCAGTCAACAGGTACGACGTGAATATGTCCATACAGAACCACAATCGAACACGTTTATCAAGGAGAAATGAAACTTGTGGTATAAATTTTCTCGTTGTTGCACCAACGGGAGCTGTATCCCATCGAGACTGCCAAATGTTTACTAACTCGTTCCACAGTCTCCTTCTTTCTCTTTTAGCATCTTCTTGAAGGTTGATGGTTATTCCAAGAAATTCGGTCTCAATCTGCTTTTTCAGTCTGTATAAAAAGCCTCTATAAGTAACTTGCAAGTCTAAAGGTAATGTTCCGGCTAGTACTTGCAGAGCTTGCGTCGAGACTGTCCTGCATGCCTTAACTAAACACCACAAAATGGTTCTCTGCAATGAGGCGAGTTTTGTAATGAAGTGTTTGAGCCGTGCCCTGTGAAACCATGCACCGGCAGCATACGTGATTAGAGGGAGGAAAACTGCATTGTAATAAATCCTTAAAGTTTTTCTGGAGAGCCCCCATTCAACACGGGACACCCTAACAATTGCACCAGTAAATCTACGTATTTTAGATGATAAGTTTGTCAAATGAGGAATAAAATTGAGACTGGAATCAGTTACCACTCCTAGAACCTTGTATTCTTTAACTATGGGGAGACGAATGTTGTTGATCTTGACCAACGGAGGACGAGTGATATCCAACTTTGATCCAAGAATCATCATCTTTGTTTTTGACAAGCTGATTTTAAGATTATTGGCCATAGTCCAATCGTAGAGATCCCGGAGAACAAAATTTGCGGTATTTTCCAGATCGGCCCTAGAGTTACCATTTACCAAGATGGTGAGATCGTCTGCATACGCTATTATTTTGACGTTACCGAAAGATCGGGAGAGCCACTGCTGCAGCACCATGTTCCATGTAAAAGAACCCAATATAGAGCCTTGTGGGCACCCTCTAGATACTGATCTTGATACTTGGCTATGTTTAGCCTTGACTATTATGGTTCTATTGGCAAAATAATTGCGGATTAAAAGGTAAAAGGTGGTTGGAGCACCTAGCCGATCGCAGACGCTCCAGGACGCTCTCCCACCAAAGGGAGTCGAAGGCACCCTCGAAGTCGATGAAAACGGCCAGGGTATATTTATGTACCGAGTTTTGAACTGAAGAGACAAAGTCCACAAGAGCATCCTCGCAGGAACGTCCGGGACAGAACCCATATTGACTTCTTGAAAGCAGATCCTGTTCTACCAGTAGGGTATTCAATCTAATGGCCATTAGTCGCTCTAGCAATTTACCCAAGTTAGCCAGCAGAGCGATCGGCCTGTACGATCTAGTCGCTCCAGGAGGCTTATCCGGCTTTCTGATCAACATAACTAGAGCGACCTTCCAAATTTCCGGAAAAGTTTCTTCCTGAAGGCATCTGTTGAATAACTTTAGAAGAACGTAAGGTTTTAATTTCAAGACTCTGATGATAAAAATGTTTTCTATAAGATCTAGTCCTGGGCACTTCTGAACATTAACTTTATGGGAGACAGCCTGCAGTTCATCCAACGTAAAAGGTTCGGTGGTTGTTGAGGACACATAAAATTCATTGTCTGATC
The DNA here is from genome assembly GCF_048544385.1 of Mastigoproctus giganteus. NCBI lineage: Eukaryota > Metazoa > Arthropoda > Arachnida > Uropygi > Thelyphonidae > Mastigoproctus > Mastigoproctus giganteus. The sequence goes on along the minus strand of NC_143575.1, from coordinate 121,354,336 downwards.
GGATTTTAGAGTGAATAGGTAAGTCTGAGGTAGGATCATCCAACGGAAAAAGAGCATCTAAGATTGCATTTGTAGAATCATACCAGTTCAGTGTTTCCACGGAGTCTGCCACAATTGAGCCAAATATGTTAGAACTAGAGGTTTTTCCTCTTACAATCTTGTATAGAAAACCCCAAGGGTTAGCATTTCCAGAGGTGTGAACGAAATTCATCCACGTTTCACGCTTTCGAGAGGCAATGGCCTTCACGTAGCTTTTCCTCAAAGAAGAATACTGCTGGTAAAAACGATTAACGTCGGCTTGGGGCCAGTCTCTATGCCTTTGGTAGTACCTACGGGCTCGATGAACTTCCCTTCTTAACTGCGATAACTCCTGCGTCCACCATGAGCACGTCTTCTGGTTAACCCTCTTTTTCCTAGAGGGTTAACCAGAAGATAGAGAGGGGGAGACTGAAGACGGGGGGGGTCAAAGGAAGAAGGATGCCAATAGAGTAGGAGACCTCAAGTTGGTTTGTAGCCTTTTGTATTTGTACGCCGTACTTATCTTATCTAGATGTGAACCCCTGGCTCTCGTCGCCGTGATGGGATATTGTGCTGTAACTCAACTTCACAATAAAGATTTATTTATTTATTTATTTAGCGGCAGAAGGGCACTCCCATGCTCTGCCAGAAGGAAGAATGGGGTGGAAAAGAGGGGAGGAAACAGTATGACCGTCTCCGCCCGCCGGGGTGGGGTTGAAAGGGTCGGACAAGGAAACCGGCACTCATCGCCAATATGGCGTGTGTGTAGCTTGGCTAGGTCTGTAAATTCAGGACAGCATCCCGACAGTGGCCCAACCAGGAGGTACATCTAGGGACAAGATCTCTACCGACTTTTTCACAGATCGGTTGAATGCTGGTGTTGGTAGTGGAATCATGGTCTCATCAGTTTGGTCGTGGTCATTCTATTTCCATTTTGGGTGGCCATTCTTGGTATGATGTTACTTCCACTGTTTGTTCTGTTGTCTGGGGGACCAATGCAGTGTTGTCACTCCTGAGATCTGTGTCCCGTCCAGTTGTTCCGTCGTCATGGGTCTCTATGGTGATTGTCACATTCTAAGGTAGTTCATGGGGTAAATGACATGCGCTGTTGGTCCAGTTGATAGGGTGTCAGTGTTTGATAGTGACGTTCGTGAAAGCAAAGTCCCGTCCGATATCGTGGTACTCTGTTATTTCTGGTTCAGTTGAAAAGGTTATGGCACTCATCGGAGCAGAGTCCTGTTCGGTGAGTTGTAGTCAAGTCCTTCTTCAGGCCTGCGGAGGTTGGAGCATTGCCCTTAGCAGGGTAAATAGCTCATGTGAATAGCACGAGAGGGCCTTGTATTGCTCCTCATGCAATATAATGTGCTCCCGTTCCTTCGGGTTCATCTCGTTTCATCTTTGTGATGAAATGACATCTGATGCCCTCAAAGAGGGGACAATCGTGCATTAGGTGTGACCATGTTTGGTTTTCTCCAGAGCGGCATAATGGAGAATCCCTGATGCTGAATGTCGACAGCTTGACATTAAAAGAGCCATGCCCCGTTAGAAGAAAGGTGGTGTAGAGCCCTGGTGAGAACCAGTTTGGCTGTCGGTGGTACACTTGGGTAATGTCAGGGGATGAAGTTCCAGGTTATCTCACCTTTAGTTGAACACCCATCGTGACTGCCCGGTTTGTTGAAGATATTTGGTTAGTCGTTTCTTTTCTGCATTGCTGTTGGTTCTGTGGTGAAGCCAATGGAAGCCAAGTTACACTGTTCCCTCTCGATAATTGATATATCATGCCACAGCGGACCAACTCCAGGTCCAAGGGTAGGAGCCCCACAAGGGCCTGCAGCGCGCGTGAGCAGACCGTGTGCATGCTCCGGAAACAGAGTATGATGCTGTGCTGTATCGTTTCTAGTTTTCTTTTATTGACTGCGGTGGTTGCTTTTTTAAACCTGATGGCTGGCATAAAGAATGCCTTTAAAAGAGGGTCAGGGTTCTTTTCCTTATGCCCCAATCCTTTCGCGAGACTCTTGTATGAGGGCTGAGTAATTTTTGATCTTTTTCGTAGATATACGAGGTGTGGGGCGAATGGCAGGTTTTTTTTTTTTTTTTATCAAGGATGATTCCTAGGTGTTTTAATTCCGTGGCCAGTTTTATGGGTTTTCCTTCTATTTTTATCTGAAGTGGCCGCCTGATGTAAATGGAGCCTTTTAAAAGTATTAAGGATGTTTTATCAGGTGCTATTCTTAAATGATTATTTTTTGACCATTCTTGGAGGGTGTCTATGGCCCGGTTTGCAATAGCCACAAGTTGTGCACGATTTTCCACCTCCAGCATCAGGGCATCTGCGAAGGCTTGAGCATCTGGTCCGTTTAGATCCTGTTTGAGGAAGCCGTCCAACACCAGGTTGCAGAGGAGAGGCTACAGGACAGATCCCTGTGGGCACCCCCAGAAAACTGGCCGGGTAAGTTGGCTATAGGGTGTAGATACTGAGAGCCTTCTGTCCAAAAGGTAGGTTTTGAGGCATTGGTATACGTTGCCGAGAATTTTGCCTCCCGGAGTCTGCCGAGGACACTTGGCCACCAAAGTGAGTCAAATGCCCAGGCAAAGTCGATGAAGATAATAAGAAAGTAGTTACTATTGCTGTTTGTGGCTGCATTTATTATACGTTGTAGGGCATGCACTGTGGAACATCCTTGCCGAAAGCCAAGTTGATTGGGAAAGGGGAGGCCTGCTTCTTGGTAGTGAGCTTGTATACTGCTATGTAGAAGGTGTTTATACAATTTACTTAGTACTGGTTATGGGTCTGTATGACTCGGTGAGTTCCTGTGGTTTCTTCGGGTTCTTCCGTGTGGCTCTCCAATAATGGAGAAAACATACTGCAGTTAGGCAGTGGTTATATAGGTTTAACAATGTTTGTTAAACCGGGTCTTCGCTGGGTGTTCTCTTATATTTGCCGTCGCCAGATGGCGGTCTTCAAGTGTGAACGGGTCTTTCTGATGTGCTGGGCAGTAATTAGTATTTTCCTCACAGAGCTGAAGTTGCTCAGGAGTGTAATTTTAACAGAGCGTAGGGTTGTTCGCTGATAACTTGTTCTAGGGCCGAATAGGTCAGGCAATAATTTTGATGTATTTAGATTTAGACCTGTGGAGCATATATATATATAGATTTGATTGCTTAGATTAATTAAATTTCGGTGTCTATTTTCTATAGGGTATTAGGTGTATCCTGAACAGGAGATTTGGTTAGCTTTTTACCTATTCCTAGGGGTCTGTGGTGGTGGTGTTCAAATTATATAGTAACTAAAGAAGTTAATTCTAATTATTTAACTTTAATTAATAATATTAATCAATACTAACTAACATTCCCTTACCTGGTCATCTATCCGCTACTTCATCAGGGGTTTTGAGCGGTTCGATAGCCAGTTTTAAGGGAATTTCTCATAATTACCCGTTTCTGTTAACTCCTTATCAGTTTTGCCTTATTAGTGAGATTATTTTTCTCTTTTAGATTATTTAATTCATTGAAAAAGGATAGTTTTATGTCAATTTGTCTTTCAGTTTAATTTTAATTTTTGAAAATTTTTTAATACTTAATTTGGGATTCGGCAAACTGGTAGAGGAGAAACAAAGCCCAACGGGTAATTATCGGAATAAACGAGTGGAGCTATACTTATCTGTCCGGTGGTGGTCTTTCAGTAAATGAGGGGTTAGCCCTGTTCATTGTTTGTTTTATCCCTGGTTTGGTTTTGAGTGCGCAGTCGCGTCTATTGTTGCTTGATATTTTTGCAAGTCATCCGATGAGTGGGTTGATTCCTACGTCAGCCGGGGTGGGGCTGGGTTAGGGGGGGTGTTGTTTCCGTTTTAACTCCGTGGTGAACATTAATTTGAAAATTACGTGATTTGGTTGTATTTTATTTACAAGCGTTATTTTTTGTTATTTACATAAGTTGGTTTGCTATCCCTTTGGACTGGGCCGGTATAGCTTTTCTAAGGCATAACAGCCCGTTTTGTCCTCGGGGATAGCTATTTACATATTTACAGCCTCCTGTAAAGTGAATGTTACCTTGCGTCTCGTTACACACAAATTTATTTTTTATTTTGAAGGGTGGGTTAATATAGGAAGCCGGATCATAGTGCGGTCAGAGGACGAGCCTCCTCTGAGCGTAAGAGATCCGGACCTTAATTTAGGTATTTTGATATTGATATTTAATTTTTGTTATTAATAAGTGTGGCCGCTTTTATGTGGTGTTTGCTATAATTGTAGGGTATATTGTTGTTTGTGAGTGTTTTATCAGTTTGTTAATTGCTTCTGTTGTGTTTTCTGCATTACTGCATATTTTTATTATTCTGGTTGTTTGGTTCCTAATTGTGTTTCCGTATATGTGTTTTGCAATGTTGCTATCCCAGTGGATGAACTTTATAGCTGGGAAGTTGAAGTGGTCTCTTTTGTCATAATGTTTAGTTTCGATTTTGTTATTGTTGATAGTGATCTGGCTGTCTAGGTAATATGCTTGTAATTTGCTCTTTTGGTTGGTCCGTTCTATGCTGAGGTCGGTGGGGTATATTGCTTGGGCTAGTGTTTCAAAACCGTCCTGGTTGATGACTAGGACGTCATCGATATATCTAAATATGTTGATTTCTTCTGTTATGTTATTTTCGAAGTGGTGTAAGTATAGGTTGGCAATCGCACTGGAGCAGCACGATCCCATGGCTATTCCTCTGGTCTGTAAATAGATTCTGTTTCCCATCATTACGTAGTTGTTTTTGACGTTGAGATTGACTAAATCGTTCCAGTATTGTTTGTTACAGTTTAAACTGATTTGGTGGTTTTGAAAGTAGACTGAAAGGACTTTAATTAAATTGTCATGTGATATGCTGGTGAACAGGTTTTGGAAGTCATAGGTGTATAGGCTTCTTATTTTATTGCTTTTGATGTAGTCTGGATATGTTTTGTTGCTGGTGGTTATTTTGGTGCTGGTTATTTCATTGAATATAATTTTAAGTTTGTCTTTCAATAGGTTACTGGAAACATTTGTATAACTGTTTTCCCTGCTGTTATGAACCTTTTGCCGGTGGGTATTTTGTGGAATTTTGGGATCCAGTAAATGAATGGGTATTTTGTGATTTCTATTTTCAGTTTTAATTTTTTGTGTAGTGCTATCATCTTCTTATTGATGCTGTTGGGTGTGGATACTATTTGTTTGTATGTTTCACTATTGTCCATTTCTTCTTTAATAGTCTCTATGTAAAACTTTTTGCATATTATGCTAAAGTTGTTGCTGGCCTTGTCTGTGTTCGTTATAACAAATTTCTTCTGCAGTTCTTTCGTCTTGTGTTTAATGACTTTCAAATTGTATTGTTTGACTTGATTCTTTATTGTTAAGACACTTTGGATTTTATTCATGGTTTTTTCCGTGGTAATGTTTATCCATATTTGGAATGCCTCTATGGGTGTGTTAAATTTGTGTGCAGTTTTGAATGCGAATTGCAGTAAATCCTTGTATATGGATTTACGTGTGCTGAATAAATTGGTTGGGCTATTGGGTCTGAATTTTGTTCCTTTTTCCATTATTTCTTTAAGTGTTTGATCCTCTATAATGCTGAGGTCGCCTGTGATGATGTGTTTGTTATGTGGATCTATGTATTTTCTATATTTGCTATCATTGCAGTGGCAAGGTTGTTCCGTATTATTCATATTTTCGATTGTGTTTTTGTAGTTACATATGGTTATGCCTATTGGTTTTGTGAAACTATATCTGACTTTAATATTAATGTTTTGGATAGGTAAGAACCCTTTTGTGTTTTCCATAACGTCACGGAAGTTGACGTGGTTGAATGTTCGGTTCAGGAATTTGATGATGCAGTATTCTTTAGTGGAATTGTCTTTGTAATCATCGCCGATTCTGAATTTGAATACATCTTCTATTGTATGGTTGAGGTGTATGTTCTTAATCTTCAGTTTCTGGTGAATTCTGTTTAGTGCTTTAAGTTTGCTGATTTTAAGTGTAAATAGGGTGTTGTGTATGTTTTTAACGTTTATAGGTTCCGTATCCCATTCTGTGATGAGCTTATCGAAGTCATTTAGGCTTTGTGTTTTGCTTTTATTATCTTCGTCAATTTCTTGTTTGATTTTGTTGAGTTTTAGTCCATTTTTTTGCCAGTCTTTGTTGAGCTGAAAGATAGTATATGTACATTGTCCGGGGTTGGTATATGTGAAGTTTCTTCCATTGAATCTGTTATTAAGTCCGTATGGGTATAATGTTTTGTACATTATTATTAACATGTCCTCCATGTTTTCTCTTTTGGCGGTATTTTCTATTATGGCTAGGATCGCAATAGTTATATTGGTGAATTTGTGCTTTTGAAAGTGTTTGTATTCTATTTCATTAGTGTATTTTTCTGTGGTGTTGGCTTTTGTGGGGTTTTTCTCCGTATTTCTTTGTGACCGATGTAGGTTTATTCTTATGTGCAGTTCTGTGCTGGTTTGTCCTATGTATTGTATTCCGCATGTTTTACAAGTAACTAAGTAGATTACATTTTTGGTGTGGCAAAATTTTGGTGCGTTATCGTCGTTTTGTTGGTGTACTCTGTGCATTTGTGGGCATGTTTTGCATTGTTTATTTTTACATTTACTGAATTCTAGTTTTTTCTGGTGTCGATGGATTTCTCCGTAGCTTTCTTTGTGTGGGTTTTTATGGTAATCGGGTCCGCTCGGTTTTATGTTATTCGCTTTTGGTGTGGCGGCATTGCATGCTAAACGACCGTTTTCAGGAATTATCGGGTCCTGTTTGGTCATGTGTGATCCCGGGGTGCAATTTATGCTGTGATACCCGTACAGCATTTTACTTTTATTTGTATGTTCGTTCATGTTTATTTTAATTTTCAATGTAATTTGTAATTGTAGGCCCCGGTTCCTTGTGGTTACTCCGTAATACCCTTTGTCTTATTACTATCTTTTTTGGTAAATTTACTAATGGCTGTAGTCCCAGTAGCTGTTTAGCAATGCTGGGTACTATCAGGTTAATTTATTTTGTGTTTTTATTATTTTAGTTAGTGTCTAATTGATTGTTTTTAATTTGTCCCTTGCTACGTTAATGTCATTGCCATGGGCAATTGGACTATTATACGTGCTTGATATATATTGGTTTGATTGCTTAGATTAATTAAATTTTGGTGTATTTTCTATAGGGTATTAGGTGTATCCTGAACAGGAGATTTGGTTAGCTTTTTAAGTCTAACCTATTCCTAGGGGTCTGTGGTGGTGTTCAAATTATATAGTAACAAAAGAAGTTAGTTCTAATTCTAATTATTTAACTTTAATAATATTAATCAATACTAACTAACATTCCCTTACCTGGTCATCTATCCGCTACTTCATCAGGGGCTTTGAGCGGATCGATAGCCAGTTTTAAGGGAATGTCTCATAATTACCCGTTTCTGTTAACTCCTTATCAGTTTTGCCTTATTACTGAGATTATTTTTCTCTTTTAGATTATTTAATTCATTGAAAAAGGATAGTTTTATGTCAATTTGTCTTTCAGTTTAATTTTAATTTTTGAAAATTTTTTAATACTTAATTTGGGATTCGGAAAACTGGTAGAGGAGAAACAAAGCCCAAAACTCAACAAAATCAAACAAGAAATTGACGAAGATAATAAAAGCAAAACACAAAGCCTAAACGACTTCGATAAGCTCATCACAGAATGGGATACGGAACCTATAAACGTTAAAAACATACACAACACCCTATTTACACTTAAAATCAGCAAACTTAAAGCACTAAACAGAATTCACCAGAAACTGAAGATTAAGAACATACACCTCAACCATACAATAGAAGATGTATTCAAATTCAGAATCGGCGATGATTACAAAGACAATTCCACTAAAGAATACTGCATCATCAAATTCCTGAACCGAACATTCGACCACGTCAACTTCCGTGACGTTATGGAAAACACAAAAGGGTTCTTACCTATCCAAAACATTAATATTAAAGTCAGATATAGTTTCACAAAACCAATAGGCATAACCATATGTAACTACAAAAACACAATCGAAAATATGAATAATACGGAACAACCTTGCCACTGCAATGATAGCAAATATAGAAAATACATAGATCCACATAACAAACACATCATAACAGGCGACCTCAGCATTATAGAGGATCAAACACTTAAAGAAATAATGGAAAAAGGAACAAAATTCAGACCCAATAGCCCAACCAATTTATTCAGCACACGTAAATCCATATACAAGGATTTACTGCAATTCGCATTCAAAATTGCACACAAATTTAACACACCCATAGAGGCATTCCAAATATGGATAAACATTACCACGGAAAAAACCATGAATAAAATCCAAAGTGTCTTAACAATAAAGAATCAAGTCAAACAATACAATTTGAAAGTCATTAAACACAAGACGAAAGAACTGCAGAAGAAATTTGTTATAACGAACACAGACAAGGCCAGCAACAACTTTAGCATAATATGCAAAAAGTTTTACATAGACTATTAAAGAAGAAATGGACAATAGTGAAACATACAAACAAATAGTATCCACACCCAACAGCATCAATAAGAAGATGATAGCACTACACAAAAAATTAAAACTGAAAATAGAAATCACAAAATACCCATTCATTTACTGGATCCCAAAATTCCACAAAATACCCACCGGCAAAAGGTTCATAACAGCAGGGAAAAACAGTTATACAAAAGTTTCCAGTAACCTATTGAAAGACAAACTTAAAATTATATTCAATGAAATAACCAGCACCAAAACATATCCAGACTACATCACAAGCAATAAAATAAGAAGCCTATACACCTATGACTTCCAAAACCTGTTCACCAGCATATCACATGACAATTTAATTAAAGTCCTTTCACAGTCTACTTTCAAAACCACCAAATCAGTTTAAACTGTAACAAACAATACTGGAACGATTTAGTCAATCTCAACGTCAAAAACAACTACGTAATGATGGGAAACAGAATCTATTTACAGACCAGAGGAATAGCCATGGGATCGTGCTGCTCCAGTGCGATTGCCAACCTATACTTACACCACTTCGAAAATAACATAACAGAAGAAATCAACATATTTAGATATATCGATGACGTCCTAGTCATCAACCAGGACGGTTTTGAAACACTAGCCCAAGCAATATACCCCACCGACCTCAGCATAGAACGGACCAACCAAAACAGCAAATTACAAGCATATTACCTAGACAGCCAGATCACTATCAACAATAACAAAATCGAAACTAAACATTATGACAAAAGAGACCACTTCAACTTCCCAGCTATAAAGTTCATCCACTGGGATAGCAACATTGCAAAACACATACGGAAACACAATTAGGAACCAAACAACCAGAATAATAAAAATATGCAGTAATGCAGAAAACACAACAGAAGCAATTAACAAACTGATAAAAACACTCACAAACAACAATATACCCTACAATTATAGCAAACACCACATAAAAGCGGCCACACTTATTAATAACAAAAATTAAATATCAATATCAAAATACCTAAATTAAGGTCCGGATCTCTTACGCTCAGAGGAGGCTCGTCCTCTGACCGCACTATGATCCGGCTTCCTATATTAACCCACCCTTCAAAATAAAAAATAAATTTGTGTGTAACGAGACGCAAGGTAACATTCACTTTACAGGAGGCTGTAAATATGTAAATAGCTATCCCCGAGGACAAAACGGGCTGTTATGCCTTAGAAAAGCTATACCGGCCCAGTCCAAAGGGATAGCAAACCAACTTATGTAAATAACAAAAAATAACGCTTGTAAATAAAATACAACCAAATCACGTAATTTTCAAATTAATGTTCACCACGGAGTTAAAACGGAAACAACACCCCCCTAACCCAGCCCCACCCCGGCTGACGTAGGAATCAACCCACTCATCGGATGACTTGCAAAAATATCAAGCAACAATAGACGCGACTGCGCACTCAAAACCAAACCAAGGATAAAACAAACAATGAACAGGGCTAACCCCTCATTTACTGAAAGACCACCACCGGACCGGACAGATAAGTATAGCTCCACTCGTTTATTCCGATAATTACCCGTTGGGCTTTGTTTCTCCTCTACCAGTTTGCCGAATCCCAAATTAAGTATTAAAAAATTTTCAAAAATTAAAATTAAACTGAAAGACAAATTGACATGAAGCTATCCTTTTTCAATGAATTAAATAATCTAAAAGAGAAAAATAATCTCACTAATAAGGCAAAACTGATAAGGAGTTAACAGAAACGGGTAATTATGAGACATTCCCTTAAAACTGGCTATCGAACCGCTCAAAACCCCTGATGAAGTAGCGGATAGATGACCAGGTAAGGGAATGTTAGTTAGTATTGATTAATATTATTAATTAAAGTTAAATAATTAGAATTAACTTCTTTAGTTACTATATAATTTGAACACCACCACCACAGACCCCTAGGAATAGGTAAAAAGCTAACCAAATCTCCTGTTCAGGATACACCTAACACCCTATAGAAAATAGACACCAAAATTTAATTAATCTAAGCAATCAAACCAATATATATCAAGCACGTATAATAGTCCAATTGCCCACGGCAATGACATTAACGTAGCAAGGGACAAATTAAAAACAATCAATTAGACACTAACTAAAATAATAAAAACACAAAAAAAAAAAAAATATATATATATATAAATATATATATATAAAAACGTTGTGCAAGAGAAAAGTAAGGGAGGAAGACAGAAGAGTGGAAGGTAGGAAACAGAAGAAGGGGGCCGACAGGGAAGATGGCCCCTGATGACAGTGTGGCATGCCCAGTGCCTCACTGGAGAGAAGAGTGGGGTGGACAAAAAAAAAACCACCTCCCCACAAAAAAAAATCATTGTGTAGGAGAAAAATAGGAGGAGGATAAAAGGACGGATGGTAGGAAACAGAAGAAAGTCAAAAAAAAAAAAAAAACAGAGAGAGAGAGAGATACTGTGCAAGTGCAGGGTAGGTACAGCTAGCACGGCCAGTCAGTTGGAGCCGACACTTGGTGGGAATCCAGCAGTGTCAGTGCTGCTATGGTGGATGGGTCGGGTCATTGTTCAGGAAGGTCTAGTCCAGGTGTCGTCATTGGGACTCCATTTGGTGAGTCTGTGTCGCATCCAGACTGAAGGCTGGTCCAGTACTCCATGATAACGAATAGTGGGACGGTCAAAACCGGGAGTCCAATATATGATGGTCAAGTCCAGAGATCGATGGTAGGTCTCTTCTTGATGAGATGTGTCTCGTCTGGTCGGGAGAAGTTGGTCCAGGAATCAATGATAAGGAATTTGTCAAGGTATGTGTGGACCCTGTCTTTGATTGCACTGCTAGTATTGTCCCAACCAAGTGGGGAGACCAGTTGACTACTTGAGATGTGAGGGATCAAGTTAGGTTCTGGTCAAGTCTTGTGTAAGTTCACCCAAGGCGTTAGCATCCATGGCTCAATGATGCGCAGCAACAGTTGGCAGTCATGGTTGTTATGACCTATTGATTCGGATGCTAAGGTGGTGGTAGCGCTTTCTGCCTGGTAAATAGGTCCATTGCAAATTGAGTCAGGGTTCTGTAAGTTTCTTCATTCTGTAGGGTGATTTTGTAGGTAGTGTGTAAGTAAGTGCTTTTAGGGTCAAGCGCCACCAGGGGTTCCCCATCTCTGCGTAGTTTACGTTGTGGTGTATTACAGTACACTGTAAATGCCAGAGATTTAAAAGTGTATGGATCTTGGATCGTGTAATGTCGTGTACCGTTGTTCTTCTGGCCATTTAGCCGCTGGATCCCTGTTGGGATCCAACGTTGCCCCACTTACGCCCCGGGGAGGCAGGCCAGAAATTCAGTAGAGTTAGCTTACTCTGGCCGGTCCTGCCGCTTATTTTTGAGATTTCGGTGGCTAGGACCAAAAAAAAAAAAAAAACAACTTTGTGTGGCATGTTCCAATGGTCATCAAGAAAATAAAATAAAGTGATTTTTATTATTTGCTTTGACGTGGGGGTATTATCGCTTTAATTTTTTTAGGCCTAATGCTGAGCGTATGGCGGTTTTGATGTGTGGTACTTTCGCTAGCGTGAAGACTGGGGGGAAAGGCAGAAGTATGGAGCCAATAGAGAAGGCGGCCCCAGTTTCAGTGGGGCATGCCATGCCCCACCAGAGAGGAAATAGGGGATGGCGAGAAGGGGGGGACCGTGTGGCCGTCCCCTCCTCCTCCCGAGGAGTTAGGAATTATAGGTGAAGAGGGCTAGAGTGCCCTCTTCAGGCCTCCAATATGGCCTTTGTTTCTCTTCATCTGTTTCTTCTCACATCTGTTTCTCTTCATTATCACTCATGGGGCATGCCGCATCCTTGTGTTCCTCTTTCTTTGGTTCAGCATCCTTCTCTGATTGTGTGATAGCTTTTTTTTTTTTTTTTCTTCCCTATCAGTTGGGTTCTGTTATCTTAAACTGGTGGCGTTCCGTTCTCAACTTTGGGTGGCATATTCCAATGGTCATCAATCATTGGCTATTTGTAGTTTTCTTCTGGAGAAGCCGTCCTGGGCAAAGCGACTAAAGGCCGCAAATTCTTCTGGTGTCCAGGAGATGGGTATTAGGGGTGTATTTAATTGTCATGGTCATTTGACGACTTCGTATATTTCACACTGATGCATAACGTGATGCCATGTTTCTAGTTCGCTGCAGAGATAGTGTGATTCTTCGATTACGCCCAAGGCATTTAATTTGGCCTTGAAAGGCCCGTGCTGGTGAGTAGAAAAGTAGTGTTTAGGCCTGAGTACAGCCATGGGGGAGACTTCGGATACAGCTTGGTTATTTGGGGAATAATTTTTTTTTGTTATCGCTACTTTTTCCACGTCTGTCCATCTCCTCTGCCAAATTTGTACAAGGTGGTCCACTATTTTTGCTTCTCATTTTTCCTGTTATTGGTGATGTCAATGGTAAGACCGTTGTAGGTGGCTTGAGTTCCTTTGGCTAGTAGATACATAAGTCCGCAGCGGGTTACCTCTAAATCCCAGGGTAGGGTCCCCGCAAGGACCTGTAGGGCACTCGTACTAACCGCGTTACATGCTCTTGTTAATGTTGCGTTGGATCGTGTCCATTATTTTATTATTATTATCTGTTTA